>NW_024424119.1:31436541-31587496 GCF_017311325.1 Ursus maritimus
ATTTAAGTGGAATTTTAAATAGTCAATGGATTATACTTTTTATTTTTTTTTTTACATCAAACTCACATTCCGACTTATAACACTTCCATTGAAATTCCAGGTGAACTTTTCCCTGCAATTCATTTTCATTTACTCTTCATTGATTTTTATCTCACAGACTTACAGTAGGGGATTTGAGGAAATAAATAAAAGGAAGAAAATTCGATGAAAAGTAAGTAACAGAAAATGTTCATAGGTTATAACACCACAATAAACTTATCAGATGAAGCATTACTCAATGAAAATTAGAAAATATTGCATTCACTTGTATAGTACCATACCAATATGTAAAAGTATCACTATCATGATTAGACTGAAAGATTCACTAAGGACTCAACATATAGTCATACTCATAACTATGATTTATTATAGCAATGTAGTAGGATACTTAGCAGGATCAAAAGAGTAATCATTTGCAGCCTTCCTATGCAGCTTTCTCCACACTCTCATGAGCAACTGCAGACTACACTCATAAATGAACAACAAAAATGCAGCAGCATGTGTATTGATGCTCTGCCAGGAAGCTGTTAGAGACTCGGTGCCCAAGTTCATATCGGGGGCGGCTCATGTAGGTACTCTGCTTAGCGCATACCCAGGATTCCCGGCCTTGGGTTTTAGCATAGACCACCTTGTGTGTCACCAAATAGTTTAGGCAAGTAAACCACCATTATCAATTAGAAACAGTTTTATATCCAGTGTGTTGTTCCAGCTATCAGCCAAAATTCCCAGTTGCTCACCAAGGGTTAACCTTGTAAGCAGGCTTTTCTAAGAAGAGCAGTCTCAGGCTTACTGTAGTAACTCTTTTTTGCCACGGGCCTCAATTTGTATTTAGATCTCTTTTGTACCGTATTCTTAGGATTTTTTTGGGTGCTCCTATGTGTTAAAAGTTCAGTATGGTGTAGTGACATTGGGTGAGCATCTAGTGGCTTCTTACACTAGATGTACTACTCCCACTAGGTGTGATGCAAGAACCATCTCTCCACGACTAGCCACCTCGCAAAGGTTTTTAAAAAGCGAAAACTATAAATATCTTAAAAGTCATGGTGTGAAAATGCCCATCAACCTAAAATTCAATGCTCAGGTAAATCTTTTGCATTTAGTATGGGTGAAATAAGGATTTTTCTCAGATTAAAAATAGTTTACTGCACAATGGATTATCTTCAGGAGCATCAATCAAGAAAACAAGTGGGATGCAAAAAAATTGGGTAGCATTGTTGCAAGCATTATAGTAATTCTGAATAAACAACAGGGTAAAGCTAGATAAAAATAGTGAGAAAATTTATAAGTAAAATATTAAAAATAATACGGAAGCTGGAAAATTATTTGAAACATTCTAGAATCGAATCACTTTCAGAAATGAGAATAGACAGATTGACTTTCTTTTTGTAAAGCTATTAAATTTTTAAAAAGAAGACTTCTATAGTGCTCACTGCATAAAAACCAATGAATGTATACCATCAAAACAGAAGCACCAGAACAGATGATAAGGAAAGTTTTGTTAAGCCAAAAATATTATATAACAAATGAAAAATGTCTTAAAAAATGGGAGATAAGCATTGAAACAAATATTAAATTAATTTGAAAACAATGTAACCTGTAAAATATAAGTTGAAGGCGAATGTCAAAAGAATTAAGAAATAAGGTTTAACAGAAATATATAAAACATACAGTTATAGTGTGAATTGGTAGAGCCACTATGGAAAACAGTATGGCAGTTCCTCAAAAATTAAAATAAAAAGTACCATATGATCCAGCAATCACTTCTAAGTATATATCCAAAAGAAAACAAAGTTGGTATCTGATATATAGATCTTCACTTTCATGTTCATTGAAGCATTACTCACAATTGTCAAAGATATGGAAACAATCTAAGTAACCCTCAACAGATAAATGAATAAAGAAAAATGGGAGATATATAAGGGACTGTCATTTGGCCATTAAAGAAGAAAGGAAATCCTGGGGCCTGGGTGTCAGTGAGTTAAAGGCTCACTTTGGCTCGGGTCATGATCTGAGGATCCTGGGATCTAGACCTGCACGTTGGGCTCCACACTCCAGGAGCAGTCTGCTTCTCCCTCTCCCCTCTGTCCCTCCCACATTCATACTCCTCTCTCTATAGTAAATAAGTAAATAAAAGCTTTAAAAAAAAGAGGAAATCCTGCCTGCCATTTGCAACAACATGGATGACCTGGAGAACGATATGCTAGAAGGATATCCAAATGAAAATGACTTCCTTCATATCACCATGAAAACTTTGTGGAAGAAACTTTACTTCTTACCAATAAGTCGTATGTTTCCCCCAATCTTCAAGAAGCCCTGTAGTTTGGCTGTGTCATATGATTAGTTCTGGCCAAGGGACTATGAGGAGAAGTGATGACCCAAGTTTCAAGCAGGTAAACCAGGGAACAACCCTCTAGCTCACCTCCTGGGATGGGAACCACAGCATCCTCTTGTTGATGGAAAAGCAATCTGAATTGCTGAGAGTAATAACATGGAAAACTTGCCTAAGAGAGTTTCTCACTTTTTATTTTTAACGTACCCCGAATAGTAAATTTTTGTTGTATTATACCTATGATGTTTGTGGTTGTTGATTGCCGATATAGTCTAATCTAACCCTAATCTCCAAATTAAGAAAGTCTTCCCTAATGGTTCTAGCTAATAAACAAATCACAATGAAGACACATACTATGTTAGCTTGAATAATGTGTCCCTCTGGAGCAAATCACTGTAGCCGGTGATATTTGGTACTCTGATAGGTCAGATATTAGACGTGTACTTACTCTTGTGAGAGTGGAGACCAATTACATAATAAAGCCTGAAATGGGTTCCTCCCAGGAGAAACAAGAGTCTTGTTGTTGTTAGAAGGAGGGGTTCTGATGTTGGATAGGCAATAACAGCAAGTTAATTACGGGGAGAGAGACAATAGGAATGCACTCACCAGAAGGAAAGCTCTTGGGGAGGACACAGTAGGGAAAGAAAGTCATTTGCAAAGCAAGCGAGAAAGGCCTCAGGAGAAACCAAACCTGCTGACACCTTGATCTTGGAAGTCTATTACTCAAATACTGTGAGAAAATAAATTTCTGTAGTTTAAGCCGCAGTCTCCGGTATTTTGTTATGGCAGCCTAGCAAACTAATACATCTATACACAGAAATAACAAAATTTCCCTAAATAAGCAATGCTACTGTCCCAAATATAGCCCCAGACGCACTCTGCCTCTTCCAGTAAAGCAACTCCAAATATCATCCATTAATTGTACCAGTTCCAAGTTCAAGAAATCTAGTTAATATATATTTCTCTAATCAATCTCAAGAGTACTGCCCTTAGAGTCCCATAACCTATAAAGCGAAATGGTTAGATTCACAGAGAGAAAGTCAAATAATCATGACTCTATATTAACAAACAACATTGCTTTAAGATACACAAAGCAAAATACCTTTAGCATGCACGATAAACTTGCCGATAGTAGCTGTGGGAATCTTTAAAGGGTAAAAACAGGCAGAAATTTAGGTGACATAAATTAGCATTTTATGTATATATATATATAACATGTATTAAGACATGTATTAGGGTATGGGATGACATAATTAGGACATATGTATGACATTTATTAAAAATTATAAACATTTCTAATACAGTGTATTCCAAAAATTGATCACAAATTAAAACAGAGTTTGAGGTAATCCTTCAGATGGGTTACAGATGTATTCAAGTATTGATTCCCTCAGCTCTCTGGACAGGTTGGTGAACAGCATTATCTCTATTAACTTTGATGTGGCGTATAATCATTGAAATTTACTATCTATGCCACAATGTGAAAATTATCGAGGAAATAACACATAGAAAACCTCAGTAAATTCAAGTGAAAAATTGTTCAGACTGCATTATCTAAGTACAGTATAATAAAAGTGAAATGGCCGTATTTTCTCAATCCTTAAGTCTATATATTTTTGACATTTTAAATTTTCTGAAATTGTGTTTTGTAAACACTTTTGGGAACTTGTATCTACTGGGCAAAGGAATAGAGTCGTAATGTAGTGGTCGAATTCTTGTACATCTGTGAATTAAACATAGTTTTGAAGTAACTCTAAACATGGTCATCTTTTTTAATTTAGGTATCTGTAATAGTAATACAATAGAATGTTAAAATGTGACTCTTTCCATCTCAGTTTTGAATTTCTGGGCTGCAAGTGCAAGCAAAAAGAACTTAAATAAAACCCAACAGTCTCCTTGAATTGGGGGACAAAAAGTGTCAGAGACTCTTGGTGTGGCCACCATGGTTTTGGTTGCTGGGCAGACCCCAGAAAGGACAGAGCACCTTGAAGAGAAGAGAGCCAAATAGAAAAAGAACAAGCTCGGGAGAGTTTTCCTTGAGTTTTCAGCTGAGTGCTGATAAATGCATCACAGTGAGGAAAATTACCAAAAGCCAGGAGGGAATAAACCAATGGAAAGGCCAGTTAAGCGGGTAAGGAAAATCATGTCAGAGAGTTGGAACAACTAGATAGCCATAGGTGGGAAAAACGGGAGAACTCCTCAATCCGTACCACAATCTGCACAAAAATATACTTAAGATGGATTGCAGATTTAATATAAAAGCTAAAATGATAAAATACCTGAACGAGAAAATAGGAGGAAACCTTACCACAGTTTTGGAAGAGGATTTATGACACAAAAGCACAAACTATAAAAAGGACTCGTATTTAAAATATATATAATTCTTCAACTCAATTATTTTAAAAATGGAACAAATACTTTATCAAAAAAGGCTAAGGGTGGACAATAAGTCTATGAAAACAAAAGCTCAACTTCATGTCAGTAGTAGGGAAATACAAATTAAAACCACAGGGAGAGGCCACTGTGCACACACTGCACAAGCCTTGCAAGTGTTGGCAAGGACCTGGAGCAACTGGAACTCTTACGTACTGCTGCTGGGACTATAAAACAGTTTTCCAAAGCACTGTGAAAACAATTTGGCCAGTTTATTTACAAGTTAGACATACACCTACACTGTGACCCAGTATTCTGCTCTTAAGTATTCATCTGGGAGAAATGAAAGCGCAGGTCCACACAAACACTTACACAAGAATAGTCATGACATCTTTGTTTCCTATGTAAAAACTGACAAGCCAAAATTCCTTCCAGTAATACAAACAAATTGTGGTTATCCATATAATGAATTACTATTATTCAGTGATAGAAAGCGATGAAGTATGAACAATATGAATGAATCTCAAAATAACTTATGCTGTGTTAAAGAAGCTAGACAGAAAAAATGATAAATAATGCATGATTCTGTTTATACAAAACTCTAGAAAATACAAAAAACAAATATATAGTAACAGAAAGCAGATCAATGGTTCCCTGTAGAGGAGGGAGGAGGAAATGAAGGATTGCAAATGAGCAAGAAGAAACTTTTTAGGAAGGTAAATGGTTATTATCTTAATTGTGGTAATGATTTCACAGGTGTATATATATGTCAAATCTCTTAAATTGTGCAGTATACGTATATATATGTATATATATACACACATATATATACACATATATATACATACATACATATATATGGAGAGAAAGTTTATTGTGCATTAATTATACCTCATTACAATGAAAGAAAAAATTTTTTAAACTTTCCAAGGAATAAATAATTCCATTTTCATATAAACTTTTTAAAGTATGAATGGACAATTCCACTACTCATTTGAAAATTATATATGAGTAGAGATGCAAACTATCAAAATACAATACCAGCACTTAATCATTTGTTAAGGGTTACGGAAATGCATTTCATGAAATAGAATTTATTTCAAGGCTATCAGAATGTTCACTAAAAGCAATAGTTTCATAGAAAAAAGTAAACTGTATGCTGATAGATGCTGAAGACATTAGAAAATTATATATCTCATGATATTCTTAGAATATTGTCTTAGAAAAGACAAATTCCAGTCTCAAACTAATAATCCAACAATCATCTAAAGCCAAAAATAAATTTCAGAATAAGATAAAAATGGCACTTATTCATTCACGTGATCACATAATTGACGTGCAGCTTTCTATTTTTTAATGTTTATTATTTTGCACTCTTAAGGAAAAATATGTACCATTATTTTTAGGATGACTAAATTATTTACTTTGAAAAGCAAGTTTAATCTAATTTTAAAAATCCTTAGTTCTTTAGGAGTAATAAGAAAGTTTAATAATATAGTTTTATACAAATTGCATTTATAAAAATTAGTAACTGTGGTCTTTTGCATCTTGCTGAGTGAGAGTAACTGGTACCAGACTAGCCCTCCCTGTAAGCAATTAAAATATTGGATAAAATACATGAAACATTTGTTTTAAGACATTGGACAATAAGCAGGACTGTGATCTCTGAAAAAAAAGAGAACAAATGAAATGCACCTGTGATCTTGCAGGCTTTTTGTACTTTGCAGGCAATTTCCGAATTGCCAGTATAATGAGGACAAACAGAGACTTTGCTGAAGAGACAGACAATAGGAATTTGGGAAGAAATGCTGAGGATATAGAGAGGGGAGAAAACCGAAGAACTGAAATCTGCAAGAAATTTCCTTGCTGATAAGCTCATCTGACATTTCTTCACAGTGGTGCATTTAATTAGTAAATTATAACTCAATAAAGTTGACTTAAAAATTTAAAACTTTTAATATACCAACCATAATGTTACTCTGTAAAGAGATAAATCATAATTACCAAAAAAATCTAAATTCTAGGACTCCGTATAGATGAGTAACATAGAAACTCTTTGAAGAAATACACCAAACATTCACTGAAATATAAAAAAGATTATTTGGATAAGTGAAAACATATACCGTGTTTTTTCCCTGGTGCAGTGTGCATAACCAATAGCACTCATGTCAAAATATAATATTTTATTGCACTTTAAACACAAGAATGGCTTCTCAGATGAAAGAAGCCTTTTATTTCCAAGTTGTTCTGCAAATTTACATCAACCAATACCTGTTAAAGGCACCTTTTTCCAAAATATGCCTAAAAGGGGTCTTTGCTGGGTTTGTCTCATTTGTAATAGAATTTAGGTATATTAACTAATCTTGATACTGTAATGCAAAATGTAAGCTGATAGAACTAAGGCTTAGAAATCTACAAAATTTTTGACAGTTCATAGAATTTATGAGAGTGCATAATCTAATATTTTAATCGTCCTATAGCTAATAGAATTATTTTATGCAAATGTAATAAAATCTAGGAGACTATTTTGAAATATAAAATTATATGCATTATAGCAAATTATTTATAATATGAGGTACTGCTACTCCTACCCCTTTTTTAAATTTGACATCAGTTTCTTGCCTTAAATCTAATGAAGTCTATTGGGTGAGCTTCTCACAGAATTCACATCTTAAAACTCATTAATCCAATAATAGCAGCCGGTCTTTAAAATAGTTCTAACTTCATCACTCAAATGTGTTTCTAATTTGAGGATTTCAGGCAGAGAACAGAAATAATTTATTGATCTCTAGTCATGCAAGTTCTCAGCAGCTAATAATAATAGGGATGCATTACAGAAATAATCTTAATATTATTTTATTATTCAAATTTAAGTAAAAATCCAAATATTAAATTTTGGGTGCATGCAGATATCCCTCTTTATCACCTATCAGTGTGTCTATACGAGGTGGCAGCACCCAAATACAAAACAGTTGAACTCTGCTTCCTTGGAGGACTGACAGTGTTAAAAAAGATCTAGCAAATGAGGCAGAAATAAGGTCTGTGGTGAGACATTGGGGAGACTTCAACTCTATCAAGGAGAAGTAAAAACACAGACAATGTCAAGCTCAAAAACCGGGGATAATCAAAAAGAATAAGACAATTATCATATGATTTCTCTCATCTATGGAACATAGAACTAGGAAGATCGGTAAGGGGAAGAAAGGGATAAAGGGGTAATCAGAAGGGGAATGAAGCATGAGAGACTATGGACTCTGAGAAACAAACAGGGCTTCAGAGAGGGGAGGGGGTGGGGGAATAGGATAGGCTGGTGATGGGTAGTAAGGAGGGGCATTGCATGGTGCACTGGGTGTTGTACGCAAATAATGAATCATCGAACTTTACGTCAGAAACCAGGAAGTACTGTATGGTGACCTTAACATATTATAATAAAAAAAATAAAAAAAGAATAAATGGACTGGTTCTAGGTAAATGTGCCTAGTCTAGAAAAAAAAATGTTCAAATGGCTTTATTTTTATAAGGCTTTTTAAGAAGACCTAAACTCCTTCTTTAAACAATTCTGCCATATGTAAATAAACCATCCTTTGAACACAGGAATTTGCTAAGCAGATAACCTACTCATATGCCTGTAACTCCTATCCTATTGGAATAACTGTAAATATGAGATAGCAAAAAGGAAGAACAATCCAAAACTCCAAGAGCGATCAATTCCAATGTTTTTGTCAATGTTGACTTCTTAAAAAGAAGTGTGAATATTGCTTAAATGATTAGATTCAGGAAAATCTGGAATGATAAAATATTAGTGTTCATAAGGCTACAGAAAATCATATTTAGTCCCCAGAAGATATAGAAATTCATTCATATGCATAGAAGCTTTTATTTCATACCCATATTCAGGAGGTGCTTTTCAGTGGGAAAATTCATCTGTGGAAAATAAAGAGGATGATATAGGAAATGATAGCACCAACCATATGCATTTAATTTACATTTCTGCCATATGGATAGGTTTGAGCCCTCTTGGTGAGGTCAAAAGTTATTAGAACTACTAAAAGTTCTGCCTTTGAGATCTCAGGCACCAATATACCTACAATGGTGCTCAAGATTCAAGAGATGTGACGAGTGCTTTTCTCTCTCTCTCTCTCTCTCTCTCTCTCTCTCTCTCTCTCTCTCTCCATGGAACACAGTTTAGGCACCAGGAAGAAAGGAAGCTTTGAAAAGGTAGAGAGCAAAAGCAAGACCCGTTGATGATAAAAGGGATTATGGGACTTTCCTGAATGCCTGTCGAAGTAAGATTTAGAAAAGCGAGGATCTAGAGCAGGAGAGAAATAATCTGTTTTGAGACAGAAAAAAGTACATCCAAGGAACTGAAAGAATCAATTTGGCTGGGGGGCAGAGTGGTGACATGAATTCCATGAAATGAGACAAGGACAGTGGGCAGGAGTCTGTTATGCAGAGTCTTGTGGCTTATCTGAAGTTGGGTACAATGGACAGTCGTGAAGGATTATTTATAGAAGTCTAAGACATATGAATATAAGCTTGGGAAATGTATATTATTTTTCCTTTGTATCTCTTGCACTATATGTAAATACAAAAAGGACACGTTCATTCAATTTAGGGTCAATTACATACTTTGCTATTCTGAAAAAGGTATCACAATAGCTGAGAACTTTGTAATTAAACTCCATTATATTTGGATATTTCCTATTTGCCTACCTATGGAGCATTCAGAAATTATTCGTAGCAGGTATAATTTCACCAGCCTTGAAAAATCAAATATGTTATCTGTCATTGTAACCTATCAAATCTTACCACTCCTTACAATCATTCAAATTCCAATAGCCCTTTTGTGTTTTGTGATTTAATAAGCCCTACAAAATGCATACCCTAATTATACACTTCACCTAACTCATCAGTGCACATGCTACCAGTGTTCATTCAACAGTCAGACAATTATTTACTGCAGTCTTGAATTTTATAGCCAAATCGCTACAATTTAGGAAAGCAGTTCTTTGCAATAATATAATGTTAATGATGCATGAGAATGCTTACAGAGGGCTGAACTAATAAAAAATCCATTTCATATCAGCCCATTAAATGTGTTTCCTCAGTTCGGAGTGGCGAACCAACCGGTAGAAAGAGAACAAAAACAGAATAAGGAAATAAAACATCTTGAAACAATTGTTATTCTTTTAAAATAATCTTTTGTAGTATTAACTTGTGCTCTACGATGTGATTTTTGGCTGACACATATTTTCTCCAGTGTATCACTAGCTATTTTAATGTTATGTATTTATTGCAATTTTATAGCACCATTTCAGGTTTATAGAATACCTTCAGAATATGTACTTCATAAGTATAAGTATATTTTTCTTGTTAACCTTAAAAACAAATAGCCAGTTATTTTGCAGCAAAATGAATTTAGCAGAGGAACTATGAGACTTACAATTCAGGACATGCAAGCCGCATGAAACCACAGATAAATCTGGAGAATGAAGGAGAGGACTTCTGCTTTATATAAAGATAAAGGGAGGGAAGTGGGGGGGACTGTTTTTGAACTAAACTCTATCTGAGGAAAACTATAGGTCCCAATAGTGATGGTTTCTCATTGGCTGAGTTGTGGCAGTTTCTCAATGGCTAGGCTGATGCTGGAGCAGGAGACAAAATAAACTAGCTAAAATCACTTAAAATGTCTGCATTTGTAATCAATACAATTAAGTGGGAAGGAGGAAAAGGTTAGTGGATGCTGATTTGCAGGAAATTAGGAACATTGGCATTGAAGACCTTCTTTCTCTAGTCTGGTCAGAGAAGCCGCACAGCAAGGTGTGTGTTTTAATGTGAGGCTGAGAATGAGTGAGTCATGTGAAGAATGGGTGAGCAGTGATACCTTCAAGCAGAGAAAGGCAGGTTATAGGTGGGAGAAAGTCTTGGGCATGCTTGATGACCTAGTGATCAGTGCATTTGAAAAGTAGTAAGCAGAGGAGAGAGCATCACTGGAAGAGGTATAGAGGGCTCAACATTGGTTCAGCAGTTTCCTCAGAACACTTGGTGCTCTTCTTTCCTCAGACTTATGTTAGGTAGTTACCTCCTTAACTCCTCTACCTTCCTCAGAGGACCAGAAGGAGGACCACCGTTGTGTCTAGTGGTTTCATCATGTGTAATTCGTATTTGTACAGTTGTTTGTGTTTTAAAATATGTTGGGACATTTGCCATTTGATCCCCATATCCAACTTTTCTAGAGGCAGCCAGTTCAGGACTTCAAACCTTATACTAAAATTGAGTAAGACACTAGAGTGCAAATTTTTTATTATTATATATTTTTAAGATTGTATTTATTTAAGAGAGAAATAGTGCGTGCGAGGAGAGCAAGGAGAGGGGCAGAGGGAGAGAGAGAGAGAGAGGAAGAATCCCAAGCAAGTCCACACTGAGCACAAAGACCAACTTGGGGCTTTAGCGGGCTCCATCTCACCACCCTGAGATCCTGACCCCCGAGTGGAAACCAAGAGTCCCAAGTTTAACCAACTGAGCCACTCAGGCACCTACTCAGTATGTATTTTCATTATCCATTTTAGAACATTGGTCTGGTCAGCCTTGTGTTTTTGTATTTTGTTTTCATTTTCAAATGTAATTGTCTTATATTGTAGTGCACAGAGATTTTACCCCTGAGAACTCCTGGTGTTATCACATACCCTTTGGGTGCAGTTTTCGACTGCCACATTTTTTTTTGTCAGCTGTTTTTGTGACTTTTTCTACTCTTACACACACACACAAAAGCCATTTTTATCTCCTATTGATAAACCCTTTTAGATTCTATAAATTCCTTAGTTTTACTTTAGAAAAATTGTGAACTATTCAGTCATATCTAGCTGTTCTCTTAGAGTCTTCCAGTGTGTATGTCTAGAACTCCCCCAGCACAGAGAATTGCCCATTCGGGACCACTGAAAAATAAAGCCCATGATTCTCAGCTGGCCGTTGTGGGGAAATTCTGTTAACTAACACTGGATTCTTCTTTATAATAAGTTCCCCAAGAGATACAAAGTAGCAAAGTCTGAGAATTGCCCTCATATTTCATAGGTGCTTATATTACTATGAAAAGTAATAGGTAAGAATAGTAGTCATACAAGAACTCAAGAACCTCCTGACCTTCCCCATAATTTATTATAATATACTTGGATTTGCTGAGTAGGAGAAGGTTATATTCCTCTTTGTTTTCATTCCTAGAATACTCTTATTTTCCATCTGGTGGAAATAGAACGCTGGAGATATATGCATTTTATTTTCTAGACAAGGCCAGTTTATATAATCATTCATTCATGTATTTATTTTTATGGAGATATAGTTGATATATAACATTGTATTAATTTCAGGTGTGCAAGATAATGATTCAATATTTGTATATATTGTGAAATGATCACCACAATAAGTCTGAATTAACATCATCATGACACATAGTTACAATTATTTTCTTGTGATGAGAACTTTTAGGATTTACTCTCTTAGCCACTCTCAAACCGTATAGTAATATTTACCATAGTCACCATGCTGTACATCACATCCCCAGGACTTATTTGTTTTGTAACTGGAAGTTTGTACCTTCTGATCACTTTTTCACCCATTTGCCCATCCCCTGCCCCTCACCTCTGAGAACCACCTATCTATGTTCTATGTATCCTATGAGCTTATTTTTGTTTTTGATTTTTGTTTTTGTTTTTAAGATTCCATATATAAGTAGATAGTACAGTATTTGTCTTTCTCTGTCTAACTTATTTTACTTAACATAATGCCCTTGGTCTATCCATGTTGTTGCAAATGGCAAAAGATTTCCTTCTTTTTTATGTCTGAAAAATATTTGTGTGTGTGTGTGTGTGTGTGTGTGTGTGTGTGTATGTGTGTGTATTCACATTTTCTTTATCAGTCATCCATTGATGGACTTTTAGGTTGCTTCCATGTCTTGACTATTGTAAATAATACTACAGTGAACATGGGGGTGCGAATATCTTTTTGAGTTAGTTTTTTTTCCTTTGATTAAATACTCAGCAGTGGAATAGTTGGATCCTTATGGTAGTTCTATTTTTAATTTTTTGAAGAAACTTCATACTGTTTTCCATAATGGCTGCATCAATTTTACATTCCACAAACAGTGCAAAAGCGTTCCCTTTCTCCATATCCTTACCAGCGTTATTTCTTGTATTTTTGATAATTGCCATTCCAACTGTGTGAGATGATACCTAATTGTGGTTTTGATTTTCATAATGATTAACAATGTTGAGAGCACAATCATTCATCTACTACTTGGGAATGTTTTGCGGATCATAGAGAAAGATTTATAAAGAAAAATGTAGAGACATACTAGAGGAAAAGGTAGATGTAATTAAAACATGGAAGCATTACAGTTAAGCAATCCTTAAATTAGAATATAATAAATGTGGCAATAGTGGTATGCACAGGACAATTTTGGATCACATAGTCCCCTTGACCCAGACTATCTGAGCCGAATCCTGAAAGATGAGTGCAATGGACTGAATGTTTTGTTTCCAAAAAAAAAAAAAAAATTGTTATGTTAAGAATCTTAATCCTTAATGTGATGGTATTTGGAGGTGCAGGACCTTTGGGAGCTAGTGGAGTCGTTAGGGCACAGTTCTTCTGAGTAGGATTAGTGTCCTTCTAAAGAGAGCCCCCAGAGAGAACTGTCTCCTTTCTGCACCATGTGAGGATGCAGTGAGGAAGACAGCAGGTCTAGGGCTGCAGCCTGAAGAGGCTTACTCACCATAGCTTGACCATGCTAGCACTCTGATCTTGGAATTCCTTAGCATCAACAATTGTGAGAAATAAATCTGTTGCTTACAAGCCACCCAATTTATGGTACTTTGTTAAGAGCAGCCTGAACTACAACAAGTAACAGGTTTAAAATTAAATTAAAGCACTTGATAGATTTTATATTAAGGAAATCTTGTTAAAAATAAGCAAGGGCCTAATATCAGGAAGGGTAAAATTTCAGGAATTAGATTATCCAAGGACATTTAATGACATACCACTATTATCTCAGCATCACTGTCAAATAATACTGTATTGTATTTTTTGCTCTTTTGCAGACTTTCAGGCATAAAAACATCCTTTGTATATGTTTGTATGCAGGCATCCCCACCAAACTTTTATAGAAAAAAACCTTATCGTAAAACAACTTTTACATTTGGTTTTATTTATTAAGGTACACAGAATAAGACTTTTCATAGCATCAAAAAAGAGAGAGAGAAAGATTTTTTTACTTCAAACTTGCTGCTGTATTAATTATCTAAATTTTTACTTCCAAAGGCAAAACCCAGAAAGTGGCTTCTTGGCTCCAAAATGCTCAAAATCCAATCTCCCTCTCTTCTCTCCTCCCATAAACGTTATCTCTCTGTGATTCTCAAAAAAATTTGCTGTAGGGAACACAATATGTATCTTTAACATATCACAGTCTGCTTGACTAAGACTTCCTGCATCACATACAATACAAGAACATTACAAGACTGACTTTATGCTATTATTGTCATATCTGTTCATCTATATGTTATACAGTACACTGTGCAATATTGTGTTAATATTTCTTTCTTTAAACTTATTATATTTATCAAAATACTAGTTTTAATAACTTCAGTCCTTTCCTATATAGCTGATGTATTTCCCTTTATCCCAAAATAATTTTCTTTAGCATCTCCAGGTAGTGTAAGTTAGCTGTCAAAAGAATTCTGGGTTTTTATTTAGTAATTTCTCATGTTTATTTATTTTTATTTTCTACCATCACTTCCGTTCATTTTTTTAAGTTTAAATTTTATTTATTTAAATTCTGGTTAGTTAACTGGATATTAGTTTCAGGTGTGCACTGTTGTGATTCAACACCTCCATACAACACCCAGTGCTCATCACAGAGTGCCCTCATAATCCCCATCACCTATTTCACCCATCCCCCTACCCTCCCTCAACTCTGGTGACCGCCAGTTTGTTCTCTGTAGTTAAGTCTGTTTCTTGGTTTTGCCTCTCTCTCTCTCTCTTTTTTCCCCCTTTGCTCATTTGTTTTGTTTCTTCGAATTCTACATGAGTGAAATCATATGGTATTTGTCTTTCTCTGACTTATTTAGCTCAGCATAATACCCTCTCGTTCCATCCACATCATTACAAATTGCAAGGTTTCATTGTTTTTGATGGCTTCCCGAGTAATATTCCATTGTATATTATACACCACATCTTCTTCCATCCATTCATCAGTCAATGAACATTTGAGCTCTTTCCATAATTTGGCTGTTGTTGATAGTGCTGCTATAACATCCAGGGTACTTGTGCCCCTTCAGCATCAGTGTGTTTTGTATCCTTTGGGTAAATACCCAGTAGTGCAATTGCTGGATGGTAGGGTAGTTCTATTTGAACTTTTTGAGGACCCTCCATACTGTTTTCCAGAGTAGCTACACCAAGTTCGCACTCCTACCAATGCAAAGAGGCTTGTTTTGTTTCACTGAGAAGATGTCTTTATTCAAAATATTTTCAGGACTTAAATGATAATGATTCAGTGTTCTCTTTTCTCCCTGCCTCCATTGTTTCTGGTGCAAGAGTCAGCATCATGTATTGTCCCCTGTATGTAATGTGTTGTTATTAAACCCATCCAGTCAATATTTTTATTTCAGTTTATTAAGAATTTCATTGCTAGAATTGTGGCTTTGGTTTTTATTCTATTTTTCTGCTGAGAATTCCATCTAATTATGAGTTATGTATATAATTTTTTAATATCTTGAATATACTTATAATAATTGCTTTACTATTTTTCTCTCTTAATGGCAATATCTGGTTGCCATCTGTTTTGATTTCTGGTAGAGGTGCCTTTTTTTTTCTAGAATATAGGTCTCGTTTTTATGTTTTTGGGTTTTTGGTTTTTTTTTGCATGTCCAGTGAATTCTGATTGGGTAGTGAGCATTATGAGTGATACTTGTGAGAGTCTGTATTCCATTACGTTCCAAGTGAATTTTATTCTATTTATTCTGCCTTCTTTTAGTCCCTAATTCTGTCCTCTACCTCAACCCAGTAAGCCTCGGCTTTCTGCCCTCAAACTACATTTGATTGGGAGCACCTTCTGCCAAAATGTTACAAACACAGCACTCATCTGCAGCATTTTTGTCCTGAATGGTAGATGCCCCTCCAGTTCCTGCTGCATTCTATTCTGTTGTTTACTATGCTTTCAAATTCAAATAGGCTTTGCTTTTTACGATATTACTTTATTTCCCTGTGAGAATGTTGGTACTAATAAGTTAGCAATGACTAACAAGTCATTATTCTAGAAACTCTTTTTTATAATTTTGTATATTTTTCATTTGATTGAATCTTGAATAATGTAAATTTATTAATGATGCATCTCTGTGTGTATAGTCAATTAATATTTCTCTAGTCTTATTTTTTGTTTTGTTTTCCAATGCCCTCCCAGTTGCTGTTAGCATCTTTTGCTCAGAGTGCTTCATTAATAAGTATTTGATGCAAATGTAATTACCAATTTAGTTATCTGGCTTCTTTATGGTAGCTATGAGAGAGAACCAGAGTTACAGGTAACCTGAGCATTTGTGCCTGTTGTGTGTGTGTGTGTGTGTGTGTGTGTGTGTGTATAATTTTACCCATGACTAGTTTCTATATTCGGCATTCTGCATAGATTAATCTGCAATAGAGACAACACACAGTAGTCACCCCGGCTTCCTTCCTGAGATTGGCATGCGTAGGAATAAACTGTCCCACCCCTGTTGACTTGTGTTTGGGTTTGTTACAGCATAATCCTGACAACTCACAGTTAGGTATGAGTTTTAATTATTTTGTACACTATAAAATTATCCATTTTAAGTGTACAGTTCAGTAAGTTTTTAATAAATTTAGATAGTCGTGCAACTATCACCATGATCATTTTTAGAACACTTCCATCACCCCAAAAAGGTCTCCGTATGTCAGCATAATAATCCAATCCTCACTCCTACACTCAGTTCAAGAAAACACATACTTGTCTCTATAGTTTTTAGGTTTTTTGGAATTTCATTTTAAATAAAATCATACAGTATATAATTTTTGTGTCAGGTGTTTCACTTAACGAAGTATTTTTGAAATTATTTATGTTGTTGCATGTATCAGTCTGTTCCTTTTAATTGCTGGGTGGTGGTAGTATTTTATCATATGTGCGTGCATTCACTAGTTGATGAGTAGGTTTTCAGCGTTTTTTTTTTTGTTGTTGTTGTTGTTAGTTGGTTTGTTGGCTTGCTTTGGTATTGTTGTTCATGTTTTTAAATGTTATATATTCAAAGTGGTAAGAAGATTCCAGTGCTATTATTTCTCGGGTGTATCCAATATCTTCCTTTTGTGTACAATTTTAAATTTTCTCTGCTTATTCCCAGTAATAGAAATTCTATAGAGATTTCATAGTATAATTACATCCATTCAGTTTCTATAGCTCTTCTGAAGTATAAATGATCCCCTTCTCCCATTAGGAAGAATTGTTGTAAATTTGTTTGTAGGCTTGTTTTATTATTTCAATATTTAAACCACTTGGAATCTGTGACAAGAAGTTGTGCTGCTATTTTTTGAAAGTCCCTAACTTAGCTTTCCAAATTTGATATAAAAACTGTACATATCTTAATTTCTATATTGTCTCTAAGATTATATAGGTCACAGTGTGTTCTACAATAACATTTAAAGAATATGCTGAAGCAATGAATTAGCTGTCACCAACAAATATCACTAGGTCCAGCTCACACTAGTGACCATTAAGCTAAATTATGTACATATCTTCTTACTTCTATAGACACTTACAGCTTATGTTCTGCAGGGGCCTAGCTTCAGTCAAACAAATGAGATTATCTGTGAGATCTTGCAAGGATAAGGGAAATTTTGGAGGTATACATGAGCGAGGTTCATTAAGCTTTTGCACAGGAGTGCACATATTCCTTCCACTTACATTTTATTAGCCCACATTTTGTCAAGCAGTTACACCCCTGGCTTAGTGAAGTTGCATGATGTAAGTGCACCGAGGGAGAGGACAGCAAATATTGAGAATAACTGTATAGTATTTTTAAACAGGATAAGGACATGATCTTATTCATATTAGGGAATGTATTATAGGAAGACAAGAATGGAAGGAACTCTAGATATATTAGAAAATGAAAAATATGGTCGTGACTTATACACAGCAGTTGGAGGTGGAAAGAATTTAACACATGGTAGCATCAACATGACTTGCTAATGGTTTAGATGTGGAGGATCAGGAAAAGGGTAATTCAAAGATGACTCTTAAATTTTCTACTTCCCTAGTTGTTATCCTTAGCATTAACTTAAAAACATGTAATCTAGAAAGATGGTTCACTATGCAAGAGAATGAAGTGTTTTCAAACTACCACAGAAAAAGTGCCAGAAGGAAGATAATTCACATGATATGTCTTCCAAAGCGTTAGGAAATATATGACACCTATGCTGTATAAAGTGATGCGGGCCAAAATATGAATATTTTACAATGTTAGTGTAATGCTGATAGCAAAACATAAGGAAGAACTCCTTAAAAATGGGGAAAACATAGACTTGCTATAAATTTAAGGTAGATTTATTTGAATAATATGAATTCATACTAATAGAATCCAAAGAACCTTAAAATAATAATGCACAGTGACTAAATAGTACTGTGATCAAGAATGCAGGTGTGATTCAAAATTTAGGACATCTCTAATATGATTAGGACATAAATAGGCCAAAAGAGAGTATAAATCTTATCACCTTCTAGCCCTTTTTGTCCTATGAGGTTTACCAACACCTTTGTCTTAGAATTTCTTCCCGAATATTTGCTAACAAGGCAGATAGAACAACAAATTCAACTACCTTCCACTCAGTTTTCCCAATCCAAGTCTCTAGTGAGTAATTTATGTCTCAGTGATCTCAGTCTAATTGACTCTCAGTTTAATGGGCCCCAAGCTCCATGCAGGGTTAATTACCTTAGAGTACTTCTACACTAAGGCAATAAGTGTTTCTGGGTTTGTTTCATTTAACATTTTCTTCTTTTTTTTCACTATTGATAGTGGATGAAAACTGGAGATAAGATACATATTGTAAACACTGAAGGCAACAAACAGCTATGTACAATTAGTGATGCTGCTTATGTATTCATTTATTCACACATTCATTCCATATTTACTTACTCACATACTCAGTGAATACTTACATTGTTCTAATATGTTCCAAAACATATGATAGGTTCTGCAAGTGAAATTTATTTCTGGGAGTGAAAAATCTTATTTTAAAAGCCTACACATCTAAACATAGGAAAGATGTATTTTTAAAAAAGAAAAATAATAGGCTCAAATTAGCTGAAAACAAAAATCACAAGATATTTTTATCATAGATCAATAGATTGATAGAAGATGTGATAACTACAGCCCAGTGTTTGGGCTGATATCTTATATGTGGACCACATATGCACAATGTGGATATATTGTACCAAGAGTAGAGAACAGAGAACTTGCTTAATTTGTCTTTTGTATTGATTGTGGTTCTGTTGAAAATGGATGGATCAAACATAAATTTGTGTAATACATGGAGGGTTTAATAAAGGGACTAGTTGTAAAGATATAAAAGGAGGATATAGGGAAAATGCAAGAAATACTGTAGCCTCCCTGGGACTAGGGACAGTGAGCCGGGGTTGTTACCACCTTAGATTCAAGAGCTATGGAGAGAGCACTTTGAATAGTCTTGGAGAAAGGACTGCAAGGGGAGGCGCCAGCCTACAACAACAACCAACAGGAGTATATCAGGAAGAAAAATACCCAGACTTCAGTTGTTTTCCCCCATCAACACTCCACAGGGTCCTCAATAGCGAAACCTAATTAGACATTAGAGCAAAGCTTGATACTGGTCACTACAGATTAGCTCCAAGGCAGAGAGAGGAGGGAAGAAAAAAAAATTGATTATTTCTTACCAAAGTCTTCCCAAATATCATGTAAAAATTTATAAAAATTCAAAACAAACTGAGGGCTTCAGAGGGGAGGGAGTTGGGGGAATGGGATAGGCTGGTACGATAAGGAGGCCGCGATCGCATGGTGCACTGGGTGTTATACTCAACTAAGATCATCGAACTTTGATCAAAACCAGATGTACTGTATGGTGAAACATAGTATAATAAAAAACATATAAAAAAATAAAAAAATAAACTTGGTAACCAAAAAACACTATGATTATATTATACAGTCATAGTCATAGCATACAGTTGCTAAAACTCATAGGGCATTTATGTTCTAATACACTAATAACCCCCTAACCAGAACTTTATGGGACATACTACTGTAATTGAGATATTCTGTTCCCTTGCACATCTCCTTACCAATCAATAGTAGCAGGTACCTCAGTACAGAGTCCAATCTATATGAGAAAACAATTTTCTGATAGCTCTAAGGAATTCCACTGAGTGACACTCTTTGTAGTCCTTTTGCTTCCAGATTGTCCTTCTCATGTGCCAGCAGAACAAGCGGCCATGAAAATAAGCTAGAGACCTCATTCATGAAGTAGCTGAGAGAAGAGTCACCTCAGAGAAGAAGCCCTGTCTCTGCTGCAATGCTAAGAAAGTACACACCTAGGGTGTCACTGTGCAGCATGCCTGGCCCAGCCACCTGCTCCACTTTGCCATTAGCTAGCTACAGAGCCTGCCCGGTTTGGAATGACTCTGAAAGTCCTGGAGGAGAAATTATCCACGGCCTATGCCTTCAGCCAAGGATGTTACCCACAAAAACAAAACAACAACAACAAAATGGTTTAGCTTTTGCTCTGTAGTTTCCATTGGACACAGTCCTACCCTAGCTTAGTGGAGATCCATATCTATTCTTCTTTCAATTCATTTAAGATTTTTTAAAGATTTTTATTTTATTTTATTTTATTTTTATTTTATTTTTATTTTATTTTATTTTAGAGAGAGAGGTGGTGGGTAGGGATGGGCAAAGAGGGGAGAGAACCCCAAACAACTGCATGCTGAGCACAGAGCCCAATGCAGGGGCTTGATCCCCATGACCCTGAGACCATGACCTGAGTTGAAACTTAAGAATCATTCGCTTCAACCTGACTGAGCCACCAGAAGCCTCCAATCCATTTAACTCATTTATTACGACATAGTTGATTAGCTCTCTACCATTTCACAATTTGATTTATGTTTAGTAAACTTCTTTTTGAAAACAATAATTTATCTACTTTATTTGAAGGATCTAGTATTACTCTGGAGACCTACCAAATGCAAGATAATTAAAGAGTCAAAAATCCTATCATTCATGGAGGCGCCTGGGTAGCTCAGTTTGTTAAAGCATCTGGCTTCTGCTCAGATCATGATCTCAGGATCCTGGGATCGAGCCTCATGAAGCTGCGCTCGCAAGGAGTCTGCTTCTCCCTCTCCATCTACCCCTCCTCCTGCTTGTGCTCTCTCTCTCCTCTAAATCAATAAATAAAATCTTTTTAAAAATCCTTTCATATCATTTTTCTCCTTTTTCATGAGTTGTTCCATGAAACGTTATTCATTATGTTTTTACTTCATGCCAAGCACTAAGATGGCAGTTGAAACCAGCAAAACCTATTTACCTCCTCAAGACCTCAGAATACTGAGAGAGGCAGACTTAAAAAGAAACAACAAAACAAAAACTCAGTAGATATTTGCCTCACATATTTTTAACAGCAGTAGTATCTCTGGTTTGCTTGAGAGGAAAAAATGCTGTCTGTGGGGTTTTCATTTTTGCAAAGATAGATTAATTGAATCCTGAAGGATAGCATAAGAAGAACCAGAGATGGATACAGGAAAAGAAGAAGGTGTGGACTTCTTATGCTGGATCAGATTTGAAAGCTGAATGTGGGGACCAGGATGTAGCTGGAGCACTGTGGCATAAGTCATCTACAGAGTGACAGGCTGCAAGCCTGGAAAAGTAGGCAAGGGAGGTGGGTCATGAAGGACCTTGTATGTCATTGACATGAAATATTTTAAGTTTTATTGATTGCTTACCAGTACACATCTTTAAAAGTTATATTCAAATAAAATCACATTATATAACAGATAGCTTCCATATATCATCACTAAATGGAATAAATTGGGATAATTTCAATTTAATTATACTCGAAATGGACAAATTCTCTGCAATTTGGCCCAATCTAATATCTAGGTTTTAAATTTGTCTGTGTTATGGAGTCCAAAGTCTTGAATTTATTAATTAAAATAATGAGTAATATTATAAAATATTGAGGGTTGCAAGATACATTATCAAACCATTTCAGATGGATAAATGGTAATTGTACTGCTTACAAGTGGGAAAAATGCTAATAAAGAGCAATTGAATTTTCCTTCAGCCGAATCAATTAATAAAACTCTGCAGCAAGTTAGATTTAAATATATTGTTTAATGATGTGATTATTTCAATTTGTAGTTACTTCCTAATGGAAGAACAATATGTATGACATTTTCAATAATAATTATAAAAATAGTTGCTAATTATTACGAACATTTATTGAATGGTTCCTGTGTGCCAGGCCCAGCACTAAATACTTTCAATTACTTATCTCATCTAATTCTCATAATACCATATAAGATAAGTACTATTACTAACTGCATTTTAAAGGCGAAAAATCTGAGACTTAGTCTAAATAAATTACCCAAAAGTACGTTAGAACCAGTAATTGTTAAAGCTCTGATTCAAAGCCGTGTCTTTCTGCTTTCTGAGGCCAAGATGAGGGAGGACTTGGGATAAGCTCACTTTTCCTTTATCTATACTAACCCATTTCATGTTTTATAAAATATAGTAATCTGCTAAATCAGGAAAAATAAAAACTAATACTGAAGTCTGTTAATGGGAAATAATTTCTTCTTCCCCTAATAAATCAATTTTTACCCTGAAGCATGACAATTAATGAGGTTATATCATGGTATCCTAACTATGGGCTGTTATTAACGGTCATAAAATTATCAAGGACACAGCATTTGGACTTGATAACCTGGCATGAACAAATTTCTGAAGATTGATTTTTATGGTGCATACATTAGTATTCTCATCTATTTTGTTCTCAGTTGGTTGATTTAGTTAATTCCAGCAAAAGAGAAAAGAAATTCTTAAGGTTATTTTCCCCTAGAACAATATAGTTCTGGTCACATTAATAGCATGATGGAAATATTTATGACAAATTATTTATATAAAGTTCACATTCCATAAACATTGTTTAGGTTCAAGCAGTTTTTATCACCAGTTAAAGATGTTGTTTAATGGAAAATGAATTAATTTCCTATTGTGACTTCCTTTTAGAAGTCTAATTGAACATAGGAAAGTTGTTTCCCTAACATAGCTTACTTGTTCTAGACACAGATTCAGTACCTCTCACAGCAAAAGCATTTGAGGTTTAAAACACACACACACACACACACACACACACACACACATATGGATAGCCCTGAGAATGTGAAGATGATATACATGTAGAGGGAGAGAAAACTGTTGAATCTTACCTACTGATATTATTCTACAGAAGACAAGCTGTATTTTCTTGTCAGGTAGACTAATGAAAACATCTTCTAGGAAATCACGTAGAAAGAACTATCAACTATTTCTCTGTCACAACAGAAGTTAGAATTTTTAAAAGTGAATTTTTCTGCTATCAGTGGTCTTTTTAAAAGGTCATCACAACGCCATTATATTCTTATACTTTTTCTTACTGTGTATAAAGACTCTAAATGTGCAATGTATTTTATAATATACTTGCAACATTAATAAAAATTAAAAAGTATACACTGGGCAAATGTTTTAATGCTCACTACATGTGCATTATTGGACACACACACACACACACACACTTTAAATACATAAATGTATAACAACAGATTTCAGAAAAGATGGAATCTAAACCAAAGGAATAAGCATTAAGGTTGGGAATAAAAGCTCGGGCCAGGCATGGAAAGGATCATAACCTGCCGGTTGTGGTTTTCCGTTCTTCTCTATGCTTCTCCTTCCTATACTCTCTTGCCACATACCCTCTGTATAAATGAACACTCCAGCCACTATCCTACTTTATTTTATAATTCTTATCACTGCTCTAGATATTCATAATTGTTTGAGTCTAAATCTCTTTAAATTCATGGCATTAAACTTTAGCTAAAGTCCATGATATTTCTTGGGAATCCCTTCTTGTGTGACTGTCTAATCATTTTCATCTGCCACTTTCCTCAATGGTATCTTCAGATTTCCAGTGTTTCTTCAAACTACTTCATTTCCTGACATGCTCAGGACACCCTGCCATCTAATTTAGCATTTGAGTGCATATGATGTCCTATTCTCTGCCAACAAACCTATTTGCATAATCACATATTTACATATTTCCCCTCATTTCATCACTTCGCCAAGGCCTGTGAATAGCATCCCTGGGCTTGGACAGAGAACAGCCCCGTGAGAGGTGAGAAATGATCTCTCATTCTGGCCACCACCACAACACAAAACAAAAGCAACAAGAGAGAAAAATAGAGTGTCAAGAATCCTTACTACCCTTTCTTCTACCTACAACTCCCCCCACACACACACACCAAAGATCATAGCATCTCCTGAAAATGGGTGTCACTTTTGCAGTGTTTATCCCAGAACTGTGGTAGCGGAAGCTGTGACTCTAGCAGCACAGGGAGCACATGAGGCAGATAGGCTCAGATCTAAAGTACAGTTGACCCTTGAACAACTCAGGGGTTGAGGCGCTGACCCACACCTGCCCGGCATGCAGTTCCCAAACTGAGTGTAAATTTTGACTCTCCAAAAATTTAACTATTAATAGCCTACTGTTGACCAGAGCCTCACTGATAATACAAACAGTAGACTAACACATGCTTTTGTAGGTTATATGTATTATATTCTGTATTCTTACAATAAGCAAAGCTT
Organism: Ursus maritimus; assembly: GCF_017311325.1. Taxonomy (NCBI): domain Eukaryota; kingdom Metazoa; phylum Chordata; class Mammalia; order Carnivora; family Ursidae; genus Ursus; species Ursus maritimus. The sequence goes on from NW_024424119.1 coordinate 31,461,193, forward strand.
GGAGGAAAAAGGTGTTATTAAGAAAGTCATAAGGAGGGTGCCTGGGTGGTGCAGTTGTTAAGCCGCCTGCCTTCGCGCTCAGGGCGTGATCCCAGAGTTCTGGGATCGAGACCCCATCAGGCTCCTCCGCTGAGCCTGCTTCTTCCTCTCCCACTCCCCCTGCTTGTGTTCCTCTCTCGTCATGGCTGTCTCTGTCTGTCAAATAAATAAATAAAATCTTAAAAAAAAAAAGAAAGATCAAAATGAAGAGAAAATACTTTTACAGTACTGTACTTCATTTATGGGGGAAGAATGCAGATAAGCAGACCCAGGGGTCAGCTGTATTTTGTTCTTTTTTGTTTTTCTGTCCACATTTGAATTTCACTTCAACCCATGGCCTTAATCAACAGGGACAAGTGAGTACCCCTAAAACCATGAATCCAGGTGATGGATTCTGAACAACGGTAATAAATTCTGAGCACTCCAGGGAAAATAGGGCCCTGATATGTGGGAGAGGAATGAGATTGGTCCATGGGCAATAAAGCATAGAGCCACTATCATCAAGTGGAAAACCAGGATTAAAGAAAATAAATTGCTACTGAAGAGTCTAAAAGTTCTGAGCAGTGAGGCAGAAACTGAAATGAAGAAATAAGAAGGAAACCACATACATGAAACCAATGTTAAAAGGTGCTGGAATTAAGGGAATAGAAGAGGCCTGGTGAGACTCCTTGTGGTGCTGGCTCACAAGCACAGATGATTTTTCTGGGGTCTCTGACTTCACACTTGCAAAAAGAGAGACTAGTTGACTTATTTGAATGTGACAAACTTAATTGCTGCCTTTTCTTTTACATTTTAAAATTTTTAAAAATGGTTCAGATATGTCAGGCTTTTAATTATGTTAATATCCTCTCTCTGATATTAAGGAAAGGTTAAGAGGTGGCCATCCTTAATCAACTTATTACTGATACCACAGGATTCATCGATTAGCCCAAGGTGTGTTCCTCAAATCCACACAGTTTATTACTACAGGTATTGGCTGCCATTCTTTGTGTATATTCACAAGCCATGATAAGCTGGGTTGGACTACCTGAGCTGTGACATAGCTTTTGTCTTGCTGGCCCAACACTTATATTTATTTATTAATGCAACAAATATATATGGGGTACCCATGTTTTTCTAGTCATTTGTGTATGCTCCAGGTTACATATATAAGAAAACAGGCATGATCCTGACTTGATTAAGAACACAGACAATCAGGGAAGAGAGAAAGTTAATTGAGTAGATGGATTAGCTAGCTAACCCTTTCTATAACAGTATGACCAGAAGAAAAAGAATTTGATCCAAGTTGAGAGCAATCCAGTAATGGTTTTAGTGATTCCCTGGTCTTAAGTGAGATAGGAAATACCCATATGTTCCTAATCACAATAATTTAGAGGTGGGAAGTGAGGGCCAGTAGAAGAAATAATCTTCTCCATATGTAAAATTAGACTATATCATCTCCAGTAATAATCAGCACTAGTTTTCATATGATAAGCTTACTATAGAGGTGAATCATATGGAAACAAGCATATCTGTAACTCTAAATAGTAGGTTTACTGATCTAGAACTGCAAGACCCAGATGAATTAGAGGCCTCTGTTTCAGGAACCTGTGAACTGGGGAAGGGAAAAGGTCAATGCCCATCCAGATGAAATCCAAAAACAACTTTCTTTTCTAGAAAACAGAAAGAAACCAAAAACTAAAGCTTATTCCTACAGAAGGGAGTAGTTTTCCTGAGAGGAATTGGGTTGCAACCTGGTGGGGGTATAGTAGAAAATGAAAGGACACCTGAGGAGAAATCCAGATCAAGAGAGCAGAACTATTCCACAAATGATCTCTTCTGTTAGAGCTAAGTCTAGAAATACTTTCCCTGAGATTTTATTTGTCTTCCCAGTCTCTATTTCCACTTCTCCAATAACAGTATGCCAGGATTTCTCAACAGAAACACCCATTCCAACTATTATATATTGTTCTCCTGTCAGATCTTTTCTCCATTTCTTGTCTCTAAGGAATAAGGGAAATGTATATGTTAGCCAATATGCAAGGCTTTATTCTTTATACCCTCTAATGCCCTTCTGTAAGTATTCAACTTTTTGGATTATCTAAGTAGGAAGATGGATTCTATTGATGTGGTAGAGGTTTGAGGTCAGGATGGTGAAAGGAGGAGATGGGCATGTACTGCTCAATTTTCTCTTTAGGCCCTTGAAGAGAAACTGGATAAAGGAGCAGGTAACTTTTGATGGATGATGATACAATATCCCTGGAAATTATTGGTGTCATGCGAAAATCCATGACACTGGAGGTGCCCAAGAAATTCCAGGCATAGGGAATTATGTCTTAAGTTTTATAACTTGTGTGAGCAAATGAAAATCATTCTTTGAGAAGATAAAGGGAAGGAGCTGAGTAAAACTCAGATAAAAAGATGGGTGCCTGGGTGGCTCAGTTGGTTGAGCATCTGCCTTCAGCTCAGGTCATGATCCTGGAGTCCCAGGATAGAGTCCACATCTAGCTCCCTGCTCACCAGGGAGTCTGCTTCTCCCTCTGACCCTCCCCACTCTAGTGCTCATGCTCTCTCTCTCTCTCTCTCTCTCTCCTACTCTCTCTCTCTCAAATAAATAAGATCTTTTGAAAAACTCAATTAAAAGGATAATAATTCAAATGATACTAATGGAAATTGCAGGAAACATAAGAGCTCACACTCGTATTCAAAACTTATTTGGACTCTATTGTTTTCATGTTCTCTGATGCTATCTCTCTCAAATTCATGGGTGAATCTTCTTTATTCAAATCATGTCCATATGGTTCTGGGCTCTTTTTGTCTGGGACAGGTTTTAAAACAGAGGTCAAAAAAAGTGAAGGTCAACACCCCACTTTTTGAGAATATTGCTGCTTATTTTCCTACTGACAAGCTTTGGTTATGGATGTATCTTGCCAGTCATAAAGTTTGCAGGAGAAGGGAGAAATCAAGCCTAAGAGGAAGGTTTTAGGGTAAAAGCAGGAACAGATCCACACAAGTCACTCTCCCTCTCCCTCCTACAGGAGAAGGAGATGTCTAGAATAAAGGAAAGAAGAAAGATGAAAGAAAGAAAGAAAGAAAGAAAGAAAGAAAGAAAGAAAGAAAGAAAGAAAGAAAGAAAGAAAGAAAGGAAGGAAGGAAGGAAGGAAGGAAGGAAGGAAGGAAGGAAGGAAGGAAGGAAGGAGAAAGAAAGAAAAAGAAAGAAAGAAAGAAAGAAAGAAAGAAAGAAAAGAAAGAAAGAAAGAAAGAAAGAAAGAAAGAAAGAAAGAAAGAAAGAAAGAAAGAAAGAAAGAAAGAAAGAAAAAGCATGGGCAGTCCAAACCAGGAATCCTGTGGTCAAAAGCACAGCCTGTTTGGGGAGAGGGAGGAGATGGTGGCAGAGATAGTTCTACAAATGGATTGCTGTGAGGATAGTAAAAGTAAAATCAAAATCAAGTATTCCAGGTATCTTATCTAGTTGAGAACGAATAAGGAGGAGGAGAACTCATTGCTATTGTCCCAGCTCCTTTCTCCTACCCTCACTATTGCCCCTATCCATTGGAAATGGTTAGGACTGGGAGATATAAGAAGGAAGTAAATCTCCTTTAAGAGTCAGGGCACAATCCAGGGCTTAAAGGACAGAGAACTCAGTGAAGCTTCTGACCAGCCTGTGGCTATCTCTGTATCTCAGATAGTGTTCTAACCTCTGCCCACAGGCAGGGAACTTAGAAGATACTCCCAAATGCGGCATAAAAAGAAATTCAAGGACTCCATGGGGCCCTTTACGTCAAGCCAGAGAGTAAGAGTTGACTCACAAACCCACTCTTTCTCTAGCTGGAGCTCTTTTTTTTTTTTTCAATATTTGTTATGCTTGTTATTTAGTTTTGTTTTTTATTGATTTTGTTTTCTCTTCAGTGATCTTCTAAAAATGACCAGTATTTAGGGGCACCTGGGTGGTTCAGTGGGTTAAGCATCTGCCTTCAGCTCAGGTCATGATCCCAGAATCCTGAAATCGAGCCCCACATCAGGCTCTCTGCTCAGCGGGAGTCTGCTTCTCCCTCTCCCTCTGCCTGCCGCTCCACCTGCTTGTGCTCTCTCTCTCTCTCTAAATAAATAAATAAAATCTTAAAATAAAATAATAAAGTAAAAATGACCATGGTTTATAAGGAGTACAGGAGAGAGCTAGTCAAACCAGGAACACCTTTATCCTAAAGCCAGATGCCGTAATTTTAATCATGTTCTTGTAGCTCTCAGAATGTTTCCAACACCTTCCCTCCTTGAGGGATTTTATCCACAGTCATCAGCTCTACCCTTTTATGGACTTGTTCTACTCCTTTTTAGCTACCTATTGGATGATCTCACTATTTTTCTTTTCTCCTTCCAGATTTCGTGGCTCTGTGTTAATCATTAAAGGACAAAGTTCTCAGCATTAACGGTGTACAGAAATGCTTAAAACTATTTTAAGGGTTGGGGGCTTCCCAGGAGGATACATATGAATTTATAAAACCTCTGAAGCGGTGATGCAAATGAATTCACTTGGGGAAAGGTTTACTTTTTAAAAAAAATTTGAGTTATCTATCCCTAAGGTAACTGGAATTTCTAAATAAGTCAATAGGAATTCCTCATGGATTTCGCAGTGCTTCTGTATGGTTTTTTATTATTTCAAAGGCAAACATTTCTCATCTGTCAATCTTTTGTGGTATACGATGGCTTATTTCACAGATAAATTGTTATTATAACTCACAGTGGAATCCAAAATAATCCAAAACACAGTGGTAGAACAACTCCTGGAGAACATGGAGCCAAATAAATCACATTTTGTAGCATTTCTCACTTCACCAGGGAGACATTTTTATCCAGGTGAAATAAGGATAAATACCAAAGGCATTCATAATTCATGGGCAATATGGGAACTAGGAAAGTGTAGAAGAGAATTGCATGCCTTAGGTTGACTATGAAAAGTCCTCAAAGAAATCAAATTAAGAAAATAAATTTTCCCCTGGGTCATTATAAGCCTTGATATAGCAGACTACATCACAGATACTCAAGATCACTTTAAAAATGATATACAAGGAGCAAGCCAAGAAAATTAAATTGAAGAAGAGCATTCTCCCAGGTGACATAAAAATACAAGATTGATCCCAGAGTCAAAGAAACACTTGGTTTCAAAGAAGAAACACTTTCAGAGGGGTTAAGGAAGATAAAACCTGAAAAGCGTCCACTGACCTTAGCAATTTGGTAAGGGGTTCTGAGAATTAAGGCAAACTTTCTTCTTTCCCATGATCCCCTTGAAGTATCTCAAAGCAGTTGGCTTTGCAAGATCAAATATTTGGGTTTTTCTTACCAGCTAATTGATTTTACATATCTTCCTTTAAAAATGCCTTCAGGCCTCAGATTCTTTTAATGTACCATGTGTAAACAGAGCAGGAGAAGGAGATGTTTATAAATACACACACATGCACACGCACACACACACACACACACACACACACTAGAGAAAAAGAGGCAAAGGGGAGAGACAGAAAGAGAAACAGAGAGAAAAGGAGAGAATTTACTCATTGAGGGATCAGGATCTAGATTTTGTTCAAGTAGCCTTAAACTGTATTTATTTTTTTAAAACCTCTTTTCCTTTCCCATTGTGACTGGGAGGATATAGAAAAGCATATAAAGATATATGGGTAACTATAACGTGGGAATGGGAAAACAGAAAATAAGGGAAATTCATACCTAATAGACTTCATTTCCTGTGAAATAGGAATGTAAATTTCAAAAAATGTGGTAGTTGTGGGATTTAAGGAGGGAAGTACTAATTTATTTAGTAATTTAGACTAATTTATTGAGGGGATTATAAAATGGATTCAAACAGAGACATAGAGTAGTATAGTATGAGTGTTTTGGTATTCACAAATGCTTTATGTCACTGATGCAAAAAAATCCTATGGTTGTATGCTATATGACCTGATTAATGTGTCAGCTTTATCTCTGATCTGCATCTTTTGAAGGACTTTTTGAGAGGTCTGCATGATAATTTAACTGTAATATAATATAAGCACAAGTGGCAGAATGTCTGAGGCTGGAGCAGACTGACAGAGTAATGAATAAACCACTTGCTTTCCAAACATAAGCAGTATAATTTTAATAAATAATTATGCAGGTTCTGAAAATGCATACCCCGCATATACACACACATCAAATGTTAAAATATACATGCATCCACAGTCTAAAGCTAAATAAATATAAAATAACATTAGCTTTAGTTGGATTCATTGAAATATAATACATATTTATCTTTGTGTATGGTATAAGAGAATGGTCTAGTTTTGTTCTTCTGCATGTGGCTGTCCAGTTTTCCAGCACCATTAATTGAAGAGACTATCTTTTTCCATTGGATATTCTTTCCTGCTTTGTCAAAGAGTAGTTGGCCATTGTTGAGGGTCCATTTCTGGGGTCTCTATTCTGTTCCATTGATCATGTTGACTGTTTTTGTGCCAAAACCATACTGTCTTGACCACTGCTTTTTAAATATAGTTTGAAGTCAGGCATTGTGATGGCCCAGCTTTGGTTTTCTTTTTCAACATTCCCCTGGCAATTTGGGGGTCTTTTCTGGTTCCATACAAATTTTAGGATTGTTAGTTTCAGCTCTGTGAAAATGTCAATGGTATTTTTGATAGGGATTGCATTGAAAGTATAAATTGCTGTGGGCAGCATAGACATTTTAATGATGTTTATTCTTCTAATCCATAAGTATGGAATGTTTTTCATCTCTTTGTGTGTCTTCCTAAATTTCTTTCATAAGTGTTCTGTAGTTTCTAGAGTAAAGATCCTTTCCCTCTTTGGTTAGGTTTATTCCTAGGTATCTTTAGTGGTTTGGAGCTATTGTAAATGGAATTGATTCCTTAATTTCTCTTTCTTCAATTACATCATTAGTGTATAGAAATGCAACTGATTTCTGTGCATTGATTTTGTATCCTGCCATGTTGCTGAATGGCTGTATGAGTTCTAATAGCTTGAGGGTGGAGTCTTTTGAGTTTTCCACATACAGTATCATGTCATTTGCGAAAGAAAGAGAGTTTGACTTCTTCTTTGCCAATTTGAATGCCTTTTATTTCTTTTTGTTGTCTGATTGTTGAGGCTGGGACTTCTAGTACTATGTTGAACAATAATGGTGAGAATGGACATCTTTGTCATGTTCCTAACCTTAAGGGAAAAGCGCTCAGTTTATCCCCATCGAGAATGATATTCCCCAGGGCTTTTCATAGATGGCTTTTATGATATTGAAGTATGTTCCCTCTATCCCTGTACATTGAAGAGTTTTAATCAGGAAAGGATGCTGTATTTTTAATCAGGAAAGGATGCTGTATTTTGTCAAATGCTTTCTCTGCATCAATTGAGAGGATCATATGGTTCTTATCTTTTCTTTTTTGATTGTGCTCTCTCACATTGATTGATTTGCGAATTTTGAACCACCTTGCATCCCAGGAATAAATCCCTGCACTGTTGGTGGGAATGCAAGCTGGTACAGCCACTTTGGAAACCAGTATGGACGTTCCTCAAGACATTAAAAATAGAGCTATCCTAAGACCCAGTAATTGCACTACTAGGTATTTACCCCAAAGATACAGATGTAGTAAAAGAAAGGGCACTACCCCAATGTTCATAGCCAAACTGTGGAAGGAACCAAGATGTCCTTCAACAGCTAATGGATAAAGAAGATGTGGTACATATATGCAATGGAATATTACTCAGTCATCAGAAAGGATGAATACCCACCATTTGGATGGAACTGAGGGGATTATGCTAAGTGAAATAAGCCAAGCAGAGAAAGACAATTACCATATGGTTCCACTTATATGTGGAATATAAGGACTAGAGCAGAGAGATGACAGGGGCAGGGAGGGAAAACTGAATGGGAAGAAATCAGAGAGGAGACAAACCGTGAGAGACTCTGGACTCTGGAAAACAAACTGAGGGTTACAGAAGGGAGGTAGGGAGGGGGAAGCGGGTGGCCGGGTGATGGATATGAAGGAGAGCACGTGTTGTGATGAGCACTGGGTGGTATACACAACTAATGAATCATTGAACACTACAACAAAAACTTATGATGTACTATATGTTGGCTAACTGAACATAATGAAAATTTAAAAAAATGAAAAAATAAAAATTTTCCAAAAGGAAAAAAGAAACACAATACGTAGAAGAAATGGTATAACAAATTCACTGTAATTTGCTCCAATTAGACATCTACTGTGATCGCTTCTGTGAGTCAGTTTTTGGAAGGATTACCAGAATAATTAAAAGAACTGGATCATTTCCTTTCTTCTAAAAAAAAAGAAAAATCATGGGGGATTTAGTAGCTCTCTCAAATATTTGAAGGGCCATCAAATAAAGAGAGGTAAGACTTTTTATTAGAGCACAAAATTTAGAAGTAGAACTAATGGATAGAGATTACAAGTTATGATTGATACAAATTGAATTTTCTTAGCGTTATTTAACAATAGAATGAGAATTCTTGTGAGGAAGTCAACTCTTGTGATGAAATGAACAGGGGGATTGTTTTTGCTGTACATGCTCTCATTAAAAGGGTTTGTGGTGGGGAGAGGATTATTTGTAGGGAGATCCATTATAACTCTAGGATTTTGTGATAGATAATTATATGTGAGGCAATACTACATACAATTTCTGTGAACACAGACAAATATATTTAAGTTTACTCTTAGGCCCCCTTGCATTCCATTAATAAACTAATAATTTGTTTCTTCGTCATTGTTGAAGGTTCTGAATATCATGTTTAATAAAACTGTCTTATATTTTTACAAATGGTGTTAATTAATCAAGAGTAGAAATTAGCTGATACTTCATTTTTTATTGAAATATAGTTAACATACAATAGTATATTAGTTTCGGGTATATAACATGGTGAGTGATTCAACAGTTTTGTACATTATGAAATACTCGCCAAAATAATGTAGTTAACACCTGTCACCATACAAAGTTATTACAATATTTCCTTAAGATTTATTTATTTATTTATTTATTTATTTATTTATTTATTTATTTATTTATTTTAGAGAGAGAGAGTGGGGGCAGAGGGAGAGAAAATCTCCAGCAGACTCTCACTGAGTGTGCAGTCCACGGCAGGGCTCGATCTCACCACCCCAAGATCATGTCCTGAACAAAAAATCAAGAGTTGGACACTCCAAACTGAGCCACCCAGATGCCCCCAAAGTTATTACAATATTATTGACTATATTCCCATGCAGTATTTTTCACCCCCATAACATTTTTTTTAATAACTGGATGTAAACAGTGTATCTTTATTTTTTTTTTTTTAATTTTTTTTATTATGTTATGTTAGTCACCATACAGTACATCATCGATTTTGATGTACAGTTCCATGATTCATTGTTTGCATATAACACCCAGTGCTCCATGCAATACATGCCCTCCTTAATACCCATCACTGGCCTATCCCAATCCCCCCCCCCTCCCTCTGAAACCCTCAGTTTGTTTCCCAGAGTCCATAGTCTCTCATGGTTCATTCCCCCTTCTGTTTACTCCCCCTTCATTCTTCCCTTCCTTCTCCTACCAATCTCCCTGCTATTTCTTATGTTCCATAAATGAGTGAAACCGTATGATAATTGTCTTTCTCTGCTTGCCTTATTTCACTTAGCGTAATCTCCTCCAGTCCCGTCCATGTTGCTGCAAATGTTGGGTAATCGTTCTTTCTGATGGCTGAGTAATATTCCATCGTATATATGGACCACATCTTCTTAATCCAGTCATCTGTTGAAGGGCATCTCGGCTCCTTCCACAATTTAGCTATTGTGGACAATGCTGCTATGAACATTGGGGTGCATATGGCCCTTCTCTTCACTACGTCTGTATCTTTGGGGTAAATACCCAGTAGTGCAATAGCTGGATCATAGGGTAGCTCTATTTTTAACTTTTTAAGGGACCTCCACACTGTTTTCCAAAGTGGCTGTACCAACTTGCATTCCCACCAACAGTGTAAGAGGGATCCCCTTTCTCCACATCCCTCCAACATTTGTTGTTTCTTGCCTTGTCAATTTTTGCCATTCTAACTGGCATAAGGTGGTATCTCAATATGGTTTTGATTTGAATTTCCCTGATGGTTAATGATGTTGAACATTTTTTCATGTGTCTGTTAGCCATTTGTATGTCTTCATTAGAAAAGTGTCTGTTCATATCTTCTGCCCATTTTTTGATTTGATTATTTATTTCTCGTGTATTGAGTTTGAGAAGTTCTTTATAGATCTTAGATACCAGCCTTTTATCTATAGTGTCATTTACAAATATCTTCTCCCATTCTGTGGGTTGCCTCTTTGTTTTGAAGACTGTTTCCTTTGCTGTGCAGAACTTTTCATCTTGATAGAGTCCCACAAGTTAATTTTTTCTATTGTTTCTCATGCCCTTGGAGATGTGTCATGAAAAAAGTTCCTGTGGCCAGTGTCAAAAGTTACAGCCTATGTTCTCCTCTGTGATTTTTAGGATTCCTGTTTCACATCGAGGTCTTTCATCCATTTTCGAGTTTATCTTTGTATGGTGTGAGAGAGTTGTCAAGTTTCATTCTTTTGCATGTAGCTGTCCAATTTTCCCAGCACCATTATTGAAGAGACTGTCTTTTTCCACTGGATGTTTTTCCTGCTTTGTCAAAGATTAGTTGACAATAGAGCCAAGGTTCCATTCTTGGAGTCTCTCTTCTGCTCCATTGGTCTGTGTGTCTGTTTTCCGCCAGTACCATGCTGTCTTGGTGATCCGTTTATAGTATAGCTTGAAATCAGGCAACGTGATGCCCCCAGATTTGTTTTTCCTTTTTGATATTTCCTTGGTGATTCGGGGCCTTTTCTGATTCCACTCAAATTTAAGGGCTGTTTGTTTCAGTTCTTCGAAAAATGTCATTGGTATTTTGATCGGGATGGCGTTGAAAGTGTAGATTGCTCTGGGTAGCATAGACATTTTAACTATGTTTTTCTTCTGATCCATGAACATGGAATATTTTTCTATCTTTTCTGTGTCTTCTCAATTTTCAAGAGTGATCTGTAGTTTCTAGAATATAGATCCTTTACGTCTCTGGTTAAGTTAATTCCAAGATATCGTATGATTTTTGGTGCTATTGTAAATGTAATGGATTCCCTAATTTCTCTTTCTTCAGTCTCATTGTTCGTGTATAGAAATGCAACTGATTTCTGAGCATTGATTTTGTATCCTGCCACATTACTGAATTGTTCTATGAGTTCTAGTAATTTGGGGGCGGAGTCTTTGGGGTTTTCCATATAGAGTGTCATGTCATCTGCAAAGAGAAACAGTTTGACTTCTTTTTTGCCGTTTTGAATACCTTTTATTCCTTTTGTTGTCTGATTGCTGCTTGCAAGGACTTCTAGTACTATGTTGAACAATAATGGAGAGAGGTGGGCATCACATTTACAATAGCACCAAAAATCATACGATATCTTGGAATTAACTTAACCAGAGACGTAAAGGATCTATATTCTAGAAACTACAGATCACTCTTGAAAGACATTGACGAAGACACAAAAAGATAGAAAAATATTCCATGTTCATGGATCAGAAGAAAAAACATAGTTAAAATGTCTATGCTACCCAGAGCAATCTACACTTTCAACGCCATCCCGATCAAAATACCAATGACATTTTTCGAAGAACTGAAACAAACAGCCCTTAAATTTGAGTGGAATCAGAAAAGGCCCCGAATCACCAAGGAAATATCAAAAAGGAAAAACAAATCTGGGGGCATCACGTTGCCTGATTTCAAGCTATACTATAAAGCTGTGATCACCAAGACAGCATGGTACTGGCGGAAAAACAGACACACAGACCAATGGAGCAGAATAGAGACTCCAAGAATGGAACCTTGGCTCTATTGTCAACTAATCTTTGACAAAGCAGGAAAAAACATCCAGTGGAAAAAAGACAGTCTCTTCAGTAAATGGTGCTGGGAAAATTGGACAGCTACATGCAAAAGAATGAAACTTGACAACTCTCTCACACCATACAAAGATAAACTCGAAATGGATGAAAGACCTCGATGTGAAACAGGAATCCATCAAAATCACAGAGGAGAACATAGGCTGTAACCTCTTTGACACTGGCCACAGGAACTTTTTTCATGACACATCTCCAAGGGCATGAGAAACAATAGAAAAAATTAACTTGTGGGACTCTATCAAGATGAAAAGTTCTGCACAGCAAAGGAAACAGTCTTCAAAACAAAGAGGCAACCCACAGAATGGGAGAAGATATTTGTAAATGACACTATAGATAAAAGGCTGGTATCTAAGATCTATAAAGAACTTCTCAAACTCAATACACGAGAAATAAATAATCAAATCAAAAAATGGGCAGAAGATATGAACAGACACTTTTCTAATGAAGACATACAAATGGCTAACAGACACATGAAAAAATGTTCAACATCATTAACCATCAGGGAAATTCAAATCAAAACCATATTGAGATACCACCTTATGCCAGTTAGAATGGCAAAAATTGACAAGGCAAGAAACAACAAATGTTGGAGGGATGTGGAGAAAGGGGATCCCTCTTACACTGTTGGTGGGACGATGCAATGGTAGCCACTTTGGAAAACAGTGTGGAGGTCCCTTAAAAGAGTAAAAGAGCTACCCTATGATCCAGCTATTGCACTACTGGGTATTTACCCCAAAGATACAGGTAGTGAAGAGAAGGGCCATATGCACCCCAAATTCATAGCAGCATTGTCCAAAAGCTAAATTGTGGAAGGAGCCGAGATGCCCTTCAACAGATGACTGGATTAAGAAGATGTGGTCCATATATACGATGGAATATTACTCAGCCATCAGAAAGAACGATTACCCAACATTTGCAGCAACATGGACGGGACTGGAGGAGATTACGCTAAGTGAAATAAGGCAAGCAGAGAAAGACAATTATCATACGGTTTCACTCATTTATGGAACATAAGAAATAGCAGGGAGATTGGTAGGAGAAGGAAGGGAAGAATGAAGGGGGAGTAAACAGAAGGGGGAATGAACCATGAGAGACTATGGACTCTGGGAAACAAACTGAGGGTTTCAGAGGGAGGGGGGTGGGGGATTGGGATAGGCCAGTGATGGGTATTAAGGAGGGCATGTATTGCATGGAGCACTGGGTGTTATACGCAAACAATGAATCATGGAACTGTACATCAAAATCTGATGATGTACTGTATGGTGACTAACATAACATAATAAAAAAATTAAAAAAAAATAAAGATACACTGTTTACATCCCAGTTATTAAAAAAAATGTTATGGGGGTGAAAAATACTGCATGGGGAATATAGTCAATAATATTGTAATAACTTTGGGGGCATCTGGGTGGCTCAGTTTGGTGAGTGTCCAACTCTTGATTTTTGTTCAGGACATGATCTTGGGGTGGTGAGATCGAGCCCTGCCGTGGACTGCACACTCAGTGAAGAGTCTGCTGGAGATTCTCTCTCCCTCTGCCCCCACTCTCTCTCTCTAAAATAAATAAATAAATAAATAAATAAATAAATAAATAAATAAATAAATAAATCTTTAAGGAAATATTGTAATAACTTTGTATGGTGACAGGTGTTAACTACACTTATTTTGGCGAGTATTTCATAATGTACAAAACTGTTGAATCACTCACCATGTTATATACCCGAAACTAATATACTATTGTATGTTAACTATATTTCAATAAAAAATGAAGTATCAGCTAATTTCTACTCTTTGATTAATTAACACCATTTGTAAAAATATAAGACAGTTTTATTAAACATGATATTCAGAACCTTCAACAATGACGAAGAAACAAATTATTAGTTTATTAATGGAATGCAAGGGGGCCTAAGAGTAAACTTAAATATATTTGTCTGTGTTCACAGAAATTGTATGTAGTATTGCCTCACATATAATTATCTATCACAAAATCCTAGAGTTATAATGGATCTCCCTACAAATAATCCTCTCCCCACCACAAACCCTTTTAATGAGAGCATGTACAGCAAAAAACAATCCCCCTGTTCATTTCATCACAAAGAGTTGACTTCCTCACAAGAATTCTCATTCTATTGTTAAATAACGTCTAAGAAAATTCAATTTGTATCAATCATAACTTGTAATCTCTATCCATTAGTTCTACTTCTAAATTTTGTGCTCTAATAAATAAGTCTTACCTCCTCTTTATTTGATGGCCCTTCAAATATTTGGAGAGAGCTACTAAATCCCCCATGATTTTTCTTTTTTTAGAAGAAAGGAAATGATCTCAGTTCTTTTAATTATTCTGGTAATCCTTCCAAAAACTGACTCACAGAAGCGATCACAGTAGATGTCTAATTGGAGCAAATTACAGTGAATTTGTTATACCATTTCTTCTACGTATTGTGTTTCTTTTTTTCCTTTGGAAAATTTTTTATTTTTTCATTTTTTTAAATTTTTCATTATGTTCAGTTAGCCAACATATAGTACATCATAAGTTTTTGTTGTAGTGTTCAATGATTCATTAGTTGTGTATACCACCCAGTGCTCATCACAACACGTGCTCTCCTTAATATCCATCACCCGGCCACCCCGTTCCCCCTCCTACCTCCCTTCTGTAACCCTCAGTTTGTTTTCCAGAGTCCAGAGTCTCTCACGGTTTGTCTCCCTCTCTGATTTCTTCCCATTCAGTTTTCCCTCCCTGCCCCTGTCATCCTCTGCTCTAGTCCTTATATTCCACATATAAGTGGAACCATATGGTAATTGTCTTTCTCTGCTTGGCTTATTTCACTTAGCATAATCCCCTCCAGTTCCATCCAAATGGTGGGTATTCATCCTTTCTGATGACTGAGTAATATTCCATTGCATATATGTACCACATCTTCTTTATCCATTAGTCTGTTGAAGGACATCTTGGTTCCTTCCACAGTTTGGCTATGAACATTGGGGTGCATGTGCCCTTTCTTTTTACTACATCTGTATCTTTGGGGTAAATACCTAGTAGTGCAATTACTGGGTCTTAGGATAGCTCTATTTTTAATGTCTTGAGGAACGTCCATACTGGTTTCCAAAGTGGCTGTACCAGCTTGCATTCCCACCAACAGTGCAGGGATTTATTCCTGGGATGCAAGCGTGGTTGAAAATTCGCAAATCAATCAATGTGAGAGAGCACATCAATAAAAGAAAAGATAAGAACCATATGATCCTCTCAATTGATGCAGAGAAAGCATTTGACAAAATACAGCATCCTTTCCTGATTAAAAAATACAGCATCCTTTCCTGATTAAAACTCTTCAATGTACAGGGATAGAGGGAACATACTTCAATATCATAAAAGCCATCTATGAAAAGCCCATGGGGAATATCATTCTCGATGGGGATAAACTGAGCGCTTTTCCCTTAAGGTTAGGAACATGACAAAGATGTCCATTCTCACCATTATTGTTCAACATAGTACTAGAAGTCCCAGCCTCAACAATCAGACAACAAAAAGAAATAAAAGGCATTCAAATTGGCAAAGAAGAAGTCAAACTCTCTTTCTTCGCAAATGACATGATACTGTATGTGGAAAACTCAAAAGACTCCACCCTCAAGCTATTAGAACTCATACAGCCATTCAGCAACATGGCAGGATACAAAATCAATGCACAGAAATCAGTTGCATTTCTATACACTAATGATGTAATTGAAGAAAGAGAAATTAAGGAATCAATTCCATTTACAATAGCTCCAAAAACCACAAGATACCTAGGAATAAACCTAACCAAAGAGGGAAAGGATCTTTACTCTAGAAACTACAGAACACTTATGAAAGAAATTTAGGAAGACACAAAGAGATGAAAAAACATTCCATACTTATGGATTAGAAGAATAAACATCATTAAAATGTCTATGCTGCCCACAGCAATTTATACTTTCAATGCAATCCCTATCAAAATACCATTGACATTTTTCACAGAGCTGGAACTAACAATCCTAAAATTTGTATGGAACCAGAAAAGACCCCAAATTGCCAGGGGAATGTTGAAAAAGAAAACCAAAGCTGGGCCATCACAATGCCTGACTTCAAACTATATTACAAAGCAGTGGTCATCAAGACAGTATGGTTTTGGCACAAAAACAGTCACATAGATCAATGGAACAGAATAGAGACCCCAGAAATGGACCCTCAACTTAATGGCCAACTACTCTTTGACAAAGCAGGAAAGAATATCCAATGGAAAAAAGATAGTCTCTTCAATTAATGGTGCTGGAAAAACTGGACAGCCACATGCAGAAGAACAAAACTAGACCATTCTCTTATACCATACACAAAGATAAATATGTATTATATTTCAATGAATCCAATCTAAAGCTAATGTTATTTTATATTTATTTAGCTTTAGACTGTGGATGCATGTATTTTAACATTTGATGTGTGTATATGCGGGGTATGCATTTTCAGAACCTGCATAATTATTTATTAAAATTATACTGCTTATGTTTGGAAAGCAAGTGGTTTATTCATTACTCTGTCAGTCTGCTCCAGCCTCAGACATTCTGCCACTTGTGCTTATATTATATTACAGTTAAATTATCATGCAGACCTCTCAAAAAGTCCTTCAAAAGATGCAGATCAGAGATAAAGCTGACACATTAATCAGGTCATATAGCATACAACCATAAGAGGATTTTTTTTGCATCAGTGACATAAAGCATTTGTGAATACCAAAACACTCATACTATACTACTCTATGTCTCTGTTTGAATCCATTTATAATCCCCCTCAATAAATTAGTCTAAATTACTAAATAAATTAGTACTTCCTCTCCTTAAATCCCACAACTACCACATTTTTTTTTGAAATTTACATTCCTATTTCACAGGAAATGAAGTCTATTAGGTATGAATTTCCCTTATTTTCTGTTTTCCCATTCCCACGTTATAGTTACCCATATATCTTTATATGCTTTTCTATATCCTCCCAGTCACAATGGGAAAGGAAAAGAGGTTTTAAAAAAATAAATACAGTTTAAGGCTACTTGAACAAAATCTAGATCCTGATCCCTCAATGAGTAAATTCTCTCCTTTTCTCTCTGTTTCTCTTTCTGTCTCTCCCCCTTTGTCTCTTTTTCTCTCTAGTGTGTGTGTGTGTGTGTGTGTGTGTGCGTGTGCATGTGTGTGTATTTATAAACATCTCCTTCTCCTGCTCTGTTTACACATGGTACATTAAAAGAATCTGAGGCCTGAAGGCATTTTTTAAAGGAAGATATGTAAAATCAATTAGCTGGTAAGAAAAACCCAAATATTTGATCTTGCAAAGCCAACTGCTTTGAGATACTTCAAGGGGATCATGGGAAAGAAGAAAGTTTGCCTTAATTCTCAGAACCCCTTACCAAATTGCCAAGGTCAGTGGACGCTTTTCAGGTTTTATCTTCCTTAACCCCTCTGA
Organism: Ursus maritimus; assembly: GCF_017311325.1. NCBI lineage: Eukaryota > Metazoa > Chordata > Mammalia > Carnivora > Ursidae > Ursus > Ursus maritimus. The sequence continues at coordinate 31,478,640 of NW_024424119.1, forward strand.
AAGTGTTTCTTCTTTGAAACCAAGTGTTTCTTTGACTCTGGGATCAATCTTGTATTTTATGTCACCTGGGAGAATGCTCTTCTTCAATTTAATTTTTCTTGGCTTGCTCCTTGTATATCATTTTTAAAGTGATCTTGAGTATCTGTGATGTAGTCTGCTATATCAAGGCTTATAATGACCCAGGGGAAAATTTATTTTTCTTAATTTGATTTCTTTGAGGACTTTTCATAGTCAACCTAAGGCATGCAATTCTCTTCTACACTTTCCTAGTTCCCATATTGCCCGCCTATGAATTATGAATGCCTTTGGTATTTATCCTTATTTCACCTGGATAAAAATGTCTCCCTGGTGAAGTGAGAAATGCTACAAAATGTGATTTATTTGGCTCCATGTTCTCCAGGGGATTGTTCTACCACTGTGTTTTGGATTATTTTGGATTCCACTGTGAGTTATAATAACAATTTATCTGTGAAATAAGCCATCGTATACCACAAAAGATTGACAGAATTGAGAAATGTTTGCCTTTGAAATAATAAAAAAACCATACAGAAGCACTGCAAAATCCATGAGGAATTCCTATTGACTTATTTAGAAATTCCAGTTACCTTAGGGATAGATAACTCAAATTTTTTTTTAAAAAAGTAAACCTTTCCCCAAGTGAATTCATTTGCATCACCGCTTCAGAGGTTTTATAAATTCATATGTATCCTCCTGGGAAGCCCCCAACCCTTAAAATAGTTTTAAGCATTTCTGTACACCGTTAATGCTGAGAACTTTGTCCTTTTAATGATTAACACAGAGCCACGAAATCTGGAAGGAGAAAAGAAAAATAATTGAGATCATCCAATAGGTAGCTAAAAGGGTAGAACAAGTCCATAAAAGGGTAGAGCTGATGACTGTGGATAAAATCCCTCAAGGAGGGAAGGTGTTGGAAACATTCTGAGAGCTACAAGAACATGATTAAAATTACGGCATCTGGCTTTAGGATAAAGGTGTTCCTGGTTTGACTAGCTCTCCTCCCCTGTACTCCTTATAAACCATGGTCATTTTACTTTATTATTTTATTTTAAGATTTTATTTATTTATTTGAGAGAGAGAGAGAGAGAGCACAAGCAGGTGGAGCGGCAGGCAGAGGGAGAGGGAGAAGCAGACTCCCCGCTGAGCAGAGAGCCTGATGTGGGGCTCGATTTCAGGATTCTGGGATCATGACCTGAGCTGAAGGCAGATGCTTAACCCACTGAACCACCCAGGTGCCCCTAAATACTGGTCATTTTAATAGAAGATCACTGAAGAGAAAACAAAATCAATAAAAAACAAAACTAAATAACAAGCATAACAAATATTGAAAAAAAAAAAAAGAGCTCCAGCTAGAGAAAGGAGTGGGTTTGTGAGTCAACTCTTACTCTCTGGCTTGACGTAAGGGCCCCATGGAGTCCTTGAATTTCTTTTTTATGCCGCATTTGGGAGTATCTTCTAAGTTCCCTGCCTGTGGGCAGAGGTTAGAACACTATCTGAGATACAGAGATAGCCACAGGCTGGTCAGAAGCTTCACTGAGTTCTCTGTCCTTTAAGCCCTGAATTGTGCCCTGACTCTTAAAGGAGATTTACTTCCTTCTTATATCTCCCAGTCCTAACCATTTCCAATGGATAGGGGCAATAGTGAGGGTAGGAGAAAGGAGCTGGGACAATAGCAATGAGTTCTCCTCCTCCTTATTCGTTCTCAACTAGATAAGATACCTGGAATACTTGATTTTGATTTTAGTACTTTTACTATCCTCACAGCAACTCTGCTTGTAGAACTATCTCTGCCACCATTCCTCCCTCTCCCCAAACAGGCTGTGCTTTTGACCACAGGATTCCTGGTTTGGACTGCCCATGCTTTTTCTTTCTTTCTTTCTTTCTTTCTTTCTTTCTTTCTTTCTTTCTTTTTCTTTCTTTCTCCTTCCTTCCTTCCTTCCTTCCTTCCTTTCTTCTTTCCTGGTTTTTTTTTTTTTTTTTTTTTTTTTTTCTTTAATTTATTGGTTTATTGCAGTTCCAATCTATGGTCTTTTCTTCCTTCTTTCCTTCCTTTCTTCCTTCCTTCCTTCCTTTCTTTTTCTTTCTTTCTTTCTTTCTTTCTTTTTTTTTTTTCTTTCTTTCTTTCTTTCTTTCTTTCTTTCTTTCTTTCTTTCTTTCTTTCTTTCATCTTTCTTCTTTCCTTTATTCTAGACATCTCCTTCTCCTGTAGGAGGGAGAGGGAGAGTGACTTGTGTGGATCTGTTCCTGCTTTTACCCTAAAACCTTCCTCTTAGGCTTGATTTCTCCCTTCTCCTGCAAACTTTATGACTGGCAAGATACATCCATAACCAAAGCTATTCAGTAGGAAAATAAGCAGCAATATTCTCAAAAAGTGGGGTGTTGACCTTCACTTTTTTTTGACCTCTGTTTTAAAACCTGTCCCAGACAAAAAGAGCCCAGAACCATATGGACATGATTTGAATAAAGAAGATTCACCCATGAATTTGAGAGAGATAGCATCAGAGAACATGAAAACAATAGAGTCCAAATAAGTTTTGAATACGAGTGTGAGCTCTTATGTTTCCTGCAATTTCCATTAGTATCATTTAAAAAATTATTATCCTTTTAATTGAGTTTTTTCAAAGATCTTATTTATTTGAGAGAGAGAGAGAGTAGGAGAGAGAGAGAGAGAGAGAGAGAGCATGAGCACTAGAGTGGGGAGGGTCAGAGGGAGAAGCAGACTCCCTGGTGAGCAGGGAGCTAGATGTGGGACTCTATCCTGGGACTCCAGGATCATGACCTGAGCTGAAGGCAGATGCTCAACCAACTGAGCCACCCAGGCACCCATCTTTTTATCTGAGTTTTACTCAGCTCCTTCCCTTTATCTTCTCAAAGAATGATTTTCATTTGCTCACACAGAAGTTATAAAACTTAAGACATAATTCCCTATGCCTGGAATTTCTTGGGCACCTCCAGTGTCATGGATTTTTCGCATGACACCAATAATTTCCAGGGATATTGTATCATCATCCATCAAAAGTTACCTGCTCCTTTATCCAGTTTCTCTTCAAGGGCCTAAAGAGAAAATTGAGCAGTACATGCCCATCCCTCCTTTCACCATCCTGACCTCAAACCTCTACCACATCAATAGAATCCATCTTCCTACTTAGATAATCCAAAAAGTTGAATACTTACAGAAGGGCATTAGAGGGTATAAAGAATAAAGCCTTGCATATTGGCTAACATATACATTTCCCTTATTCCTTAGAGACAAGAAATGGAGAAAGATCTGACAGGAGAACAATATATAATAGTTGGAATGGGTGTTTCTGTTGAGAAATCCTGGCATACTGTTATTGGAGAAGTGGAAATAGAGACTGGGAAGACAAATAAAATCTCCAGGGAAAGTATTTCTAGACTTAGCTCTAACAGAAGAGATCATTTGTGGAATAGTTCTGCTCTTGATCTGGATTTCTCCCCTCAGGTGTCCTTTCATTTTCTACTATACCCCCCCCCCCCACTCAGGTTGCAACCCAATTCCTTCTCTCAGGAAAAACTACCCCTTCTGTAGGAATAAGCTTTAGTTTTTGGTTTCTTTCTGTTTTCTAGAAAAGAAAGTTGTTTTTGGATTTCATCTGGATGGGCATTGACCTTTCCCTTTTCCCCAGTTCACAGGTTCCTGAAACAGAGGCCTCTAATTCATCTGGGTCTTGCAGTTCTAGATCAGTAAACCTACTATTTAGAGTTACAGATATGCTTGTTTCCATATGATTCACCTCTATAGTAAGCTTATCATATGAAAACTAGTGCTGATTATTACTGGAGATGATATAGTCTAATTTTACATATGGAGAAGATTATTTCTTCTACTGGCCCTCACTTCCCACCTCTAAATTATTGTGATTAGGAACATATGGGTATTTCCTATCTCACTTAAGACCTCAGGGAATCACTAAAACCATTACTGGATTGCTCTCAACTTGGATCAAATTCTTTTTCTTCTGGTCATACTGTTATAGAAAGGGTTAGCTAGCTAATCCATCTACTCAATTAACTTTCTCTCTTCCCTGATTGTCTGTGTTCTTAATCAAGTCAGGGATCATGCCTGTTTTCCTTATATATGTAACCTGGAGCATACACAAAATGACTAGAAAAACATGGGTACCCCATATATATTTGTTGCATTAATAAATAAATATAAGTGTTGGGCCAGCAAGACAAAAGCTATGTCACAGCTCAGGTAGTCCAACCCAGCTTATCATGGCTTGTGAATATACACAAAGAATGGCAGCCAATACCTGTAGTAATAAACTGTGTGGATTTGAGGGGAACACACCTTGGGCTAATCGATGAATCCTGTGGTATCAGTAATAAGTTGATTAAGGATGGCCACCTCTTAACCTTTCCTTAATATCAGAGAGGATATTAACATAATTAAAAGCCTGACATATCTGAACCATTTTTAAAAAATTTTAAATGTAAAAGAAAAGGCAGCAATTAAGTTTGTCACATTCAAATAAGTCAACTAGTCTCTCTTTTTGCAAGTGTGAAGTCAGAGACCCCCAGAAAAATCATCTGTGCTTGTGAGCCAGCACCACAAGGAGTCTCACCAGGCCTCTTCTATTCCCTTAATTCCAGCACCTTTTAACATTGGTTTCATGTATGTGGTTTCCTTCTTATTTCTTCATTTCCAGTTTCTGCCTCACTGCTCAGAACTTTTAGACTCTTCAGTAGCAATTTATTTTCTTTAATCCTGGTTTTTCCACTTGATGATAGTGGCTCTATGCTTTATTGCCCATGGACCAATCTCATTCCTCTCCCACATATCAGGGCCCTATTTTCCCTGGAGTGCTCAGAATTTATTACCGTTGTTCAGAATCCATCACCTGGATTCATGGTTTTTAGGGGTACTCACTTGTCCCTGTTGTTAAGGCCATGGGTTGAAGTGAAATTCAAATGTGGACAGAAAAACAAAAGAACAAAATACAGCTGACCCCTGGGTCTGCTTATCTGCATTCTTCCCCCATAAATGAAGTACAGTACTGTAAAAGTATTTTCTCTTCATTTTGACTTTCTTTTTTTTTTTTTTTAAGATTTTATTTATTTATTTGACAGACAGAGACAGCCAGCGAGAGAGGGAACACAAGCAGGGGGAGTGGGAGAGGAAGAAGCAGGCTCATAGCGGAGGAGCCTGATGTGGGGCTCGATCCCAGAACTCTGGGATCACGCCCTGAGCCGAAGGCAGACGCTTAACAACTGCACCACCCAGGCACCCCTCCTTATGACTTTCTTAATAACACCTTTTTTCCTCCAAGCTTTGCTTATTGTAAGAATACAGAATATAATACATATAACCTACAAAGCATGTGTTAGTCTACTGTTTGTATTATCAGTGAGGCTCTGGTCAACAGTAGGCTATTAATAGTTAAATTTTTGGAGAGTCAAAATTTACACTCAGTTTGGGAACTGCATGCCGGGCAGGTGTGGGTCAGCGCCTCAACCCCTGAGTTGTTCAAGGGTCAACTGTACTTTAGATCTGAGCCTATCTGCCTCATGTGCTCCCTGTGCTGCTAGAGTCACAGCTTCCGCTACCACAGTTCTGGGATAAACACTGCAAAAGTGACACCCATTTTCAGGAGATGCTATGATCTTTGGTGTGTGTGTGTGGGGGGGGGAGTTGTAGGTAGGGAAAGGGTAGTAAGGATTCTTGACACTCTATTTTTCTCTTGTTGCTTTTGTTTTGTGTTGTGGTGGTGGCCAGAATGAGAGATCATTTCTCACCTCTCACGGGGCTGTTCTCTGTCCAAGCCCAGGGATGCTATTCACAGGCCTTGGCAGAAGTGATGAAATGAGGGGAAATATGTAAATATGTGATTATGCAAATAGGTTTGTTGGCAGAGAATAGGACATCATATGCACTCAAATGCTAAATTAGATGGCAGGGTGTCCTGAGCATGTCAGGAAATGAAGTAGTTTGAAGAAACACTGGAAATCTGAAGATACCATTGAGGAAAGTGGCAGATGAAAATGATTAGACAGTCACACAAGAAGGGATTCCCAAGAAATATCATGGACTTTAGCTAAAGTTTAATGCCATGAATTTAAAGAGATTTAGACTCAAACAATTATGAATATCTAGAGCAGTGATAAGAATTATAAAATAAAGTAGGATAGTGGCTGGAGTGTTCATTTATACAGAGGGTATGTGGCAAGAGAGTATAGGAAGGAGAAGCATAGAGAAGAACGGAAAACCACAACCGGCAGGTTATGATCCTTTCCATGCCTGGCCCCGAGCTTTTATTCCCAACCTTAATGCTTATTCCTTTGGTTTAGATTCCTGATCTTTTTCTGAAATCTGTTGTTATACATTTATGTATTTAAAGTGTGTGTGTGTGTGTGTGTGTCCAATAATGCACATGTAGTGAGCATTAAAAACATTTGCCCAGTGTATACTTTTTAATTTTTATTAATGTTGCAAGTATATTATAAAATACATTGCACATTTAGAGTCTTTATACACAGTAAGAAAAGTATAAGAATATAATGGCGTTGTGATGACCTTTTAAAAAGACCACTGATAGCAGAAAAATTCACTTTTAAAAAATTCTAACTTCTGTTGTGACAGAGAAATAGTTGATAGTTCTTTCTACGTGATTTCCTAGAAGATGTTTTCATTAGTCTACCTGACAAGAAAATACAGCTTGTCTTCTGTAGAATAATATCAGTAGGTAAGATTCAACAGTTTTTCTCTCCCTCTACATGTATATCATCTTCACATTCTCAGGGCTATCCATATGTGTGTGTGTGTGTGTGTGTGTGTGTGTGTGTTTTAAACCTCAAATGCTTTTGCTGTGAGAGGTACTGAATCTGTGTCTAGAACAAGTAAGCTATGTTAGGGAAGCAACTTTCCTATGTTCAATTAGACTTCTAAAAAGGAAGTCACAATAGGAAATTAATTCATTTTTCCATTAAACAACATCTTTAACTGGTGATAAAAACTGCTTCGAACCTAAACAATGTTTATGGAATGTGAACTTTATATAAATAATTTGTCATAAATATTTCCATCATGCTAATGTAATGTGACCAGAACTATATTGTTCTGGGGGGAAAATAGCCTTAAGAATTTCTTTTCTCTTTTGCTGGAATTAGCAATCAACCAACTGAGAACAAATGAATGAGAATACTAATGTATGCACCATAAAAATCAATCTTCAGAAATTTGTTCATGCCAGGTTATCAAGTCAAATGCTGTGTCCTGATAATTTTATGACCGTTAATAACAGCCCATAGTTAGGGATACCATGATAAACCTCATTAATTGTCATGCTTCAGGGTAAAAATTGATTTATTAGGGGGGAAGAAGAAATTATTTCCCATTAACAGACTTCAGTATTAGTTTTTTATTTTTTCCTGATTTAGCAGATTACTATATTTTATAAAACATGAAATGGGTTAGTATAGATAAAGGAAAAGTGAGCTTATCCCAAGTCCTCCCTCATCTTGGCCTCAGAAAGCAGAAAGACACGGCTTTGAATCAGAGCTTTAACAATTACTGGCTAACGTACTTTTGGGTAATTTATTTAGACTAAGTCTCAGATTTTTTCGCCTTTAAAATGCAGTTAGTAATAGTACTTATCTTATATGGTTATTATGAGAATTAGATGAGATAAGTAATTGAAAGTATTTAGTGCTGGGCCTGGCACACAGGAACCATTCAATAAATGTTCGTAATAATTAGCAATATTTTTATAATTATTATTGAAAAATGTCATACATATTGTTCTTCCATTAGGAAGTAACTACAAATCTGAAGATAATCAGCATCATTAAACAATATATTTAAATCTAACTTGCTGCAGAGTTTTATTAATGATTCGGCTGAAGGAAATTCAATTGCTCTTATTAGCATTTTCCCACTTGTAGCAGTACAATTACCATTTTATCCATCTGAAATGGTTTGATAATGTATCTTGCAACCCTCAATATTTTATAATGTTACCATTATTTTAATTAATAAATTCAAGACTTTGGACTCCATAACACAGACAAATTTAAAACCTAGATATTAGATTAAATTGCAGAGAATTTGTCCATTTCGAGTATAATTAAATTGAAATTATCCCAATTTATTCCATTTAGTGATGATATATGGAAGCTATCTCTGTTATATAATGTGATTTTATTTGAATATAACTTTAAAGATGTGTACTGGTAAGCAATCAATAAAACTTAAAATATTTCATGTCAATGACATACAAGGTCCTTCATGACCCACCTCCTTGCCTACTTTTCCAGGCTTGCAGCCTGTCACTCTGTAGATGAAGCTTATGCCACAGTGCTCACAGCTACATCCTGGTCCCCACATTCAGCTTTCAAATTCTGATCCAGCATAAGAAGTCCACCACCTTCTTCTTTTCCTGTATCCATCTCTGGTTCTTCTTATGCTATCCTTCAGGATTCAATTAATCTATCTTTTGCAAAATGAAAACTCCCACAGACAGCATTTTTTCCTCTCCAAGCAAACCAGAGATACTACTGCTGTTAAAAATATGTGAGGCAAATATCTACTGGAGTTTTTTGTTTGTTTGTTTCTTTTTTAAGTCTGCCTCTCTCAGTATTCTGAGGTCTTGAGGAGAGGAAATAGGTTTTGCTGGTTTCAACTGCCATCTTAGTGCTTGGCATGAAGTAAAAACATAATGAATAACTGTTTCATGAACAACTCATGAAAAAGGAGAAAAATGAATGACAGGATTTTTTAAAAAAGATTTTATTTATTGATTTTAGAGAGAGAGAGAGCACAAGCAGGAGGAGGGGTAGATGGAGAGGGAGAAGCAGACTCCTTGCTGAGCGCAGCCCCAAGCGAGGCTCGATCCCAGGATCCTGAGATCATGATCTGAGCAGAAGCCAGATGCTTAACAAACTGAGCTACCCAGGCGCCCCATGAATGATAGGATTTTTGACTCTTTAATTACTTCAAGTTGCATTTGGTAGGTCTCTAGAGTAATACTAGATCCTTCAAATAAAGTAGATAAATTATTGTTTTCAAAAAAGAAGTTTCATAAACATAAATCAAATTGTGAAATGGTAGAGCTAACTCCAACTATGTCAATAAATGAGTTAAATGGATTGGAGGCTTCTGGTGGCTCAGTCAGTTGAACGAATGATTCTTAGTTTCAACTCAGGTCATGGTCTCAGGGTCATGGGATCAAGCCCTGCATTGGGCTCTGTGCTCAGCATGCAGTTTGTTTGGGGTTCTCTCCCTCTCTCTTTGCCCATCCCTACCCCCACCACCTCTCTCTCTAAAATAAAATAAAATAAAATAAAATAAAATAAAATAAAATAAAATAAAAATCTTTAAAAAATCTTAAATGAATTGAAGAAGAATAGTGGATCTCCACTAAGCTAGGGTAGGACTGTGTCCAATGGAAACTACAGAGCAAAGCTAAACCATTTTGTTGTTGTTGTTTTGTTTTGTGGGTAACATCCTTGGCTGAAGAGCATAGGCCGTGGATAATTTCTCCTCAGGACTTTCAAGAATCATTCCAAACCGGGCAGGCTCTGTAGCTAGGCTAATGGCAATAAGTGGAGCAGGTGGCTCGGGCCTAGGCATGTTGCACAGACACCCTAGGTGTGTACTTTCTCTAGCATTAGCAGCAGAGACAGGGCTTCTTCTCTGAGGTGACTCTTCTCTCAGCTACTTCATGAATGAGGTCTCTAGCTTATTTTCATGGCCGCTTGTTCTGCTGGCACATGAGAAGACAATCTGGAAGCAAAGAGGACTACAAAGAGTGTCACTCAGTGGAATTCTTAGAGCTATCAGAAAAATTGTTTTCTCATATAGATGTGGACTCTGTACTGAGGTACCTGCTACTATTGATTGGTAAGGAGATGTGCAAGGGAACAGAATACTCCAATTACAGTAGTATGTCCCATAAGTTCTGGTTAGGGGGTTATTAGTGTATTAGAACATAAATGCCCTATGAGTTTTCAACTGTATGCTATGACTTATGACTGTATAATATAATCATAGTGTTTGGTTACAAGTTTATTTTTTTTATTTTTTATATGTTTTTTTATTATACTATGTTAGTCACCATACAGTACATCCCTGGTTTTTGATGCAAAGTTCGATGATTCCTTAGTTGCGTATAACACCCAGTGCACCATGCGATACGTGCCCTCCTTATCACCAGCCTATCCCATTCCCCCAACTCCCTCCCCTCTGAAGCCCTCAGTTTGTTTTGAATTTTTATAAATTTACATGATATTTGGGAAGACTTTGGTAGAAATAATCAATTTTTTTTTCTCTTTCCCTCCTCTTCTCTGCCTTAGGGGAGCTAATCTGTAGTGACCATATCAACTTTTGCTCTAATGTCTAATTAGGTTTCGCTATTGAGGACCCTGTGGAGGTTGATGGGGGGAAAAACAACTGAAGTCTGGGTATTTTTTCTTCTGATATCCTCCCTGTTGGGTTGTTGTAGGCTGGCTGCCTCCCTCTTGCAGTCCTTTCTCCAAGACTATTCAAAGTGCCCTCTCTCCATAGCTCTTGAATCTAAGGGTGGTAACAACCCCGCTCACTGTCCCTAGTCCCAGGAGAGGCTACAGTATTTCTTGCATTTTCCCTATATCCTCCTTATATCTTTACAACTAGTCCCTTTATTAAACCCTCCATGTATTACCATAATTTATGTTTGATCCATCCATTTTTCAACAGAACCACAATCAATACAAAGACAAATTAAGCAAGTTCTCTGTTCTCTACTCTTAGTACAATATATCCACATTGTGCATATGTGGTCCACATATAAGATATCAGCCAAACACTTGGCTGTGTTATCACATCCCATTTCCTATCAATCTATTGATCTATGATAAAAAATATCTTGTGATTTTTGTTTTCAGCTAATTTGAGCCTTATTATTTTTCTTTTTTAAAAATACATCTTTCCTATGTTTAGATGTGTAGGCTTTTAAAATAAGATTTTTCACTCCCAGAAATAAATTTCACTTGCAGAACCTATCATAGTGTTTGGAACATATTAGAACAATGTAAGTATTCACTGAGTATGTGAGTAAGTAAATATGAATGAATGAATGTGTGAATAAATGAATACATAAATAGCATCAATTAATTGTACATAGCTGTTTGTTGCCTTCAGTGTTTACAATATGTATTTATCTCCAGTTTTCTCATCCACTATCAATAGTGAAAAAAAAAGCAAGAAATGTTAAATGAAACAACCCAGAAACACTTATTGCCTTGTCGTAGAAGTACTCTAAGGTAATTAACCCTGCATGGAGAAGCTTGGGGCCCATTAAACTGAGAGTCAATTAGACTGGAGATCACTGAGACATAAATTACTCACTAGAGACTTGGATTGGGAAAAACTGAGTGGAAGGTAGTTGAATTTTGTTGTTCTATCTGCCTTGTTAGGCAAATATTCTGGGAAGAAATTCTAAGAGCAAAGGTGTTGGTAAACCTCATAGGACAAAAAGGGCTAGAAGGTGATAAGATTTATACTCTCTTTTGGCCTATTTATGTCATAATCATATTAGAGATGTCCTAAATTTTGAATCACACCTGCATTCTTGGATCACATACTATTTAGTCACTGTGCATTATTATTTTAAGGTTCTTTGGATTCTAGCTTGCTAGTATGAATTCATATTATTCAAATAAATCTACCTTAAATTTATAGCAAGTCTATGTTTTCCCCATTTTTAAGGAGTTCTTCCTTATGTTTTGCTATCAGCATTACACTAACATTGTAAAATATTCATATTTTGGCCCCGCATCACTTTATACAGCATAGGTGTCATATATTCTTTAACGCTTTGGAAGACATATCATGTAGACACATCTTCTCCTGGCACTTTTTCTGTGGTAGTTTGAAAAACACTTCATTCTCTTGCATAGTGAACCATCTTTCTAGATTACATGTTTTTTTAAGTTAATGCTGATAACAACTAGGGAAGTAGAAAATTTAAGAGTCATCTTTGAATTACCCTTTTCCTTGATCCTCCACATCTAAACCATTAGCAAGTCATGTTGATGCTACCATGTGTTAAATTCTTTCCACCTCCAACTGCTGTGTATAAGTCACGACCATATTTTTCATTTTCTGAAATATATCTAGGTTCGCTCTTCCATTCTTGTCTTCCTATAATACATTCCCTAATATGAATAAGATCATGTCCTTATCCTGTTTAAAATACTATACCGTTATTCTCAATATTTGCTGTCCCTCCCTGGTGCACTTACACATCATGCAACTAATTAAGCCAGGGGTGTAACTTGCCCTGGCCAATAAAATGTGGGCTAATAAAATGTAAGTGGAAGGAATATGTGCACTCCTGTGCAAAAGCTTAATGAACCCGCTCATGGTATACCTCTAAAATTTCCCTTATCCTTGCAAGATCTCACAGATAATCATTTGTTTGACTGAAGCTAGGCCACCTGCAGAACATAAGCTGTAAGTGTCTATAGAAAAAGTAAGAAGATATGTACACTAATTTAAGTTAATGGTCACTAGTGTGAGCTGGACCTAGGCATAATTTGTTGGTGACAGTAATTCATTGTTTCAGCATATTCTTTAAATGTTATTGTAGAACACACTGTGACCTATATAATCTTAGAGACAATATAGAAAATTAAGATATGTACAGTTTTTATATCAAATTTGGGGGAAAGCTTAATTAAGGACTTTCAAAAAATAGCAGCACAGTAACTTCTTGTCACAGATTCCAAGTGGTTTAAATATTGAAATAATAAAACAAGCCTACAAACAAATTTACAACAATTCTTCCTAATGGGGAAGGGGATCATTTATACTTCAGAAAGAGCTATAGAAACTGAATGGATGTAATTATACTATGAAATCTCTTAAGAATTTCTATTACTGGGGAATAAGCAGAGAAAAATTTAAAATTGTACACAAAGGAAGATATTGGATCACACCGAGAAAATAGCACTGGAATCTTCTTACCACTTTGAATATATAACATTTAAAAACATGAACAACAATACCAAAGCAAGCCAACAAACCAACAACAACAACAACAACAAAAAAAAACGCTTGGAAAAACCCAAGTATCCATCAACTAGTGAATGCAGTACGTACATATGATAAAATACTACCACCACCCAGCAATTAAAAGGAACAGACTGATACATGCAACAACATAAATAATTCTCAAAAATACTTCGTTAAGTGAAACAATCTGGACACAAAATTATATACTGTATGATTTTATTTAAATGAAATTCCAAAAAAACCTAAAAACTATAGAGACAAGTATGTGTTTTCTTGAACTGAGTGTAGGAGTGAGGATTGATTATTATGCTGACATACGGAGACCTTTTGGGGTGATGGAAGTGTTCTAAAATGATCATGGTGATAGTTGCACGACTATCTAAATTTATTAAAACTTACTGAACTGTACACTTAAAATGGATAATTTTATAGTGTACAAAATAATTAAAACTCATACCTAACTGTGAGTTGTCAGGGATTATGCTGTAACAAACCCAAACACAAGTCAACAGGGGTGGGACAGTTTATTCCTAATGCATGCCAACTTCAGGAAGGAAGCCGGGGTGACTACTGTGTGTTGCCCTATTGCAGATTAATCTATGCAGAATGCCGAATATAGAAACCTAGTCATGGGTAAAATTATACACACACACACACACACACACACACACAACAGGCACAAATGCTCAGGTTACTCGTAACTCTGGTTCTCTCATAGCTACCATAAAGAAGCTAGATAACTAAATTGGTAATTACATTTGCATCAAATACTTATTAATGTGAAGCACTCTGAGCAAAAGATGCTAACAGCAACTGGGAGGGCATTGGAAAACAAAAACAAAAAATAAGACTAGAGAAATATTAATTGACTATACACACAGAGATGCATCATTAATAAATTTACATTATTCAAGATTCAATCAAATGAAAAATATACAAATTATAAAAAGAGTTTCTAGAATAATGACTTGTTAGTCATTGCTAACTTATTAGTACCAACATTCTCACAGGGGAAATAAAGTAATATCGTAAAAGCAAGCCTATTTGAATTTGAAAGCATAGTAAACAACAGAATAGAATGCAGCAGGAACTGGAGGGGCATCTACCATTCCAGGACAAAATGCTGCAGATGAGTGCTGTGTTTGTAACATTTTGGCAGAAGGTGCTCCCAATCAAATGTAGCTCTGAGGGCAGAAAGCCGAGGCTTACTGGTTGGAGGGTAGAGGACAGAATTAGGGACTAAAAGAGAAGGCAGAATAAATAGAATAAAATTCACTTAGGAACGTAATGGAATACAGACTCCTCACAAGTATCACTCATAATGCTCACTACCCAATCAGAATTCACTGGACATGCAAAAAAAAAAACCAAAAAAACCCAAAAACATAAAAAACGAGACCTATATTCTAGAAAAAAAGGCACTCACTAGAAATCAAAACAGATGGCAACCAGATATTGCCATTAAGAGAGAAAAATAGTAAAGCAATTATTATAAGTATATTCAAGATATTAAAAATTATATACATAACTCATAATTAGATGGAATTCTCAGCAGAAAAATAGAATAAAAAACCAAAGCCACAATTCTAGCAATGAAATTCTAATAAACTGAAATAAAAATATTGACTGGATGGGTTTAATAACAACACATTACATACAGGGGGACAATACAGATGATGCTGACTTTGCACCAGAAACAATGGAGGCAGGGAGAAAAGAGAACACTGAATCATTATCATTTAAGTCCTGAAAATATTTTGAATAAAGACATCTTCAGTGAAACAAAAACAAGCCTCTTGCATTGTTGGTAGGAGTGCGAACTGGTGTAGCTACTCTGGAAAACAGTATGGAGGGTCCTCAAAAAGTTCAAAATAGAACTACCCTACCATCCAGCAATTGCACTACTGGGTATTTACCCAAAGGATACAAAAACACTGATGCTGAAGGGGCACAAGCACCCTGATGTTATAGCAGCACTATCAACAACAGCCAAATTATGGAAAGAGCCCAAATGTCCATTGACTGATGAATGGATGAAGAAGATGTGGTGTATATTATACAATGGAATATTACTCAGCCATCAAAAACAATGAAACCTTGCAATTTGTAATGATGTGGATGGAACGAGAGGGTATTATGCTGAGCTAAATAAGTCAGAGAAAGACAAATACCATATGATTTCACTCATGTAGAATTTAAGAAACAAAACAAATGAGCAAAGGGGGGAAAAAGAGAGAGAGAGAGGCAAACCAAGAAACAGACTTAACTACAGAGAACAAACTGGCGGTCACCAGAGTTGAGGAGGGTAGGGGGATGGGTGAAATAGGTGATGGGGATTAAGGAGGGCACCTGTGATGAGCACTGGGTGTTGTATGGAGGTGTTGAATCACAACAGTGCACACCTGAAACTAATATCCAGTTAACTAACCAGAATTTAAATAAATAAAATTTAAACTTAAAAAAATGAACGGAAGTGATGGTAGAAAATAAAAATAAATAAACATGAGAAATTACTAAATAAAAAACCCAGAATTCTTTGACAGCTAACTTACACTACCTGAGATGCTAAAGAAAATTATTTGGGATAAAGGGAAATACATCAGCTATATAGGAAAGGACTGAAGTTATTAAAACTAGTATTTTGATAAATATAATGTTTAAAGAAAGAAATATTAACACAACATTGCACAGTGTACTGTATAACATATAGATGAACAGATATGACAATAATAGCATAAAAGTCAGTCTTGTAATGTTCTTGTATTGTATGTGATGCAGGGAAGTCTTAGCTCTAAGCAGACTGTGATATGTTAAAGATACATATTGTGTTCCCTACAGCAATCTTTGAGAATCACAGAGAGATATACGTTTATGGAGTGAGAGAAGAGAGGGAGATTGGATTTTGAGCATTTTGGAGCCAAGAAGCCACTTTCTGGGTTTTGCCTTTGAAGTAAAATTTAGATAATTAATACAGCAGCAAGTTTAAGTAAAAATCTTTCTCTCTCTCTCTTTTTTTTGATGCTATGAAAAGTCTTATTCTGTGTACCTTTAATAAATAAACCAAATGTAAAAGTTGTTTTACGATAAGGTTTTTTTCTATAAAGTTTGGTGGGGATGCCTGCATACAAACATATACAAGGATGTTTTTATGCCTGAAAGTCTGCAAAAGAGCAAAAAATACAATACAGTATTATTTCAGACAGTGATGCTGAGATAATAGTGGTATGTCATTAAATGTCCTTGGATAATCTAATTCCTGAAATTTTACTCCTGATATTAGGCCCTTGCTTATTTTTAACAAGATTTCCTAATATAAAATCTATCAAGTGCTTTAATTTAATTTTAACCTGTTACTTGTTGTAGTTCAGGCTGCTCTAACAAAGTACCATAAATTGGGTGGCTTGTAAGCAACAGATTTATTTCTCACAATTGTTGATGCTAGAATTCCAAGATCAGAGTGCTAGCATGGTCAAGTTATGGTGAGGTCCCTCTTCTAGGCTGCAGCCCTAGACCTGCTGTCTTCTCACTGCATCCTCACATGGCAGAAAGGGGAGACAGTTCTCTGGGGTCTCCTTTAGAAGGACACTAATCCTACTCAGAAGAACTGTGCCCTAACGACCTAATTAGCTCCCAAAGGTCCCACCTCCAAATACCATCACATTAAGGATTAAGATTCTAACATAACAATTTTTTTTTTTTTTGGAAACAAACATTCAGTCCATTGCACTCATCTTTCAGGATTCGGCTCAGATAGTCTGGGTCAAGGGGGACTATTATGTGATCCAAAATTGTCCTGTGCATACCACTATTGCTACATTTATTATATTCTAATTTAAGGATTGCTTACTTAACTGTAATGCTTCCATGTTTTAATTATCTACCTTTTCCTCTAGTATGTCTCTACATTTTTCTTTATAAATCTTTCTCTATGATCCGCAAAACATTCCAAGTAGTAGATGAATGATTGTGCTCAACATTGTTAATCATTATGAAAATCAAAACCACAATTAGGTATCATCTCACACCAGTTGGAATGGCAATTATCAAAAATACAAGAAATAACGTGCTGGTAAGGATATGGAGAAAGGGAACGCTTTTGCACTGTTTGTGGGAATGTAAATTGATGCAGCCATTATGGAAAACAGTATGAAGTTTCTTCAAAAAATTAAAAATAGAACTACCATATGATCCAACCATTCCACTGCTGAGTATTTAATCAAAGGAAAAAAAAACTAACTCAAAAAGATATCTGCACCCCCATGTTCACTGTAGTATTATTTACAATAGTCAAGACATGGAAGCAACCTAAAAGTCCATCAATGGATGACCGGATAAAGAAAATGTGAATACACACACATACACACACACACACACACACACACACACAAATATTTTTCAGACATAAAAAAGAAGGAAATCTTGCCATTTGCAACAACATGGATAGACCTCAAGGGCATTATGTTAAGTAAAATAAGTTAGACAGAGAAAGACAAATACTGTACTATCTTACTTATATATGGAATCTTAAAAAACAAAAACAAAATCAAAAACAAAAATAAGCTCATAGATACATAGAACAGATAGGTGGTTCTCAGAGGTGAGGGGCAGGGGATGGGCAAAATGGGTGAAAGTGATCAGAAGGTACAAACTTCCAGTTACAAAATAAATAAGTCCTGGGGATGTGATGTACAGCATGGTGACTATGGTAAATATTACTATACGGTTTGAGAGTGGCTAAGAGAGTAAATCCTAAAAGTTCTCATCACAAGAAAATAATTGTAACTATGTGTCATGATGATGTTAACTAGACTTATTGTGGTGATCATTTCACAATATATACAAATATTGAATCATTATCTTGCACACCTGAAATTAATACAATGTTATATATCAACTATATCTCCATAAAAATAAATACATGAATGAATGATTATATATAAACTGGCCTTGTCTAGAAAATAAATGTATACATTCCAGCGTTCTATTTCCACCAGATGGAAAATAAGAGTATTCTAGGAATGAAAACAAAGAGGAATATAACCTTCTCCTACTCAGCAAATCCAAGTATATTATAATACCATGGGGAAGGTCAGGAGGTTCTTGAGTTCTTGTATGACTACTATTCTTACCTATTACTTTTCATAGTAATATAAGCACCTATGAAATATGAGGGCAATTCCTAGACTTTGCTACTTTGTATCTTCTTGGGGAACTTATTATAAAGAAGAATCCAGTGTTAGCACAGAATTTCCCCCACAACGGCCAGCTGAGAATCATGGGCTTTATTTTTCAGTGGTCCCGAATGGGCAATTCCTCTGTGCTGGGGGAGTTCTAGACATACACACTGAAGACTCTAAGAGAACAGCTAGGGATATGACTGAATAGTTCACAATTTTTCTTTCTAAAGTAAAACTAAGGGAATTTTATAGAATCTAAAGGGTTTATCAGAGATAAAAATGGCTTTTTGTGTGTGTGTGTAAGAGTCAGAAAAAGTCACAAAAACAGCTGACAAAAAAATGTGGCAGTCGAAAACTGCACCCAAAGGGTATGTGATAACACCAGGAGTTCTCAGGGTAAAAATCTCTGTGCACTACAATATAAGACAATTACATTTGAAAATGAAAACAAAATACAAAAAAACACAAGGGTTGACCAGACCAATGTTCTAAAATGGATAATGAAAATACATAACAGTAGGGGTGCCTGAGTGGCTCAGTTGGTTAAACTTGGGACTCTTGGTTTCCACTGGGGTCAGGATCTCAGGGTGGTGAGATGGAGCCCCGCAAGCCCCAAGTTGGTCTTTGTGCTCAGTGTGGATTCTGCTTGGGATTCTTCCTCTCTCTCTCCCTCTGCCCCTCCCCTTGCTCGCACGCACTATTTCTCTCTAAATAAATACAATCTTAAAAAATATATAATAATAAAAATTTGCACTCTAGTGTTCACTCAATTCTAGTATAAGGTTTGAAGTCCTGAACTGGCTGCCTCAGAAAAGTTGATATGGGGATCAAATAAAATGGCAAATGTCCCAACATATTTTAAAACACAAACAACTGTACAAATACGAATTACACATGATGAAACTAATTAGACACAACGGTGGTCCTCCTTCTGGTCCTCTGAGGAAGGTAGAGGAGTTAAGGAGGTAACTACCTAACATAAGTCTGAGGAAAGAAGAAAATTGGGTGTTCTGAGGAAACTGCTGGAACCAATGTTGAGCCCTCTATACCTCTTCCAGTGATGCTCTCTCCTCTGCTTACTACTTTTCAAATGCACTGGATCACTAGGTCATCAAGCATGCCCAAGACTTTCTCCCACCTATAACCTGGGCCTTTCCCTCTGCTTGTATCACTGCTCACTCCATTCTTCACATGACTCACTCATTCTCAGCCTCACATTAAAACACACCTTGTTGCAAAGGGCTTCTCTGACCAGACTAGAGAAAGAAGGTCTTCAATGCCAATGTTCCTAATTTCCTAAATCAGCATCCACTAACCTTTTCCTCCTTCCCACTTAATTGTATTGATTACAAATGCAGACATTTTAAGTGGATTTTAGCTAGTTTATTTTGTCTCCTTGCCCAGCATCAGCCTAGCCATTGAGAAACTGCCACAACTCAGCCAATGAGAAACCATCACTATTGGGACCTATAGTTTTCCTCAGATAGAGTTTAGTTCAAAACAGTCCCTCCCACTTCCTCCTTTATCTTTATAAAGTAGAAGTCCTCTCCTTCATTCTCCAGATTTATCTGTGGTTTCATGCGGCTTGCATGTCCTGAATTGTAAGTCCTCTATAGTTCCTCTGCTAAATTCATTTTGCTGGTAAAATAACTGGCTATTTGTTTTTAAGGTTAACAAGAAAAATATACTTATACTTATGAAGTACATATTCTGAAGGTATTCTATAAACCTGAAATGGTGCTATAAAATTGCAATAAATACATAACATTAAAATAGCTAGTGATACACTGGAGAAAAATATGTGTCAATAAAAATCACATCGTAGAGCACACAAGTTAATACTACAAAAGATTATTTTAAAAGAATAACAATTGTTTCAAGATGTTTTATTTCCTTATTCTGTTTTGTTCTCTTCTACTGGTTGGTTCGCCAATTCGAACTGAGGAAACACATTTAATGGGCTGATATGAAATGGATTTTATTAGTTCAGCCCTCTGTAAGCATTCTCATGCATCATTAACATTATACATTGCAAAGAACTGCTTTCCTTAAATTGTAGCGATTTGGCTATAAATTCAAGACTGCAGTAAATAATTGTCTGACTGTTGAATGAACACTGGTAGCATGTGCACTGATGAGTTAGGTGAAGTGTATAATTAGGGTATGCATTTTGGTAGGGCTTATTAAATCACAAAACACAAAAGGGCTATTGGAATTTGAATGATTGTAAGGAGTGGTAAGATTTGATAGGGGTTACAATGACAGATAACATATTTGATTTTTCAAGGCTGGTGAAATTATACCTACATGAATAATTCTGAATGTCTATAGGTAGGTACATTAGGAAATATCCAAATATAATGGAGTTTAATTACAAAGTTCTCAGCTATTGTGATACCTTTCAGAATAGCAAAGTATGTAATTGACCAAATTGAATGAACGTGTCCTTTTTGTATTTACATATAGTGCAAGAGATACAAAGGAAAATAATATACATTTCCTGCTTATATTCATAAGTCTTAGACTTCTATAAATAATCCTTCACGACTGTCCATTGTACCCAACTTCAGATAAGCCACAAGACTCTGCATAACAGACTCCTGCCCACTGTCCTTGTCTCATTTCATGGAATTCATGTCACCACTCTGCCCCAGCCAAATTGATTCTTTCAGTTCCTTGATGTACTTTTTTCTGTCTCAAAACAGATTATTTCTCTCCTGCTCTAGATCCCGCTTTTCTAAATCTTACGCCTGACAGGCATTCAGGAAAGTCCCATAATCCCTTTTTATCATCAATGGGTCTTGCTTTTGCTCTCTACCTTTTCAAAGCTTCCTTTCTTCCTGGTGCCTAAACTGTGTTCCATGGAGAGAGAGAGAGAGAGAGAGAGAGAGAGAGAGAGAGAGAAAAGCACCTGTCACACTTTGAATCTTGAGCACCATTGTAGGTATATTGGTGCCTGAGATCTCAAAGGCAGAACTTTTAGTAGTTCTAATAACTTTTGACCCTTCACCAAGAGGGCTCAAACCTAGTCCATATGGCAGAAATGTAAATTAAATGCATATGGTTGGTATATCATTTCCTATATCATCCTCTTTTTATTTTCCACAGATGAATTTTCCCACTGAAAGCACCTCCTGAATATGGGTATGAAATAAAAGCTTCTATGCATATGAATGAATTTCTATATCTTCTGGGGACTAAATATGGATTTTCTGTAGCCTTATGAACACTAATATTTTATCATTCCAGATTTTTCCTGAATCTAATCATTTAAGCAATATTCACACTTCTTTAAGAAGTCAACATTGACAAAACATTGGAATTGATCGCTCTGAGTTTTGGATTGTTCTTCCTTTTTGCTATCTCATATTTACAGTTATTCCAATAGGATAGGGATACAGGCATATGAGTAGGTTATCTGCTTGTTAAATTCTGTGTTCAAAGGATGGTTTATTTACATATGGCAGAATTGTTTAAAGAAGGGAGTTTAGGTCTTCTAAAAAGCCTTATAAAATAAAGCCATTTGAACATTTTTTTTCTAGACTAGGTACATTTACCTAGAACCAGTCCATTTATTCTTTTTTTTATTTTTTTTATTATATTATGTTAGTCACCATACAGTACTTCCCTGGTTTCTGACGTAAAGTTCGATGATTCATTATTTGCGTACAACACCCAGTGCACCATGCAATACGTGCCCTCCTTACTACCCATCACCAGCCTATCCCATTCCCCCACCCCCCTCCCCTCTGAAGCCCTGTTTGTTTCTCAGAGTCCATAGTCTCTCATGCTTCATTCCCCCTTCTGATTACCCCCCTTTCTTTATCCCTTTCTTCCCCTACCGATCTTCCTAGTTCTATGTTCCATAGATGAGAGAAATCATATGATAATTGTCTTATTCTTTTTTGATTATCCCTGGTTTTTGAGCTTGACATTGTCTGTGTTTTTACTTCTCCTTGATAGGAGTTGAAGTCTCCCAATGTCTCACCACAGACCTTATTTCTGCCTCATTTGCTAGATCTTAACACTGTCAGTCCTCCAAGGAAGCAGTTCAACTGTTTCATTTCAGTGCTGCCACCTCGTATAGACACACTGATAGGTGATAAAGAGGGATATCTGCAATGCACCCAAAATTTAATATTTGATTTTACTTAAATTTGAATAATAAAATATTAAGATTATTTCTTGTAATGCATCCCTATTATTAGCTGCTGAGAACTTGCATGTGACTAGAGATCAATAAATTATTTCTGTTCTCTGCCTGAAATTTCAAATTAGAAACACATTTGAGTGATGAAGTTAGAACTATTTTAAAGACTGGCTGCTATTATTGGATTAATGAGTTTTAAGATGTGAATTTGTGAGAAGCTCACCCAATAGACTTCATTAGATTTAAGGCAAGAAACTGATGTCAAATTTAAAAAAGGGGTAGGAGTAGCAGTACCTCATATTATAAATAATTTGCTATAATGCATATAATTTTATATTTCAAAATAGTCTCCTAGATTTTTTATTACATTTTTGCATAAAATAATTTATTAGCTATAGGATGATTAAAATATTAGATTATGCACTCATAAATTCTATGAACTGTCAAAAATTTTGTGATTTCTAAGCCTTAGTTCTATCAGTTTACATTTTGCATTACAGTATCAAGATTAGTTAATATACCTAAATTCTATTACAAATGAGACAAACCCAGCAAAGACCCCTTTTAGGTATATTTTGGAAAGGTGCCTTTAACAGGTATTGGTTGATGTAAATTTGCAGAACAACTTGGAAATAAAAAGGCTTCTTTCATCTGAGAAGCCATTCTTGTTTAAAGTGCAATAAAATATTATATTTTGACATGAGTGCTATTGGTTATGCACACTGCAATTAGGAAAAAAACACGGTATATGTTTTCATTTATCCAAATAATCTTTTATATTTCAGTGAATGTTTGGTGTATTTCTTCAAAGAGTTTCTATGTTACTCATCTATAATGGAGTCCTAGAATTTAGATTTTTTTGGTAATTATGATTTATCTCTTACAGAGTAACATTATGGTTGGTATATTAAAAAGTTTTAAATTTTTAAGTCAACTTTATTGAGTTATAATTTACTTTCAATTAAATGCACCACTGTGAAGAAATGTCAGATGAGCTTATCAGCAAGGAAATTTCTTGCAGATTTCTGAAGTTCTTCTCTGAAGTTTTCCCCTCTCTATATCCTCAGCATTTCTTCCCAAATTCTATTGTCTGTCTCTTCAGCAAGTCTCTGTTTGTCCTCATTATACTGGTACCTGGAAATTGCCTGCAAGTACAAAGCCTGCAAGATCACAGGTGCATTTCATTTGTTCTCTTTTTTTTCAGAGATCACAGTCCTGCTTATTGTCCAATGTCTTAAAACAAATGTTTCATGTATTTTATCCAATATTTTAATTGTTTACAGTGGGAGGGCTAGTCTGGTACCAGTTACTCTCACCAGCAAGATGCAAAAGACCACAGTTACTAATTTTTATAAATGCAATTTGTATAAAACTATATTATTAAACTTTCTTATTACTCCTAAAGAAACTAAGTGATTTTTAAAATTAGATTAACTTGCTTTTCAAAGTAAATAATTTAGTCATCCTAAAAAATAATGGTACATATTTTTTTCCTTAAGAGTGCAAAATAATAAACATTAAAAATATTGCACTGTCAATTATGTGATCACGTGAATGAATAAGTGCCATTTTTATCTTATTCTGAAATTTATTTTTGGCTTTAGATGATTGTTGGATTATTAGTTTGAGACTGGAATTTGTCTTTCTTAAGACAATATTCTAAGAATATCATGAGATATATAATTTTCTAATGTCTTCTCAGCATCTATCAGCATACCAGTTTACTTTTTTTCTCTATGAAACTATTGCTTTAGTGAACATTCTGATAGCCTTGAAATAAATTCTATTTCATGAAATGCATTTCGTAACCCTTAACAAATGATTAAGTGCTGGTATTGTATTTTGGATAGTTTGCATCTCTACTCATATATAATTTTCAAATGAGTAGTGGAATTGTCCATTTGTTCATACTTTAAAAAAGTTTATATGAAAATGGAATTATTTATTCCTTGGAAAGTTTAAAAAATTTTTTCTTTCATTGTAATGAGGTATAATTAATGCACAATAAACTTTCTCTCCATATATATGTGTATGTATGTATATATATGTGTATATATATGTGTGTATATATATACATATATATACGTATACTGCACAATTTAAGAGATTTGACATATATATACACCTGTGAAATCATTACCACAATTAAGATAATAACCATTTACCTTCCCTAAAAGTTTCTTCTTGCTCATTTGCAATCCTTCATTTCCTCCCCTCCCCCTCCTCTACAGGGAACCATTGATCTGCTTTCTGTTACTATATATTTGTTTGTATTTTCTAGAGTTTTGTATAAACAGAATCATGCATTATTTATCATTTTTTCTGTCTAGCTTCTTTAACACAGCATAGTTATTTTGAGATTCATTCATATTGTTCATACTTCATCGCTTTCTATCACTGAATAATAGTAATTCATTATATGGATAACCACAATTTGTTTGTATTACTGAAGGAATTTTGGCTTGTCAACAGTTTTTGGCTATTAGAAACAAAGATGTCATGACTATTCTTGTGTAAGTGTTTGTGTGGACCTGTGCTTTCATTTCTCCCAGATGAATACTTAAGAGCAGAATACTGGGTCACAGTGTAGGTGTATGTCTAACTTGTAAATAAACTGCCAAATTGTTTTCCACAGTGCTTTGGAAAACTGTTTTATAGTCCCAGCAGCAGTACGTAAGAGTTCCAGTTGCTCCAGGTCCTTGCTAACACTTGCAAGGTTTGTGTAGTGTGTGCACAGTGGCCTCTCCCTGTGGTTTTAATTTGTATTTCCCTACTACTGATGAAGTTGAGCTTTTTTTGTTTTCATAGACTTATTGTCCACCCTTAGCCTTTTTTGATAAAGTATTTGTTCCATTTTTTAAAATAATTGAGTTGAAGAATTATATATATATTTTAAATACGAGTCCTTTTTATAGTTTGTGCTTTTGTGTCATAAATCCTCTTCCAAAACTGTGGTAAGGTTTCCTCCTATTTTCGTCTAGGTATTTTATCATTTTAGCTTTTATATTAAATCTGCAATCCATCTTAAGTATATTTTTGTGTACGATTGTGGTACGGATTGAGGAGTCTCCCGTTTTTCCCACCTATGGCTATCTAGTTGTTCCAATCCCTTGACATGATTTTCCTTACCCGCTTAACTGGCCTTTCCATTGGTTTATTCCCTCCTGGCTTTTGGTAATTTTCCTCACTGTGATGCATTTATCAGCACTCAGCTGAAAACTCATGGAAAACTCTCCTGAGCTTGTTCTTTTTCTATTTGGCTCTCTTCTCTTCAAGGTGCTCTGTCCTTTCTGGGGTCTGCCCAGCAAACCAAAACCATGGTGGCCACACCAACATTCTGACACTTTTGTCCCCCAATTCAAGGAGACTGTTGGGTTTTATTTAAGTTCCTTTTGTTTGCACTGCAGCCCAGAAATTCCAAAACTGAGATGGAAAGAGTCACATTTTAACATTCTATTGTATTACTATTACAGATACCTAAATTAAAAAGATGACCATGTTTAGAGTTACTTCAAAACTATGTTTAATTCACAGATGTACAAGAATTGACCACTACATTACGACTTATTCCTTTGCCCAGTAGATACAAGTTCTAAAAAGTGTTTACAAAACACAATTTCAGAAAATTTAAAATGTCAAAATATATAGACTTAAGGATTGAGAAAATACGGCCATTTCAATTTTTATTATACTGTACTTAGATAATGCAGTCTGAACAATTTTTCACTTGGAATTTACTGAGGTTTTCTATGTGTTATTTCCTGATAATTTTCACATTGTGGCATAGATAGTAAATTTCAATGATTATACGCCACATCAAAGTTAACAGAGATAATGCTGTTCACCAACCTGTCCAGAGAGCTGAGGGAATCAATACTTGAATACATCTGTAACCCATCTGAAGGATTACCAAACTCTGTTTTAATTTGTGATCAATTTTTGGAATACACTGTATTAGAAATGTTTATACTTTAATAAATGTCATACATATGTCCTAATTATGTCATCCCATAATTTAATACATGTCTTAATACATGTTATATATATATACATAAAATATAATTTATGTCACCTAAATTTCTGCCTGTTTTTACCCTTTAAAGATTCCCACAGCTACTATCGGCAAGTTTATCGTGCATGCTAAAGGTATTTTGCTTTGTGTATCTTAAAGCAATGTTGTTTGTTAATATAGAGTCATGATTATTTGACTTTCTCTGTGAATCTAACCATTTCGCTATAGGTTATGGACTCTAAGGGGGTAGCACTTGAGATTGATTAGAGAAATATATATTAACTAGATTTCTTGAACTTGGAACTGGTACAATTAATGGATGATATTTGAGTTGTTTACTTTGAAGAGGGCAGAGTGCGTCTGGGGCTATATTTGGGACAGTAGCATTAAGTTATTTAGGGAAATTTTGTTATTTCTGTGTATAGATGTATTAGTTTGCTAGGGCTGCCATAACAAAATACCGGAGACTGGGTGGCTTAAACTACAGAAATTTATTTTCTCACAGTATTTGAGGCTAGACTTCCAAGATCAAGGTGTCAGCAGGTTTGGTTTCTCCTGAGGCCTTTCGCTTTGTTTTGCAAATGACTTTCTTCTCACTGTGTCCTCCCAAGAGCTTTCCTTCTGGTGAGTGCATTCCTATTGTCTCTTCCCGTAATTAACTTGCTGTTATTGCCTATCCAACATCAGAACCCCTCCTTCTAACAACAAGACTTGTTTCTCCTGGGAGGAACCCATTTCAGGCTTTATTATGTAATTATCTCCACTCTCACAAGAGTAAGTACACGTCTAATATCTGACCTATCAGAGTACCAAATATCACCGGCTACAGTGATTTGCTCCAGAGGGACACATTATTCAAGCTAACATAGTATGTGTCTTCATTGTGATTTATTAGCTAGAACCATTAGGGAAGACTTTCTTAATTTGGAGAGATTAGGTTAGATTAGACTATATCGGCAATCAACAACCACAAACATCATAGGTATAATACAACAAAAATTTACTTCTTATTCGGGGTAATGTTAAAAAATAAAAAGTGAGAAACTCTCTTAGGGCAAGTTTTCCATGTTATTACTCAGCAATTCAGATTGTTTCCTTCATCAACAAGAGGATGCTGTGGTTCCCATCCCAGGGGAGGTGAAAGCTAGAGGGTTGTTCCCTGGTTTTTACCTGCTTGAAACTTGGGTCATCACTTCTCCTCATAGTCCCTTGGCCAGAACTAATCATATGACACAGCCAAACTACAGGGGGCTTGAAGATTGGGGGAAAACATACGACTTATTGGTAAGAAGTAAAGTTTCTTCCACAAAGTTTTCATGGTGATATGAAGGAAGTCATTTTCATTTGGATATCCTTCTAGCATAATGTTCTCCAGGTCATCCATGTTGTTGCAAATGGCAGGCAGGATTTCCTCTTTTTTTTTTTTAAAGTCTTTTATTTACTTATTTACTATAGAGAGAGTGAGCATGAATGTGGGGAGGGACAGAGGGAGAGGGAGAAGCAGACTTCGTTCTGAGTGTGGAGCCCAACGCAGGTCTAGATCCCAGGATCCTCAGATCATGACCCGAGCCAAAGTGAGCCTCTTAACCGACTGAGCCACCCAGGCGCCCCAGGATTTCCTTCTTTTTAATGGCCAAATGACAGTCCCTTATATATCTCCATTTTTCTTTATTCATTTATCTGTTGAGGGTTACTTAGATTGTTTCCATATCTTGACAATTGTGAGTAATGCTTCAATGAACATGAAAGTGAAGATCTATATATCAGATACCAACTTTGTTTTCTTTGGATATATACTTAGAAGTGGATTGCTGGATCATATGGTACTTTTATTTTTAATTTTTTGAGGAACTGCCATACTGTTTTCCATAGTGGCTCTACCAATTCACACTATAACTGTATGTTTTATATATTTCTGTTAAACCTTATTTCTTAATTTTTGACATTCGCCTTCAACTTATATTTACAGGTTACATTGTTTTCAAATTAATTTAATATTTGTTTCAATGCTTATCTCCCATTTTTAAGACATTTTTCATTTGTTATATAATATTTTTGGCTTAACAAAACTTTCCTTATCATCTGTTCTGTGCTTCTGTTTTGGATGGTATACATTCATTGGTTTTTATGCAGTGAGCACTATAAAGTCTTTTTAAAAATTTAATAGCTTTACAAAAAAGAAAGTCAATCTGTCTATTCTCATTTCTGAAAGTGATTCGATTCTAGAATGTTTCAAATAATTTTCCAGCTTCCGTATTATTTTTAATATTTTACTTATAAATTTTCTCACTATTTTTATCTAGTTTACCCCTGTTGTTTATTCAGAATTACTATAATGCTTGCAAATAATGCTACCCAATTTTTTTTGCATCCCACTTGTTTTCTTGATTGATGCTCCTGAAGTATAATCCACAGTGCAGTAAACTATTTTAATCTGAGAAAAATCCTTATTTCACCCATACTAAATGCAAAAGATTTACCTGAGCATTGAATTTTAGGTTGATGGGTATTTTCACACCATGACTTTTGCAGATATTTATAGTTTTCTGCTTTTTAAAAACCTTTATGAGGCGCTAGTCGGGAGATGGTTCTGTACTACACCTAGTGGGAGTAGTACATCTAGTGTAAGAAGCCACGATGCCTACCCAATGTCACTACACCATACTGAACTTTTTAACACATAGGAGCACCCAAAAAATCCTAAGAATACTTGGCCAAAGAGATCTAAATACAAATTGAGGTCTGTGCAGAAAAGAGTTACTACAGTAAGCCTGAGACTGCTCTTCTTAGAAAAGCCTGCTTACAAGGTTAACCCTTGGTGAGCAACTGGGAATTTGGCTGATAGTTGAACACACTGATATAAAACTGTTTCTAATTGATAATGGTGGTTTACTTTGCCTAAACTATTTGTACACACAAGGTGGTCTATGCTAAAAACCCGTTGCCGTCTGGAACTTTGGTGCATGCTAAGCAGAGTACCTACATGAGCCGCCCCCGATATGAACTTGGGCACTGAGTCTCTAACAGGCTTCCCTGGGCAGAGCATCACACACATGCTGCTGCATTTTTGTTGTTCATTTATGAGTGTAGTGTCTGCAGTTGCTCATGAGAGGGAGAAAGCATAGGAAGGCTGCAAATGGATTACTCTTTTGATCCTGCTAAGTATCCTTACTACATTGCTATAATAAATCATAGTTATGAGTATGACTATATGTTGAGTCCTGTGAATCTTTCAGTCTAATCATGATAGTGATAATTTCATATATTGGTATGGTACTATACAAGTGAATGCACATTTTCTAATTTTCATTGAGGGTAATGCTTTCATCTGATAAGTTTATTGTGGTGTGTTATAACCTATGAACATTTTCTGTTACTTACTTTTCAATGAATTTTCTCTTCCTTTTATTTATTTCTCAAATCCTCACTGTAAGTCTGTGAGATAAAATCAATGAAGAGTAAATGAAAATGAATTGCAGGGAAAAGTTCACCTGGAATTTCAATGAAGTGTTATAAGTCGGAATGTGAGTTTGATGTAAAAAAATAAAAAGTATGTAATCCATTGACTATTTAAAATTCCACTTAAATAAAATATTCTTCAAAATAAAAGGATTATACAGATATAATTGAAATGGAAACAGGAGACCACATTTATTGAAATTAAGGATACAAAGGAGATAGAAATATAATAAAATGATGCTTGTCCTAATCCCAGATGGTCTCTTTCTACAAGGGAAAGGAAAAAAAAAAAATTAAGGAAACAAATCAAAACAGCTCCTGTCTTCAATTTCAAGGGAATTTATTGAAATAAGTAGGGCACTGCGTGCCCCCAACAAAACAAAAATAAATTGTGCATTATGAGTATTAGAATGCTTTTAAAGATAATCCAAGCTATGTTCTCCTTCATAGTATAAATGATACTATAGCACCTCAAAGACAGTATAATCTGTAAAAACAAACTCCTAGTGCTGTCATATTTGTCTTGTCCTTTATTCATACCTATACATAACCACAGGTTATTCCTTAGGCATCTATAGGTCTGAATATCAATATTTGGCTAAGCCAGTAAAGGAATTTTTCACTTGGTATCTCCTGCCTAATAGATGGCTGGTGTCAATCAAGACCTCTGTCTATGTCTCTTAGTGTCTGGTTTTGTGCTCTGTTAGTCTCTCATCCAATGAGTCCAGAGGATGCTGAAGGCCTTAATTACAGAAAATTAAGGGTCATATATTTAATGTACACTTGTTGATTCTAATGAGATGCTGACTTTCATATGTGTAAACGTTTTTAATGTAGCCCTCAACCCATTTCACTTTTCTTATTTCTTACTTTTTACATCCTGTCCCATAATTACGCTTGTTTTAAGCATTGGATGCAATTTATTTTTTAAAGAAGCAATTGTGATGAAATGTTTTCATGTTGGTAGCTGGCTGTTTAAATGCCTGGATTAAGGTTACTCATAAATTATTAAGCATGGATACTGCACTTGAAGGGGCAGTGGTGGAAGAGGATCTGTTAGAAATAGACCAGGACATTTCACACTCTTCCCTGGATTCCCATTCTATATATCAGGAAAGTAGTTAGAAAATGCTTGGTACTCTTCACTTTTTAAATATAGACTTCTGTGTCTGATTTATTACATGGAGTATAGTTCTGAAAAAAGTGAAGATCAATATTTTGTTTGTCACTTAAAATGGCAGAGTAAAACACTTTTTCAGAGGAATCTGAGGAGTAGTTGAATACATAAACTACTGGTTCTAAATACTGACATCACTACCTGAGAGCAATGTAATCTCTAGGGATGAAAGTTCATACAAAATTTTCCAGATAGAAGAGCCAGATATTAGGCTATTCTCTGGGAAAAAGATCATTACACTCCATACTCATCCCTAGGTCTGACTATTCTTACTCCATTTCAGATACTCTTCCTTTTTTTAATATATACTTTTGAATGTTCAATATTGATACCAATGAATAAAAAAAAAGTATTCTGTTCATTCTCTACTTTACAAACCCAAACATATACTTTCCAACTCAGCCACATAGTACCTCCTCTGCAAAGTCTTTTTACATATATATATGCACATATATTTGCATATATATATATATATATATTTTTTTTTTTTTTTTAAGAGAGAGAAAGACAAACAGAGAGAAAGGGAATGCATGAACAGGGGGTGGGGACGCACAGAGGGAGAGAGAGAATCTAAAGCAGGCTCCATGCCCAGCCCAGAGTCTGACAGGGGGCTTGATCTCATAACCCTGAGATCATGACCTGAGCTGAAATCGAGTCAGACACTTAATCGACTGGGCCACCCAGGTGCCCCTGTTTTCTGCTGTTTTGATGATTTATTTTTATTTTGCCCTTACTCTTTTCATATTTTTTATATTTGCCTTAGAAAATAAATATCACTTCCTTTAAGTAGAAAATAATAATTGATGGCATCGATATAGGAATATTAAAGAAAATAAATAGCCTTCAAGATCTTTAAGGTCTTACTTTTTGCTGAAGTGTAATATTTCAATAAAATGCTATCCTATAATATTATTATACCATAAAATATTATTAGAATGAAATAAAATGCAGACTATTTTCCTTCTCCTGATTATTGAGCTCTTTATAAGGTCCAGGAAATAGAAATTATTATTATTAGAACATTTACTCTATTTACTATTTACTCTATTTTGCCTTGTGTTTTAGAAAATATAAAATTACGTAGAAAAGATCAAGAGTGGGCAGCCAATCTTCTTTTCCATTCCATCTCACCTTTTCAGTTATGCTTGTAATGAATATTTTTCTCACACATTTTTAAAATTGAGAACTACTTCATATACCAAAAAAAATCACCTTCTTGAATTGTACAATTCAGATTTTTATTTTAATATATTCACAGGTTATTAAACTAAGACCTCTAATTTCAAGACATTTTCATGACCCCAAAAAGAAATTTTGTATCTTCTAGCAATGACCCCTCATTTTCCCACCACCCCAGACCTGGGCAACCACTAATCTATTTTCTGTGTCTATGGATTTTCATGATCTGGGCATTTTATTTAAAATAATACACTATGGGGGCGCCTGGGTGGCACAGCGGTTAAGCGTCTGCCTTCGGCTCAGGGTGTGATCCCGGAGTCCAGGGATCGAGCCCCACATCAGGCTCCTCCACTGGGAGCCTGCTTCTTCCTCTCCCACTCACCCTGCTTGTGTTCCCTCTCTTGCTGGCTGTCTCTATCTCTGTCAAATGAATAAATAAAAATCTTTTAAAAAAATAAAATAAAATAATACACTATGTGGGGTGCCTGTATGGCTCAGTTGGTTGGGCGTCAGACTCTCCGTTTCGGCTCAGGTTATGATCTCAAGGTCCTGAGTTTGGGCCCCACATGGAGCTCCATGCAGAGCCTGCTTAGGATTCTCTCTCTCCCTCTACTCCCCACCCCCCCCAAATAAAATAAAATAAAATAAAATAAAATAAAATAAAATAAAACAAAACACTATGTGATCTTTTGTAGCTAGCTTTTTGCACTCAGCATAACCTGTTGGAGGTTCATCCATGTGTGGCATGTATCACTACTTCATTCCTTGTTACTGCTGAATAATAAGCCATCATAAAGATACACTGTATTTTGTTTGTAAACTTATTAACTGAATAACAATTAACTGTTTCAACCTTAGTTGTTTTTGACTACTTTGAATAATGATGCTGTGAGTGGACACATACAATGTGGTGGAAATTTGGTTGAAATTACATTGAATTTATAGAAGTATTTGCCAACATCTTAACAATATTGAGTGTTCCTTAATTTTTCCTATTTTCTCCTCCACAGCTATTCTCTTTCTGAGTTGTGTGACATGGTGAAACAGTTCTTTAGCTAGATTTCATATCCCAGTGTTTTTTTAAAGATGGGAACATAGCATAGAAGTTACAGTTCTTAGTTATTTTATCTTAATGCTTCTAAACGTTTGCTCATTGCCTTCACACTAGAATAACAACTTGATTGAGAACGATATTATTAAGATACACTTTCTGAGGAATTTTTAAAACAGGCTCTCGACTTTTTTTGATATGTAGTATTTTTATCTTTATTTTTTCTTTTTTCCTTTTTCTTTCTTAAAATATAAATTCAATTAGCCAACATATAGTACATCACTAGTTTCAGATGTAGTGTTCAATAATTCATCAGTTGCATATAACACCCAGTCCTTTTTCTTTGTTTAATATATTATTTTTTAAACTTTTCTGGTTGTTCATTTTTCTTATATCCTTTCATGTTTTATCTGAACATATTCCCTTATAAAATCGATTGGATAAACTATTTTATGTCTTTTTCTCCCAAAAGATCCACCCACATTACCCTTTATAGCATGAAGGGCATTATAGGTAGATCTTTTTTTTTTTTTTAATGTTCCAAGTTTTTATTTAAATTCTAGTTTGTTGACATAGAGTGTAATATTAGTTTTGGGTAGAATTTAGTGATTCATCACTTACATATAACACCCAGTGCTCATCACAAGTGTCCTCCTTAATACCCACAACCCATTAAGCCCATCTCTCCACCCACTTTCCTTCCAGCAACCCTGTTTGTTCTCTGTAATTAAAAGTCTGTTTTATGGCTTGCCTCCCTCTCTCTTGCCCCATATGTTTACTTTTTGTTTCTTAAATTCCACATATGAGTGAAATCATATGGCATTTGTCTATTTCTGACTGGCTTATTTTGTGTAGCATAACACTCTCTAGTTCCAACCACATCTTTCCAAATAGCAAGAATTCATTCTTTTTGATGGTTGAGTAATATTCCATTATATATACATATGCATATATATATATACACACACACACACACACACACACACACACACCACATCTTCTTTATCCATTCATCAGTCAATGGACACTTGGGCTGCTTCCATAATTTGGCTATTGTTGATAATGCTGCTATAAACATTGGGGTGCATGTGCCCCTTTGAATCTGTATTTTTTTGTATCCTTTGGGTAAATACGCAGTAGTGCAATTGCTGGATGGTAGGGTAGTTCTATTTTGAATTTTTTGAGGACCCTTCGTACTGTTTTCCAGAGTGGCTACACCAGTTTGCATTCCCACCAACAGTGTAAGAGGGTTCCCTTTTCTCTGCATCCTTCCCAACATCTGTTGTTTCCTGTGTTAATTTTAGCCGTTCTAACAGGTGTGAGGTGACATCTCATTGTAGTTTTGATTTGTAATTTCCCTGATAATGAGTGATGCTGAGCATTTTTTCGTGTGTTTGTTTCGCTCTAATGACTTTGGGAATGAACTGCTGTTGGTTGATTTCTGATGTTCCCTAATAAGCAAGTTGCTCTTTTTTGCCTGGTTGCTTGAAAAATTCTTTCTTAATTGATCAAGTTCCATAATGAAGTCACTTCTCACTAAATGGTAATCATTCCTTGATCATTTTCCTTATGTATATACACTGCACAATTTTATTTGTAAGTTTGTCTTTTATTCCCATTCAAAAAAAATTCCCTCAATAATACCTTTTTAATATCTCATTTATTTGATCATTCAATTTTCAACTTAAGATAAAATCCATTATCTTCACTTTGGATAAATTCTATCTATCTCTAGTAATACTATTTATCTTTACTTTAATTTTATAACTTTCCACTATCTTTCACTGTGATTAGATCAGTTTCCCATCACCTTAAGCAGTCACTTTGCTTCCACTGAATACCTATTTACTTCCTTGTGGTTTTTTTGTTCTGAGGTCTAGCAAAGGCTCAGTGCTTCTTCTTGTACAGGAATGGATGGCATGCACAGTTCATGGCTCTTAGTATTTTGTGCTATTTTTTGTAGTGAGGAATTCATCATAATGCTGTATCACCTATTTTGGTTAGAAAAGCAGTCATGCAATATTAATTTTTTTAATCTAATTTACTCTATTTTATGTGTTGATTCTTAAACTATGCCACCACTTCTGTCATTTTCCCAGAGTTCATCCTTCATTCTTGATAGTTTTGACTGTTTAATGATTTTAATTGAAAATCACTTTATTTTAGTTTTTCTCTGAAGAGATGATACAACAGTGTCTTTGGTTTTCATTGTTGTGGATGGTTTGCTATCTTTTCCTTTGCTTTGGTTCCATTATAATGGGATTAGCAATGGATTTTAAAAAATTCATTGTATTTCTTAAAACTGAGGATGATTTTTACAGTCAGTTCTGGAAAGTTCTTAGTGTATAAATAGTTCCTTCCCCTTCCTTCTATCTACTCTCTATATATCCAATTAAATGGCATGAATGCTTATTATATTATATTATTATAAAACATCTGGATAGCAATGAGGTAGAGACCCCTAGATCCAGCCTACAACATAAATTCACTTTTTTTCCCCCTGTTCTACTTCCTAATTTTCTGGTATGTGTTGGCTCAGAGAAATACCTTTTATCCGAACTATTGGGAAAGAAAAGACTGTCATCCATGGGAACAGTTTGCGCAAAGTAGATATCTCAATAACATTTAAATCTCACAGATCATGCATGTAGGTGTGGCTAAGGGTCCCAGAATAAAGTTGTGAATGCAATGATACACTGGCTACAGATTATATTTGGGAGATGCAGGGTACCCATGGGAGAAGAGAGTTTGTCAACACTTATTCACTGGCCCTGTTCTCATATCAGGTGGCTCTGGGTCAAGTCTTTTTTTTTTTTTTTTTTTCCTGTTAAGGCTGATCTGCAAAACAATGGTGAACCCCCCTGGCTGGCCTCTTTTCTCTTAGCCATCTTACACAGAGCACTCTGTCCAGCCTCATCAAAGGGGGTAATCTATAAGCACAATTCATACATTAGGAAGGAGTTAGTGGGGATGGTTTTAGGTGTTCCCAATATGGTCAAAGCATTCTGGGAAAAAGTTGAGAGCAAACACCCCAGTTTTCCTTACCAATAATTGGAAGACTTGGTGACCTGGGAATAATAATAAGGTAGATGAGCATCTGTATGGTCCAGGATCTTTAATGAGGAATACCACACACCACCAAGCACACCGATCACCCAAAAAGCAGCTTCTTGATGACATAAATCTGCATTTGGACATAGAGTTCCAGCCCAGCTCTAGCCTCAGGCTTGTCTACTGCATTGCCCCTAGTTTCCAAATGCTTGGTTTCTTGGCTAAGTCTCATCCCCAGAGTGGACCCACTGGGGACCCAGCAGCTTCTTAGGTGTTGGGTACTAATAGGGAAGTCAGGAGAAGCAGCCTGTGCCCGCTGGGGCACACTAAGCTTGAGGCTACAAGGAAAAATCAGAAAAGGAATGTAGTTTCAATGGCTGAGAAAGAGGAACACCCCACCAGTCTTGCCAGAGAACATACAGGTTTCTTACAAAAGGAAAATGGGGACAAAGATAAGCTGTTTTCAGTGGCTTTGTCCCCAGAAAAAAGGCAAGAGGCAGGAAGGCTCACTGGAAATAGACAAATCAGTATCTGCTCTGTGCTAAGCCCAGACCCAGATGAAACTGGGTCTGATATTATGGTCTTTGGTAATCCAGGGCACATGCAAGTTTGGGGCCTGACCCTAGAAGAGTAATATGGACTGAGGGGGGGATTTCCAGCATGCCTGAAAAGATACAAGGAGAAACTCCAGTCCCTGAGTGTTTTTAAGTGGGAATTCCTGAGTCAACAGGGTTTCTTCTTATCCAAACAAAAGGAAGGGAAAAGTGCATCATCACACAACCATCAACAATCACAACACAGGTGCTGAGAGTCAGAGGAGATCCAGCAGGGATAGGGGCTCCAGAAACCACGAGAAATGTCCCTGGAAAATTGTCAGATTCAATTATCAGTCATCTGTCAGATGTATTCCCCTCCCTCAAACTCTCTGATTCCCTTCTGCCAGGATCCAAGGTCCTCAAGCTTGGACCGATGAAGCTAGATTCTCAGGCCACCTTTCCCACTCACTGGGTCAGGCTTTGGGAGGATATTCTACAAGTCAGAAGTTCATCCTCCATACCTTTCAAGGAGAAAAAGCTCTAGCACTGAGGTTTGCTTCCACAGAACGTAGCAATGCCTCTGAAACCTAATAGTGGGTGAATAATAATTTTTTTTGTTGTTTTAAGCTATTGAGATCTATGCTAATTTGTTATGCAGCAAATAACTAATACACCAACCACCCAAATCATTTAAAAACAACAGACCAATAACCCATTCTTCTCCATCCCACAACTCCTCTACTTACATTTGTATTTATACAATGAAAGACCTTCATTCAGTTTATAACTATTAAATGTTACCTTTTGAGTGGTTAATGAGTCAATCTTCAGTCATTCCTTTACATCCTGTCTAATGTGGACCATATTTAGAAGTGACTCCTCAAAGTATTGACAGGTTACTAAAACTTTCATATAATAACTATGAAATCCTTTGCTTTTCTTTTTGTTCAGACGTCTTCAGATAGGTTTTTGCAGTTTTTTGTTTTTGCTTTGTTTTGTTTTAAATGAGAGGGCAGTTGGCCAATGTGCTGAACAGTTATTTTTTCTTAATTGTTAAGAGAGAGTCATTCTTAAAGATCTTCAGTTAATCCTGACAGCCCTTAAACTTACTTAAAGTTCATACAATGACATTATATTAAGTACAAGCAAACACACCACCATATAAGCAACAGAAAAACTCATCAAAAATCAAAACAAATCAAAAACAAATATTCTTGATTCTTTGCTAAGCACTGTAGTCACTTTTTGGGGGGGGGGTATGGCCTTATCCTCCTGGATCTCTCTCCTTCCTTAGTAAATGTTTATACATTTATATACAAAGTAATCTGCATTTTCTTGTTACTTGTCACTGGGGATAATTCATTTCCCTCAATACGAAGCTTTTATTTGGTGAGTGTTTTGTAATATGGATATAACTTAGTAATTTTGAACCCACTAATAAAGCAAATAAAGTGTACAAATGAATGAGTCCAGGATCATTCATGTATTTAAGAAAGTCAAATTCATTGAAGTTTTTTGAACATTTTCATCATTGTATTTACTGTTATCTAATTAACCAAGGTTTTATGGTCACAACATGGTATATGAATTGGTTGCTTTCATTGAATAATACCATGATATAGACTCTATTAATATGGTTAATGGATGTGAATATGTATAGAAATTTTGCTGAAGAAAGATGAAAAGATTTCTTGCCATAATCCTCATGACTGAGAATATTATGGTATCATACTCATAATTATGCTAAATTACATGGAAAAAAGGATTGCAAAAGCAATTTAGATTACTAATCAATTGACATTGTGACAGTGAGAGGGGAAATGATCTGGGTGGACTCAATCTAACCACAAGAGCCATTTAAAAATAGAGAATTTGCTTCAGCTGGTAGAGAACAGGAAATCAGAGACTAGAATGTGAAAAGGACTCAAAATGCCATTGCCACTTTGAAGATGGAGGGGGCTATGTGTCAGAGCACAGAGTAGCTTCAGAAAGCAGCCAGCAAGGAAATGGGGACTGTCACCTAACTGAGCTTGGAAGTGGATTCCAGATCTGGAAAATCTCTAGAAAATCTGCATACACTTAGATTTATCTAATACTCTGGATGTTAGTCAAATTCTGAAGAAGATGGTCTCTTTTACCACGATCACGGGTTTTTATCATTCCCTAATGTACTAATTTCTTTGAATGGCCACATGCTGTCTTTCGTCCGTGCATTATTTGGAGCTAGATGTCCAGAGTATCCCATAACTTTGGGGTTAGAGAATGGGAGGGGACATCTTTCTCTCTTTTAACTTCTCAGTGGTGACAAGGGGTAGGGAAGGAAGGAGACAGTGCATTGCACACATCGTTTCTAGATTTTTTCACTGAACCTTCTTATGGGTCCAATTGCTCACATGTTCTTTTTATAGTGTTTATTTATTTTAATAAACAACATAACCAAAGTACTTTAAACTATTCATGTGGTTTTCTCAGTGAGAAAAGACCTGGCTAATTCAGACTTTCCCCAGCAACCTCAAAACCGGTACCTTCATAAGGCACATATACAGGCACAGGAAGGAGAGGAGATGCTGGGTTTACAGGGGCCTAGGATCATTCAAATCTCCCACTCTGCTTCAGAATGGTTAAAGATGCAAGAAACTTCATATTTCACAAAATTTGAAAGTGGACTTTTAGAGTGGCTGGACCCTGCATTCATAATAGGGGAGAAACATAATCCATTTGTGAGGAATAGCTGCCAGTGGCCCCCAAAAGCACTTTCCTTCCCATCCTGTTGGAGGCTGTGGAGACCTACACTGTTTCCCTCCTCTTGGTGTAGCCTTCCTTCCTTGGTGTAGGAATTCCATAGAGGTCCAGTGGACTTCCCTTTCTCTACCTACCTACACTCTAGACCAGTAGAAACACAATACATCCAGCTCTATGGGGTGTGGCCACAGAACAGGCAAAGAGACTAGTGTGGCTCTTTATTCAATTGACTCAACAGAAAAATCTCTCCTGATCAAACACCTGTTAAAGGTTTACAAACTTTCTTTCTTCTCCCAACCCCAGAGAGAGCACAGACAGCTCAGTGTGAATGGTACAGTTATGTGACTATACGTACAGTAGCCTTGGTTAGTTGGCTTTTGGACTCCACAGACCTAGTGTGGGGCTGGGATGGTAAACTGTATCATTTACTCTCCTTCTTCTCCCTCACAAGCAAAGGCCAAAGAAAAGGGACAATGGGAAAAGATCTTAAAAAAAAAAAAAAAAGAACTAAAAAGGGAAGGAGCACATGCTATCTACAGCTCTGAGCAATGAATCTCAATACAGTGACAAGAAACACTCAGCACTGCCATGGAACTTAATTTAAAGCAAGACGTAAAGTATTAGGCCACTGATAGGTCATATCTCCTCTGCTCACTCCACTATCTCTGCTAATCTCCACCTCAGAATGGGGGACAGTTCCAACAACAAGTTTCCAGTGTGGTATGAACACAGCATTGACTGGGGGTGCGTTTGGGGGTGTTCGTTGTGGCAGAGTCTGTGCTGATCGAGTCTGAGCCTGGAAACAGGAGAGGCGCTGCGTAAGTAGCCATCATGTCTCCAGCTTCACTTCAAACTTGGCAATGATTTGTCCTCGCTAAATGGGTATCTTGGGGAAAGGTCTCCAGTAACACTTTTGTCTGATGTTAGTACAGCACCGCCAGCTCTCTTTTATTTACCGTTTGAGGGGTTTATTTTTTCTGATCCTTTTACTTTCAAACTTTTTGTCATTGAATTTAATGTGTATTTCTTATTGTATAGGCATAATGGTATTACTTCTTAAAAAATTCGTTCTGCAATCTGCCTTTTGATTGGAATTTTTGAATGCTTACTCATTTCCACAGAATGTAATTACTGATAAGGTAGGATT
This sequence comes from Ursus maritimus, assembly GCF_017311325.1. Taxonomy (NCBI): domain Eukaryota; kingdom Metazoa; phylum Chordata; class Mammalia; order Carnivora; family Ursidae; genus Ursus; species Ursus maritimus. The sequence goes on from NW_024424119.1 coordinate 31,519,354, forward strand.
CATCTGCTGTTTTGCCGTTTTTTCCCATATATTTTATATATATTTTTTGTTTCTCTATTCTCAATTCTGTCTTTTGGTTAAAACATACTTTTTGTGCACCTTTTTAATTCCCTTGTTTTTCCTTTTACCTATTTTTTGAGTTATTTTTAGAGTAGTCATCCTGGGGACTGCAAGTAACACTTTAACTTTAAACAATCTAGTTCAGATTAATATCATCTTATTTTTAGTACAAAAACTTTGCTCCAACATAGTTTTATTCTCTCTACTTTGTCATAAGATTGCCATAAAAATTGTCATAAAAATTACATCTTTATATTTTATAAATCTGTGAGTACAGTTTTATGATCATTTCTTCATGCAGTTTTCTCTTAAATCAGATCCGAGAAAAAAGATATACAAATAAATATATTTATAATGTTTTAATATATATCCACGTAGTTGCCTGTATTGGTGCTCTTTATTTCTTCCTGTGGATTTGAATTACTGTCTAGTCTTCTTGTATTTCAGCCTGAAGGACTCTACTAAAATAACTTACAAATATTTTTTGAGATATAAAAACTATGTTGTGATGAAAACACTTAACTATACCAGACATCATTCATATAAATGTCACAGCTGTAAATATCAACCTTTTCCTCTCTAGTGGGGGTGGTCAAGGATAACCAAAGTAAGAGAGATTAGGGAAGAAACAAAAACCTTCTTCTCAGTGCTTTTTATTACTATTTTTTCCTACTCTCCTGTATTCTAAAGATTACAAAGTGCTAACAGTTCCATTAGGGAAGCTGAATTGAAACAGCAAACAGCAAAGGGTCTTTGCATATACCCTTATAGATACACTTAGGAACTGAGTAAGCTTTGATAAAAATTAGCTGGATTTGATCTATAACATAAACTCTTCCAAAGTTTATTTAAGTAATCGATATATTACCTAGCTCAGTTATTTCAATTCATTCAATTTTAGGAAATTCTATTTTAAGTGGGAGGGTGGTCAAGCATCTGACTGGATGCAACTGCTTGTACCTCTCCAGAGGGGACACAGAGCCATGATATTTAAGGCAAGGCACAACATTTCCCCTGAAATGTTACAACCTCTGCAATAGGCCATAGAATGGAGCAGTTGTCAGTCAACTTTTGACAAAACTCAGACACATATAACTCCATCTATTTAGGTTCCAAGACTGGTCCCTGTTTGCTTTGAACATGACAACTCAGTAGGCTCCTGCTATCTGCCCTTTGCTATTCAAGCCCCATAATCTGTAAATCTTTTTTTTTTTTTTCATTGCTGTTTTACGTTCCATGCCCACAGAGTTCTATTTTAAGATATTTGGAAATTTTTTCTTTCTAAATTCCCTTCTTGTGTACAAAGCTCTTTTACATGCAGTATCTCATTTATTTTACTTCCCAAAGATCTTGCTATCTATACCTATCTTACTGATCATCATGCCTCAGCTTACAGAGATACAGTGTCCTGTCTGAGGATATAAAATGGGTTATTTACAGACGGAAGACAAATCTTCTGACTCAAAGTTTAAGGGGTGTGTGTGTGTGTGTGTGTGTGTGTGTATTCCTGCTGAGGCAGGAATTCTTGATCCTTTTGTGTTGGCAGTACTCTTGGAACACTGGAACATTAGCCCCTAAACTTGAAAGAATTTAAAAAAGACTTCAAGCCACACTAAACAAGTCAGCATAATTGCCAGGCGATAACAACCACAGTAAAACGGTGTTTCACATTGTCTTTAAAAGCATCTGCATTTACTTACTACTCACTCTGCGGCCTTTTAGCACTATACTGCATTTGAGTGGAACTATTAACTGCTCTTATATATTCACAAGACAAGAGTTCTTCCCTGCTCTAAAAAATCATGTTTCTTGCAACAGGTTTACTGTTTCAGCATACCAACACCTCTTACTAGTAGCAAATTATATGCTGTTCTGCTCAGGACCTGATATTTCTATCACCCACCCACCAATACCCACACTCACACCCACACCCACACCCACCCCCCCGACACACACACATCTATGTAATCTGTTATCGTCTTATTCTGCTCAATATTTTCACACTGATAAAAATTTGGTGGTTTACTTTTTAAAAAAATTTTGTATTTAAATTCAATTTGATTAACATATACTGTATTACTAGTTTCAAAGGTAGAATTCAGTGATTCATCAGTTGCATGTATCACCTGGTGCTCATTCCATCAAGTGCTCTCCTTAATGCCCACCACTTAGTTAGGCCATCCCCCCACCCCCCTCCCCTCCAGCAACCCTCAGTTTGTTCCCTATAGTTAAGAGTCTCTCATGGTCTTCCTCACTCTCTGTTTTCCTCTTATTTTATTTTTCTTTTGAGAGGACTGTGGTACAACAGGGAATCAGGAGTACCTGTTAAAATTTTTCCGTCAAATGTCCTGCCAAAAAGCAATATGAAAATTAAGATGGATGATGTCTCTCCTTAAGTGCATAAAATCTGATAGTGGTTCAATGTGATATCTATACAGTTAGGATATTCTGGGAATAAGAAATTAGTGATTTACCTAGTTACTTCTTCCTTAGCAGTGCAAGGAGGTCCACGGCTAGTTTTTCAAAAGTTAATCACAATGTTTAACCTGGATGATGGGCTACCTAACTCAGTTTGTAGTAGGAGGCCGATCCTGACTGGCACAGGTGGAAATGACTGATCTACTGTCTATTTTAAAGTCAGAGAGGTCCTACATGATGCCAAATGTGTACTAATATAAATCTACCACTTATTTCGGGAAGCACTGGGTTTTATGCTTATTACTGACATGTATCAGAGCTTGATTAGCTACTTAGATGAGCTTTTACAGTAAAGTTTTAGTTCTGTAATTAAATAGTGAATAGCTTTCACACATATGCCAAGATTACCAAGGCTTATGTGAGCTGTTGTATCTCAGCCAGCAGTGTGGGAGGTAACACTAGCTGTAATCTTAATGGCTGTTAAAAGTTCATGTTTAATAGCTTTGAAAATAGAAATCCAACTTGAAAAGTCTATGCTGATACCTGAAATATGGGTGGATTTCTCAGACATTAGGTGAAGGACAATACTGACAATTACTCAGTGGATTTACAACTGTAGAAAGGCAAAATCATTCCTTGGAGCCAAGCATCTTCTTTGAGGTATGAGTGATCATGAGAAGCTGCCTGTAGTGATCAAATAAAGCACAATATTTCAGTAGCCTGCACATTGTTGTGAATTCTGTTGACAGAGTTATAATTCCTTTAGCTCCAAATAATCCTTAGTTCAGTGGACCACAAAGGCCCCCTTTAATACTGTTATCATTTATGACCTGGATCTATACTTTAAAGCAGTTCTTACTTTTATTAGTAGGAAGAGAACTAAATTACATTAGGAAATATTTAATTTATGTGATGATCATAATTTTTCCTTTGGGACCCCTCCTTCTGTAGCCTATATATTGTGCTGCTTTTAAGATGTCACATTATCTTCATGAAAAGTAGTGCTGCTTTCTCACAGAAGCCATTTTTTATAGTTATACCTCTCAGCTCTTCTACAGTGTTTCCCCTGAAGTGCCCAAAGAAATGAGAACACATTTTTATTTTAGGTTCCTTATTAAAAGCTTCATTTTCTTGGACAAATAGATTGTGTTTAAGTCCTTGGGTCAGTAGAAATGGTCTCTATAGATCTAGAATACTTAACCCAATAGATTGGCTAACATGAGCTCATACATTGAGACAGAACAGTTCTCTTAAAAATTGTTGCAGGTCTGAGTGGACATTCTTTTCTTTGAAAAGCCTAGTATTTCTAAAATTATTCATAAAACAATTTATAAAAGGTACATCCAGAGCTATGTCTAAATGAGAAAAAGATTTGGCCCCAAATTCCCTATGCTATCAAACAGATTAGACTGGTAGGTTAAGTATCAGGCCACTTGTTTTATAATAAAAGGATTCTCAAAAAGTACTTTAAATTACACTAAAGGGAAAAAAATGAATCTCTGGGCATAAAGATGTTTATTACAAGATTGCCATTTTTCATTATCATACATACTAAGAAGGTATAATTAACTATAATAAGGAAATACTTAAAATGGAATGTTGTACAGCTAATAAAAAGGTACACATATTCAGGTGACATTGCTACAGAGAATATACATAAAAAAGAATATTACATTAAAATTATATTCACATTAAACTTATAACTACAACTTACATGTTCATTTGGACAATAAGAGAATATGGCCAAATGAAAATAATTTGAATGGCAGGTAAATTGCTCCCTTTTCTTAGTGCAAGAGTTTCATTACTATTACTGTAATTTTTATTATGTCTCATGATATAAAGATAATATGTACAAATAATGGGAATCTTTAAATAGTTGTCTCCTAGTTGTTATCAGTTGCCTAAAAGGTATGTTTCAGGAATGATTACCTGGATAAAAAACAATATTGTGTTGCAATTATTAACTTGCAAACAAATGTACAGACAAATACCTACCTAGAGATAAATAATAGACAGATAGATAGACAGACAGATAAAACTGGAAAGAAGTACAAAACAAATATCCCTTAACTATCTGAATTATGTAATTTTCCTTTTCCACTGACTTTAGAAAAAACATTCTTTGATACCAACTTTTATGTTATGTTTCAGCCTTCATTAACCTAGAAATTTGGAGACAATATGTTTTATCTCCTCTAGCTGTAAAGTCTTGTGAATTATTTGGTGAAGAACTGATGATTTAAGTAGTGGTTGAACAAGGAAATTATCAAGTTTAGAAAAAGTCAGAAATATTCTTTAAGTGCCCACCCAAGAATAATTCTGCAATGTACATTTATGGAAGAGTCTTTAAAACTTTTCTAGTGAGGACACCATGGCATGGCTTTGATTTAAAGCTCTCAGCTCTGGCAAAAATTAAATTTAAGTTCATTAAACTAAGCACAGTGTGTTAAATACAGATCAACTCATTACTGAGCACCAACTCAATCATTGATGAGAGCTCTTTGAAAGGCCTATCATTATAACATTAAATGTCATTTTATGACCAGACAGTAACTGCCTGATTAAAATCTTAAATGGATGGGGATCATTGAGAAGCCATATTGAAGCATCTTCTAGCTGATTATTAAAGTAAAGTCTGCAGTAAAGGGAAATATTAATGGAAATGACTAATTTCTTTGCCTCAATGTCTTTCATGTGTGTTCTCTTCTTCCCATTTCCATTGATAGAGCCCTAATTCAAGACCTAATCTCCCTTTTATTATTGCAATAGCTTTTTATAAATCTGGTCTTTCTGCTGTCATACCCCAACTTCCTTCAAGTAAATTCAAGATAAAACAGCTACAGAAAACTTCCCAAAGTCCATCTTTAAAAATGTCCATTCCTTATTTAAAACTTTTTGATAGATTTACAGTAAGAAAGTAATATTCAGCTTATTCTAACATTCAAAGCCCTTCTTACTTAATCTGAATACTATTTATTTTCTTATTTTTAATTCTATATCTTTTTTCCCCCAGAAAATAAATATAGCAACTATGGTGAATTACTTTTTGAATTACTTACTTTTCATGTTACTGTCCCTTCTACACATTGTACACACACTTCTTGCTGCTTAAAATATTCTTCCCATTTCCATACACTGAGATCTTAGCCATTTTGGGGCATCTATTTGACTATTTGAAAGTAACCCCTTTTCGTCTCTAGAATCAATCACTTCCTCTGTTTTCACCTCTAATATCACAATTATTAAATTATAATTTTCTATTAGTTTAGGAATTGGCCTATATATTATAATATGTACAACTTTGTGGATTCATTTCTTTTTTTATACTTTAACTACTAAAGTACAGAGTTTCTGGCTGTCAATTTTGTATCCTCCTCAAACCCTCTGAAGCTTCCCTAGTAGACGTAAGTCTTCATATCAGTTTACTGAGTAAATTATTATTTTATTTAGGGATATCTTAGTGTTATAATGACTTTTTGTCAATTAGCTACCACTCTGCAGTTCAAAGCCATGGGCACAGTAATTACCATATCTGAATTAAAATTTAGTTCTATTTCTTTTTGTTTTTCTTAGTCTATAAGATTTGAAGTAAATTATAAAACTCTAAGTATCAATTTCTTAGATTTAAACTGGAATATTATAGTTGTAAGGATTCAACAAGATGATGTATATAAAGTATTTACCACATTGAAGCCAATTAACAGCTGGTTATCTTCTCTTTCCTTCCTCCTTTCACTTTTACACAAAGGAGGGTCAAATTTCATGCTAAAGATAAAGTTGCTAAAATTCTTTTTGGATGGTGAAGTTTACTATTTTGTAGTTCATTGACATCACTGTGAGTGACAGTATACCAACACCCTCTTGACAGAACCAGCAATGTGTCTCATGAAACAAATACAATGTTCTATTATTTCACAGTGAAAGTTTTTCTGAGTTTACTCAAGACCAGGCCATGTCATTGTTGATATCAATCATGGAATTGTCTTATGCACTTCCCAGATGAAACTCTTTTTTCTATCTCTCTAGTATGACCATGTGATTAGAGATAAATAAAATAACAAAAATTAGGAAATAGCTAAAACGAGAATTAAATTCTTGATTACCAGTTGAAGATCTTGAGAAATTATTTTGTGATTTCCTCTTCCCTCCAGAAACTTATCTCTAAAGGATGAAAGCACCTTTCTGTTTAGGGCTATTTTCCTTACATCCCTCTCTGCATCTTACCATCACCAAGGAGCTGCCAAAGTTTCATATTTCTAAGAGTAAACCACTGTCCCCAGAGTTATTAAAGATACTTCTTAGCAAAAAGCAAATAGATAAAACCCAGAATTTTTCCGAACTTTAAAATAGTATTTAAAAAATCCTTTTTTTTTTTTTTTTTGAAGGATTTAAGTATAAACTGTTGCTTAATGGGGAAGGAAGCTAATATTGAAGAGAACGAAAAAAGAGACTCGGTCATGGGGATGTAGGAGATGCAAAACTTTACCTCTACTCCTTTGGGGTCTCCTGTTCAGCTGAGAATTAAACTGCATAAGACATTAGCAGGAGAAAAGCATACACATTTATTTAACATCGGTTTTATGAGACACAGGAGCCCTCATAAGGAAATGAAGACTGAAAGGAGTGGAAAACCTAAATATTTTTATACTAGGTTGAACAAAGAGAGGCAATTGTGGAAAACTAAAATATATGCAGAGGCTAAAGGTCAGTTTGTATGGAATTCCCTCAGCTTCACTCCCCTTCTAAGACAATGAAAATGTTTCTTTTCTTCGGTTATAAGGAGGACATCTTTTATATGGGAGTTTAATTTTCTGCTTTCAGGAAGAAAAGAAAAGGTTTAGAGTGCCCTTCTTGTACCTGCTGTTTTTCAAGGACCTAAAGCTCAAAATGAGCCTACGCCAAAGTGACATATTTAAGGGTGGTTTATATACTCTGCCACCCTTTGGGGAAAGTGGAAGTGTCAACACTAGGAGGGAAGGATGCCTGATTCAGTTAGCGAAGGACATATGGAAACTACTTCTATTCACAGTCTGATGATTGAGGATTATATGAAGGAAAAATTCTTTGGAGATTTGGGGACTAATTCTCTGCCTTTGGAAAATTAAGCAAATATCCTTCCCTCAACACCCACTTAGTCTCCTGTCTTAGAACTAAACTCTCCCTGGAAGCTCATCTCTAATGACAAGGCTCAGTCACTTGGTCTCTTATTATTGAAACTGCCAAAACAGGCACAATCAATATAAGCGATGATATTGATTTAATTAAAAAACAGCAAAATGACAGATAGATATATAGTGAAAGGAAGAGAATGGACAATAGGAGCCCATTTTGGAAGATTATTACAAAATTTAAGGTGAAATATGAAATATGGTGAAGATTTGAGTTAGAGCAGTGGAAATGTAAATTAGAGAAGGAATTAAAAATGATTCTATCTCAAAAAAAAAGAATGATTTCATCTCTGAAAGAAAATTTTGTGTGGGATTTTATGTAAAGAATAAGGAAATCCTTTGGATGGGGGAACTAGGAATATTGTGATGGCTATTCACTGTTAACAGGAACAAAAAGTAAAGTCCAGGCTTACAGAAGAATATACAGAATTCTGTTTTGCAAATTTTGAGTTTGAAGAACCTAGATTTAGATGTCAAAAAGACACCTGAAAATCTGCCCAGAGTGAAAGAAGAGTGGTTTAAGATACAGACGTGAGATATATCTATCTATATCTATATCTATATCTATATCTATATCTATATCTATATCTACACCCCTATATATAGGTAACAGAATATCACTCAGCTATAAAGAAGAATGATATCTTGCCATTTGTGACTACATGGATGGACCTACAGGGTATTATACTAAGGGAAATAAGTCAAACAGAGAAAAACAAATAACATAAGATTTCACTTACATGTGGAATATAAAAAACAAAACAAATGAATGCACAAAAAACCAAAAACAAAATAGAATCATAAATACAGAGACCAAAGTGGTGGTTGCCAGAGGGGTGAATGGATGAAAGAGATAAAGGGGATTAAGAGGTGTAAACTTCCAGTTATAAAATAAATAAGTCATAGGGATGAAAAGTGCAGTATAAGGAATATAGTCAATATTGCAATATCATTGTATGATGAAAGATGGTAACTGCACTTATTGTGGTGAGCATGGCATAGAATTGTCAAATCACTGTGTTGTACACATTGTATACCTGAAACTAATACAACATTGTATGCCAGTTATATTACAATAAAAAGAGAATTTAACCCCCCAAAACCAAATAAATATTTCAAGAGTCCATATCCTGCACTTAGAAATTTTACGTTTCTAAAATATAATTTAATGTAATAAAGTTCTTTCTAAATTTAACTAGAGTTGTCTCACAGTTATATGCTGAACCAGAAATATTGTCTACATTCTAAAGTATCAGAATGGCCATTTACTGCAGTTTTGAGGAAATGGGAAAGATGTGTAAACCAGAATAATATCCAAACTCCTAAATTTATGTAGATGTATGGAGAAGTGAAACATATTTTAAAAGGTAATACTCTGGTTTCTCTTTGATGATTTTGCTGCTAGCTGAGCAGTCCACTCCGAGGGGAGTTTGCAGATCTATTCCAGCAACACAGTGTTAAGTGGTGGAGGTAAATCAGTTTCTAGGGAAATTTCTAGATAGGTGTAGTCATCTCACCCCTGGAGAAGTAGGGATCATGGCACTGGATAAAAATAACCAGAGAAAGGGCGATTTCTAAGTTTTAGTCAATTATCATCTTTACTTTTAAATCTTTTTCCTGCTGCCAAAATTTTTAAAATTTTTAAGTGTGTCCTAGGCATAAATGGTTGAAAAACACTTATTTGAATAAATCCTATGAGTTCACGTCACAAGGAGAATTATTTTCCTCTTTTCTTTTTTTAATTGTTTTTATGTGAGAACATGGATGTTAGCTGAACCTCCTGCAGTAATCATTTCACAATATATGTATATCAAAATCATGCTGTACACCTTAAACTTACACAGTAACATATGCCAATTGTTTCTCAATAAAACTGGGGAAAAAACATGACAATTTATCAAGTTACTTTTCACAAAAATAAAAATAATATTAAAATGTGATGTTAGCATACTCATTATAACACATTTCATTATGTACAAAGCAATAATAGCATCACAAGCAGGTGGGAAAGAGGGGAGGAAATAACTTCAAGAGAATCTCTTTTGGATTGGGAACTCTATATTGTCTTGTTGGTTTTTGAAAGCAATCTCTAATGTCTATTTTATGGAAGAAGTGAAATCATACAAGTAAATGGAGGTAATGGAATGGATTGCAGGTTCTATCTCCTCCTAAATTCATGCACATGCTCCATGCTGCTCATAAGCACTGGTCTAATGATGACATCCAGGGATAACCTGAGAATGTGGTAATCTTTAAGTTTGCACTTCTGTATCTTAGAGTAGTGATTTACAAGATCAAGTTGATTATGATTATGATTACTTTGGTTATATTCTTAGAATAAAGCCTTTAAGTCATCTCAAGCTATTGTATAAGCACAATACATTTACAATTCAAATTCACTTAATGGGTTTTACCCTAAATTCATGTGTGTTACATGCTATAAATTCAGAAAAAAAATAGCTTTTTAAATGGGAACTGGAATTAGAAATATAATAGTCAGATGTACATCTAGTTTGAAGATCTAGAAATAATGTTTCAATTATATAGTTGTCAGTTAATCTCCTTTATCAGTTATCTCCTGTGTCAGTTATATCATTTATACATCAAGTATTAAGTCATTTAAGCATAGCATAGTGATTTCTAGAATAAATTATCTTCTGCATCTTCCATTAATGAATAATTGGTCTAAAAGTATTGTCAGTTGGGTCTCTTAGTTTATGCAACAGTCATTCCTTCTGCAACTAATAAACAGAGGTCAATTAGAATATGTTTGACCGTGACATGACCTACATTGTCAACAGTCTCTAGGAAACACTAGAAATAATATTTCCTCCTAAATAAATGCAAATAATAATCAGATAGTAGATGTATTTGATATTTATGAGACCCAGGAGAAATTCTTTCTATTCGAGGGACTATAAAATCTGATAAACAATCTGATCATATAAAAGATTACAAATGTAACATTCTCAGAATGCTTGTCTTTTTACCCCAGTATTTCCTACCCTGTGAGTGGCAGGATCATTGATTCCTTTGAGACTAATCGAAACTGCAGATCAACTTCCCAGACAAACTGAGCCAAAAATATTTTCAAGTAGTTTGAGGGAATTATCAGAACACATGAAAACACTGAATTCCAGATCAATTAAAATTTTCTTATCTTATTAAAAAATAATGTTTTTCTTTAATTCATTCATTTAGAAAGTATTTATTAAATCCTTGTCTTAAGTATTGTAAGGCAAATTGCATGTCTTGAAAAACTCAAATTCTGATAAGAAACCAACATGGAAGTAATTTCTACACAATGTGAAGAATGCTATAAAAGAGGAAAAATGTTCTTTGGGGAGCCCAGAGAAACAAGATACTGATTCCTGAAGAAGATCAAAGGAGATGTGGCACTGACCTAATTTCTGAAGAATTTCTTCAACTGTGAGGAGGGATAGATTAACAAATGTAACAGCATAAGCAAAGCCATGGATCTGTGAAAGGAGAAAGTATGCTCAGGGCATGAGTTCTTTGATAATAATTTTTTATATAAAATAGAAAGATGATACGTAATTGTAAAGTAAACCTTAATTGGATATATTAAATAAATACATATACACGCAAACACATACATACACACATACATATGGAATTCTTTCGTTGGGGTGTGACAGACCGTTTGAAGACTACATGCTTTGACCATATTTCATTGACTTTCTGTATAACTTCCTTTAGTAATCTGTACTGTAATATCATTCAGTGGGGTTTTATCTGAGGTTGCTTTAAAAATGAAGAGGTAAAGAGTGTTACTACATTTGCTGTAGAAATATTATATGGACATTGTTCATCGTATCATTCCAACTACGAAACTTCACATGTGAACTTTCATCTATAGTTTTATTCTATGAATGGGTTTTTTTTTATCTTATAGATATTTGTTTTCTCCTCTGTTAAAATGTGTATCTACTGGTCATGTTTTCATTTTCATTTTGCTGTTAGGAAGCCTAAAGAAAACTTCTAGCTTGCACATGTTTCTGTCTTATTTATATTTTAACTGCTGTGAATTCCCTATTTGTGCTTGTGTTTCACCATCATTTTGTTGTATGTATTATTTCTATAAACCGTCATGATCTCTGAGGCAAGAGACAGAGTATAGCAGACTATACTGCAGTATACTAGAGTATAATAAGTAAAGCAAATATTAGTGAAACATTGTATAGTCCATGAGCTTCTTGAGTTCAAATTTTTCTCCATTTTTGGCCTTATAAGTCCTTTTAAAATTCTTATCATATGTCTATATAGTTTAGAGATAACATACGTGTATCTAATATAAATGTTACCTTTTTAAAATTTTTATTTTAAATTTGGATATAGCATACAGTGTTATATTAGTTTCGGGTGTACCACATAGTGATTCAACAATTCCATACATCACCCAGTGCTCAGCGTGACAAGTGCACTCCTTAATAAAGTTACCTTTTAAAAGAGTGTTTGTGATATCTCTCTCTCCCTAGGGGCACTATAGAAAAATGAGATTAATTTTAATGTAGATATTTAAGTGCTTTATAATATATTTCTATTCAACATCTCATCTTCATGTCTCATTTTATATGCTATAAGTTAAATGCACACTTGTCAATTATTTCTGAAGCATGTATTGTTATGCATACAGGCACTCAATAAAAATGCTCCCTGGTTTGGTCTATGGTGTCACTTTGCAAATAAGCTATTGTCTACTCCTGGGGGGGGGGGGGAAACACATTCTTCTGTCTCCTCCAGTCAGAATAATAATGGAAGAAAAATTACTTTGAGGGTCTGAATTATTCAGAATGACAAAAGGGTGCTCAAAGTCTGCTTGATTAACAGAACTAACTGTACACCATGGTGTGTATTGTGTAACCCAGATTAGAGGAGTAGAAAGGAATTAAATGAATTAAATTAGAATAGGAAGGAAATGATGAGCTATCTCTCGTCTGCGTATTGTGCCAGTCAACGTAAGAACACTGAAGAGAGGTGCTTCATTGTTGAAAAGAAAGATTTTTTTTTTCTTCTTCTTTTCACTTAGCTTCCGGGACGTTCACCTGTCATTGTTTTGGGTAACCTACTCATCCGACTATACTTGTATCTCTTGGCATAGCTTTTTTCAGGGAGGCTGCTTATAGTTTAATGCCTGTAATAAAGAGATGTCTTTCACAATGTCACTGTGGGAAAATTGAGATTTTTGTTCTGGAAAAGTTTTCTGTAAATCAAATCTGCTAAATCTGTGGGGATTTGAAAACAAAACAAAACAAAACAAAACAAAACAAAACAAAACACGTTGATCTCTCCTGAAATTAGATATCGCCATTGAGCAGAAGAATAATTCACAAAATTCATGACTTGCTGTGATGATGTGATTGATGCCACTGTGGATAAACACCAGATAAATGCTCGCTAAAACTAAAAAGATCAAACATTACCATTATTTGTAACTTAATTTTTGTCCTTTGGGAAACCATTGCCTACTTTGGAAAAAGAATGGGCAGCTCCAGGGACCATATGATCATTTTCCAATTTTACTATGTTAATTTGCTGACATATAAAGACTCTGGGGGGAGAACTGACAATTTTGGATTTATTCACAAGAAAATAAAAGACTGTTTCTTTGTTCCTTTTCATGGGTTGTATTTATCTTTTCGGTAACATTGTATTCTTCTACCTTTCAGCCACCTCGTGACTCTGTCTCCTTGGTATCATTGTAATCATTCTCTTTTCATTAAATTAAAATGACTTATCCCGTTGTCTGTTCTTAGTCCTGCTTGGTGAAACCCAAACCCTGGGCCAATTCAACTACCTATCTTTATCACTACATGATGGAAATTGAGACATGCTAATGAAAACTCACATCACCACAAAAATTGATATAATTATAAATTCTGTGACCTTACCATGCCCCTATGACTATTCTGCATTTCTTTTGTTCAGTCAACATCTTTCTAGTTATTCACAACGAAAGTTTCCTATCTTATCAATATCCTCATATGTCAGTCCTCAGAAACTCATTCTCTTCCTCAGGATCATCAGAAGATCATATCTGTTCCAATTCCATTCAGAATACAGAAGCATGAGAAGGACACTTTATTCTCTCCCATAAAAATAAATTCAACATCCTTTCTTTCTTCCTTCAAATGATAATGGATGAGACATCCATCTTTTTATAAAGATAGTTTTTCTAGATGTGGTTATGATCCCATACCTTTCTACTCTCTTAGATACTTTATTCTTTTTTAAAAAATTCCCTGTATTTTTATTTTTACCTGACCAACAGTTCGTTCCTATTTTTTAAAGATTTTATTTATTTATTTATTTATTTATTTATTTATTTATTTATTTAAGAGAGACAGAGAGCGAGCAAGGAGGGTGGGGAGGAGCAGTGGGAGCAGAGCCCAATGTGGGGCTCAATCTCATGACCCTGAAATCATGACCTGAGCCAAAACTGAATCAGACACTTAATCCACTGAGCCACCCAGGCATCCCAGTAGTTCTGTCCTTAATCTTTGAATATGTTTAATTCTCATCTTAATTTAAAAACAAACTCACTTTCCTTAACTCCAGATCTTTCCAAATGCCTTTTTATCACTATATCACCTCTAGAGTCATGAAATGAGTCAGTCTTGCTATATTCACTTCACATCACACTCACCCTTAAACTGACTTTGGTTTCCAATTATTCCACTGACAATGTTCTTACAGGAACTCCAACAACATCCATCTGCATTGCTAGATTCAATGGACACTTCTGAGATCTTGTGATGACTTATAATTTCATGTGTTAACTTCAATTTCATATGATAGTCTGAACCCAGATAGATTGTAATTCCTGTGATAGCACAGATTTTGGCTTTTTATCTACTGTACCCACAATTATATTACACAGAGCTGAGAAGTATTTATTAATGAACAAATAAATTACACAGGGTAAACATAGCTTCAGGGTAAATATTATGCAGGGTGAATATTATGATATTATAAATTATATTATTCAGTTCTAAAAAATATTTACTAATGAACAAATAAATTATACAGGATAAATTTAGCTTCAGACTGATATACTGGAATTCCTTTTTTTGCACAGAATTTATATTTGCTGCTAGCTCTAAATATATAAAGCATTTAAAGAAAAGCACAAAGAAAGCTCAGAAATAAACTCACAGTTAAATGGTCAATTGATCTTTGACAAAGGAGGAAAGGATATGCAATGGGATAACAACAGTCTGCTCAACCAGTGGTGTTGGAAGAACTGTCGCAGCTACATGCAAAAGAATGAAACTGGACCACTTTCTTATACCATACACAAAAATAAACTCAAGATGGATTAAGGAGCTATATGTGAGAGCTGAAACCATAAAACTCCTAGAAGAGAGCATAGGCAGTAATTTCTCTGAGATCAGCCATAAACAACATTTTTTCTAGATAGGTCTCCTGAGACAAGGGAAACAAAAGCAAAAATAAGCTACTAGGCCTACATCAAAACAAAAAGTTTCTGCACGACGAAGGAAACCATCAATAAAACTAAAAGACAACCTGCTGAATGGAAGAAGATATTTGCAAATGACATACCTGATAAAGAGTTAGTATCCAAAATATATAAAGAACTTGTACAGCTCAATACACAAAACCCAAATAATCCAATTAAAAATGGGCAGAAGACATGAATAGACATTTGTCCAAAGAAGACATCCCGATGGCCAACAAACAAGGAAAGGTGCTCAACATCACTCATCATCAGAGAAATACAAATCAAAACCACAATGATACATTACACCAGTCAGAATGGCTAAAATCAAACCCTCAAGAAACAATAAATGTTGGCAAGGATGTGGAGAAAAAGGAACCCTCGTACCTTGTGGGTAAAAGAAAACTGGTGCAGCCACTAAGGAAGACAGTGTGGAGGTTCCTCAAAAAAAATAAAATAAAAAAAAGAATTACCCTATGATCCAGTAATCACACTACTGGATATTTAGCCAAAGAATACAAAAACAGTAATTCAAAGGGATATATGCATCCCTATGTTTACTGCAGCATTATTTGCAATAGCCAAACTATGGAAGCAGCCCATGTGTTCACTGATAGATGAATGGATAAAGAAGATGTCGTGTATATATATGCACAATGGGTTATTATTTCATCAGAATAGTATTCATCCATAAAAAGCAATGAAATTCTACCATTTGCAACAGTATGGATGGATCTAGAGGGTAAAATGCTAAGTGAAATAAGCTAGTCAGAGAAAGACAAATATCATGTGATTTCACTCACATGTGGAATTTAAGAAACAAACAACGGGAACAAAAAGAGAAAGACAAACCAAAAAAACAGACTCTTAACTATAGAGAATAAAGAGATGTTCACCAGAGAGGAGGTGAGGCTCCACTCCACCAGAATGGAGATGGGGGGTGGGAGGGAAGATAAAATAAGTGAAGGGGATTAAGAGTACACTTATCTCGATGAACACTGAGTAATATATGAAACTATTGACTCACTATATGGTACAAATGAAACTAATACAACACTGTATGTTAACTACACTGGAATTACAATAAACAAACACAAATAAAAAAACAAAAACATAAACAACAAGTAACACAGAATGAGTAAGATAAAATTCCAAATAAATATTAGGAATTATGGACCAAGAGATTAATATATAATGAATGTAATTAATGTTAAAGACTTTGTTCTGGAATTCTTTTTCATAATAATTTTAATAGAGGTATAATTTACCTACAGTAAAATGCAGAATTCTATGAGATTTGAAAAGTTAATACATCTACATAAGTAAAACCACAACTAAGATATAGAATATTTCCACTACCTAAAAAAAGTGTCTTCATGTCCCATTAAAGCCAATCCCCCTGTAGCAGAGGCAATTACTGTTCTGATTTTTATCACCACAGATGCATTTTGCCTGATCTTTAACTTTAACTTTTAAAAAACATCATGCATGAGTTTTGTTTCTGAATTCTCTCACTCAGTATATATTTTTTTGAGATTCATGCATGCTATTTTTACATTTATTCCACTATAAGGATATGACATTCGCCTCATTAAGGACAGTTCCATCATAAATAAAAAAAAAAAGTTGTTATTAACATTATTGTAGAAGTCTTTTTGTGAATATATACTTTCATTTCTCTTGGATAAAAAGCTAAGGGTGAAATTGGTGGGTCAAAGCTACATATTTCTAGCTTCATGTATTTCCCGGCAAAAAGTCCTTTGTCAGTTATATGTATTTTAAATATTTTCTTCCAGTCCATAAATTGTATTTTTACTTTCTTAATGATGTCTATTGAATAGCATACACTTTAAATTTTCATGAAATAAAACAATAATTAAAAATTTTATGGTTAATGCTTCAATTTGTCTAAGAAATGTCTGCCTATTTCCAAATCATGATGTTCTGTATTTTCTTCTAGAAGATTTAGTTTTCACATTGAGGCTTATGCTCCTAATCAAACTAATTTTTGTGCATGGTATGAGAGGAAAACGGAGTTTATTTTTCTGTTTGGATTAGTTACACCAGCTCGCTTGGTTCAGAGTACTTTATTATTTCTATTGAACTGTGTTGGTGTTTTGAACAAAACATATTGACCATATGGGCAACGGCTATATCTAATTTTTTATTGTGCTCCACAATCTATTTGTTTATGCTGTGCTGACATCACACTCTCTTTATTGCCTTATAGTAAGTTTTATAGTAAGTCTTGAAATCATGCACTTTTAAGTCCTCCATCACTGTTGCTCTTTTTCAAGATGGTCATGATTATTTCAGATCTTTTGAATTTCTATATAAATTTTAGATTCTACTTGTCAATTATATTTATTCTTAAGTATTTTAATTTTTCTGCTATTTAAAATGATACATTTAATAAACAGACCTTAGTTTTAGATAAGCTTTAGATTTACAAAAAGTCAAACAGAAAGATACAATTTTATGTATAGAAAATCCTAAGGACTACCAAAAAACTATTAGAACTAACCAAAAGATGCAGTAAGTTTGCAGAATATAAAACCAACATTTAGAAATTAGATGCATTTCCACAAACGAACAATGAAATCTGAAGACAAAATTAAGAAAACAATCCCGTTTATAATAGCATCAAAAATAATACAGGGGCGCCTGGGTGGCACAGCGGTTAAGCGTCTGCCTTCGGCTCAGGGCGTGATCCTGGAGTTATGGGATCGAGGCCCACGTCAGGCTCCTCTGCTGTGAGCCTGCTTCTTCCTCTCCCACTCCCCCTGCTTGTGTTCCCTCTCTTGCTGGCTGTCTCTATCTCTGTCGAATAAATAAATAAAATCTTTAAAAAAAAAAACAAAAATAATACAAAAAACAGTAGTAAATTTAACCAAAGAGTTCAAAGATCTGTGTACTGAAAACTATATAACTTTGGAGAAAGAAATGGAAGAAGACACAAATAAGTGGAAGCTATCTTGTGTTTATGGATTATAAGAATTAATACTATCAAAATGTCCATATTAACCAAAGCCATCCATAAGCTCAATACAATCCCTGTCAAAATTCCAATGTCATTTTTTTTTTTTTACAGAAATCGAAAAACAGCCCTAAAATTCGTATGGAACCACAAAAGATCGTGAATAGCCAAAGCAATTCTGAGAAAGAACAAAGCTGGAGGTATCGCACCTCCTGATTTCAAATATACTACAGAGCTAAAGTAACAAAACAGTATGGTACTGGCATAAAGTAGATACTTAGACCAATGAACAGAATTGAGAGCCCAGAAGTGAACCCACCCTCTCATATACAGTCAATTAATGTTTGATAAGGAAGCCAAAATTACTCAATGAGAAAGTGATAGTCTCCTCAGTTGCTGGGAAAACTGGATAATCACATGCAAAAGGATGAAACTGGACCTCTATCTATTCCACTCACAAAAATTAACACAAAATTGATTAAAGATCTAACCATAGACCAGAAACCATAAAACAAGAAAAAAACATAGGGAAAGAGCTCCTTGACATTCATCTTTGACAATGATTTTTTTGGCTATGACACCGTAAGAACAAGAAACAAAAGAAATAATCAAATGTGACTACATCAAACTGAAAAGCTTCTATACAGCAAAAGGACCAATCAAGAAAATGAAAAGGCAACCAAAGTAATAGGAGAAAATTTTTGCAAACCATATATCTGACAAAGGGTTAATAACCAAGATACAAAAGGAACTCATATAACTCAATAACTGTGAAATTGTTTTCTTGAATTGTATTTGAAAGGTATTGCGTTTTGTGATATGATTTTTTTGCATCTATTGAGATGATCATGTATTTTTCATTGTTTTCAGTTAATGTGGTAGATTGCAAAGATGAGTTACATTTAATGCATTCCTTAATTTCAAAATATGTAGGTTTATTTCTAGACTGCTACTGTTTTTTTTTTTTAATTTTATTTCATTGTAGTAGGGAAAATAGTGTCTATGATTCAATGCTTTAAAATTTATTTAAATTTGTTTCATGGTCCGGCACATTGTCTATATTCACTAGAAAAGAATGTGTATTGTGCTGTTGTTGGTGCAGAGTTCTAGTTGATTAGTAGTGTTTTTCCATTTTTCTTTCTTTTTGATGGTGTTTTGCCTGTTACCAAGAGATGAGTGCTAAAATCTCCGTCTATAGAATTGTCTGTTAATTCCTTTAGATCTGCATTTTCTTGCATCATGTAATTTTAGTTAGGTGCAACACATTTAAGACTATTTATGTTGTTTTGATGAAATACATTTTACAATTATGAAATATTCCCTCTTTAACCATGGAAACACTTCTTTATTCATTCATGTCAATGGACATATGGGCTTCTTCCATAATGTGGCTATTACTGATAATGATGCTATGAATATTGGGGTGCACGTATCTCTTCGAATCATTATTTTTGTATCATTTGGTAAATACCAATTAGCACAACTGTTGGACCATGGGTAGTTCTATTTTTAACATTTTGAGGAGCCTCCATACTGTTTTCCAGAGTGGCTGCACCAGTTTGCATTCCTAGCAACAGTACAATAGGGTTCGTCCTTCTCTACATCCTTGCCCACACTTGTTGTCTCCTGTGTTGTTAATTTTAGCCTTTTGACAGGTGTGAGGTGATATCTCATTGTAGTTTTGATTTCTATTTCCCTGATGATGAATGATGTTGAGCATCTTTTCACGTGTATTTTAGCCACCTGTATGTCTTTGGAAAAGTGTCTATTCATGTCTTCTGCCCATTAATTAACTGGGTTATTTGTTTTTAGGGTGTTGAGTTTGATAAGTTCTTTGTAGATTTTTGGATACTAACCCTTTATAAGATATGTCATTTACAAATATCTTCTCCCATTCCTTAGGCTGCCTTTTAGTTTTGTGGATTGTTTCCTTTGCTGTGCAGAAGCTTTTTACTTTGATGAAGTCCCAATAGTTCATTTTTGCTTTTGTTTCTCTTGCCTGTGGTGATGTGTCTAGTAAGAAATTGCTATGGCTGAGGTCAAAGAGGTTTCTGCCTGTGTTTTCCTCTAGAATTTGATGGCTGACATAGTTTTCTTAAGAAAAGTGTCTACATGTGGTTTGTCTTTTTCCTGTTCAGGGGTCACGAAACACCACAAATGTGAAGTTTTGTTTTTTGTCAGAACTGGAGAAAATTCAAATATTAAATATTGGTACATATTTTTTTGCCCCTTCCTCTCTCTTTTTTTCCCCAGGAACCCAGTTACATACATTCTAAATCTCTTGATATTGTTTCACAGGTCACTAATACTGTTTTTTTCTCTATCATTATTTTCTCTGTGCTTCACTTCAAATTGCTATTGACTTGTTTTCAGATTTATTTATCTTTTCTTTTGCAATGTTTAACGCCAGTGCTAAGCCAGTCCAAAGATTTCATGTATTATATTTTTCAGTTTTAAAACTAAAATTTCTCTCTTGAAATCCTCCATGTCCATCATATTTATATTCTTCTTTATATCATTTTTCACATTCATAAGTTATTCTAAAGTTGTGTTCTTTTAAACTTAAAGTCTAGGTCATCTGTGTGACTGTGTCTATTGATTTTTTTTCCTTGACTAAAAGCCATTTTTTTTTCTCTTCATACACCTAGTAGTTTCTTACTGAATATTGGAGAGTATGGATTCCATTGTGTTTCTCTAAAGATTGTTGATCTTTGTTCCAACAGGTGGTAAATTACTAGAGAATCATGTAGACTCTTTCCAAGTATTGATATCAGGATTGCCCTTTATTTGGGTGGACTTATTTCAGTTTTTCTCTTAGCCTTAGATTGTATCCTTTGGTCTGGCTATATGGTTCTTATTCCTAAATTGTGATCGGTCTTGCTGGTATTTCAAGTAGATAAAGCCCAGTATTTTTATTTTGCTCCACTAGCCTCGTGGAATTTAGATAGCAGACTCTTCCTTTTATCATCTAAGCATTAATCTTTGCTCAGTTCTTAAGATTGTCAGGTGCTTCTTAGTTTCCTGAGGGAGAATTTGTAGTCTAACTTTGAGGACCACCCCCTCAAATTATAGATGCTTTAACAGCCCCAAATTCTGATCTATGACTTCTAATCCCAGTAAAACTTCCACACTCAGCTTGAGCCCTATTCTTGGTATGCTAAGGAGCTAAAGAAAACCATGGACACATAACTAAAGGAAATAAGAAGAATGATTTCTCATTAAATAGAGAATATCACTAAAAAGATAGAAATAATCCAAAGCTATCATCAGAGCTCTGCCTCTCTCTCCATGCAGTGGCAAAGATGGTCTTCAGTAGCAACATATTACATGATGCTTAGTGGATCTCAGATTCTTAATTGACCCTAATTTTATCATGTCAACCCCTTATCAGCCTACCCTTGTAACGGAGAATTTGGCTTATGTGATTGACCATGTCATTAGATGGGAAACGACAATCTTTGATAGGAAGAAAAATGTTCTGTTACCAGAAGAAGGAGGAAGTATTGTGAGGTCATTTAAGAAGAAGAATAAAAACCAACAAACGAACAAACCAAAAAACCTGCTTAGAACTAGGCTTTTCATCTATGTATATAACATAAATATTCTTTTCCCTAAGATAGTGTATGTATCCCACAGAATTAAGATCTGTTGTTCATAGACAGAACTCACTCCCTGTGTCTAGTGCTGGGTCTAGGATCTCTGGATGACGTGCAATTTTCTTGGTCAAGTGTAGTTCAGCCAATTTGCATTTGCTGAATTATTAACCACTTTACCTGACCTAAGTTCTGTTTTTGAAGAGTCTCTCCCTTATCTCTTGTTCTTCATTGGCTACAGAGAAGCTTTTTTTTGAGCTGTACTAATTGAGCCTATTATTTTTATCTGGTATGGCTGCAAGGTCTTGGAAATTGTATTTATTTTTATTGCTGTGTTGTTATTTTAACTAACCCAGGTCTTTGTTTGCTAGAAATTTCTCTGGAAATAAACCTTTAAACTTGGGTATGGAACAACTTGAATTTTCTTGACCCTAAGATCTAGTAATAAACTTAAAGATACAGTTTAGTTATAGTCTTTAAATCTAGACCCTGCCTTAAGGCTGTCTGCTTTAGCAGTACTTGTGAAAGTTTTGCTTATCCATCAGCCCCTAGTAAAACCACTTCCATTTGGCATTTACCTTAGAAATGATAGGTGATAGTCATGAGACACAGCTAATCTGATTATAATCCCATACCGCATTCCAAGGATATAAATATTACTTTTTATAATACATGAAGAAAAGCATTTAGACATAGCCTAGGGCATCTAGCTTTATTCTGTTCTCTGGCTTTAGTGAAATCCTAATATTTTACTCCCATCATTGTCTCCAATTTCTTATCCTTCCATGTGCTAATGTTAATTTGAAGACAGATAATTTGGAGACTTTTCTAACTGCACAAAGTACATAATTATTTGACTCTCAACCATCTGGATTGCAGACTCTAAGCAGACAGTACTTATCAACAAAGCTGTATTTTTCTTCTTTTACATGAGTAGCTTTAATAAAAGCTTAGCTTTTTCTAGTAGGATATTATTAAAGAAGGCAATAAGCAACAAATATACCAATACCCTGACATTTTTTTCTGCCAAGTACCCTAAAGCTCCCATGTCAGTAAACAAATGGGTAGTGGCTAAAGACACAACAGATAACAATTTGTCCGGGAGCTCTGCTATTGATAACTTAACATCCTCAAATTTGAAGTTCGAGAAATCCTTGCTGTTTGGTATTCTTTATTATTTTTTGACAATTTAAGGCCTGTTAAATGCACTGAGTTCTTTTTTTTTTTTCTCCAGGCTTTTTTCTATTGTAATGGCAGAAAGCAAGTTCAAAATAGTTTAGGCAAAATGGTAAATTTATTGGCCTCTGGTTAGCAATTATCTGAGAGGATAATACTTTTATATTGTATTTAAAAGAGTAATGGAGGCACCTGGGTGGCTGCATTGGCTAAGCGTCCAACTCTTGGGTTTTGGCTAGGTCATGATCTCACGGTCATGAGATTGAGCTCCACCTCAGGCTCTGCATTGAGGGTGGAGCTTGCTTAGGCTTCTCTCTCTCCTTCTCCCCCACCCTTTCCCCTTCCCTGCTCCAGCACAGCTCTCTTTCTCAAAAATATATAAATAAATAAAAAGATAAATAAATAAATAATAAAAGGGTTATAGCCTACGCCATAAAAAATAAACATTTATAAATGAGTCAAAGAGATCAAAGGATAGAGAACACTTATCACTGTTAGGGATTAAAACAGAACAGAATAATGACCAATAATCTAAAGCATTTAGTCCTACCCAGACACTTTTTGTATAGGAAGATATCCTTTTGGATTACATTTACCTAGATAGAAGTGAAAGTGAAAGTTTTAAGGAAATAGAGCAAACACTTTGATGAAAGAGGGCAGTTATGCATGTATTTGGGGAGAGCCTGGGTTGTGGATGGAAGGCAGATTGTTGGGTAATATTGGTGGAGAAAAAAGAATCTGTTGTTATGTTGAATGCCAAATAACAGAAATCACCATGGACATGAAAATTTTGAGTAAATCTACTCATGGGAATTAACTATGAGGCCTCCTATATACTTTGTGTAACATACTAGCATCAGGCCAATCTCAGCATAAACCCCAGAGTTATCGTTTTTTACATAATATAAAGGATTTCATTTAGCTCAGTGCTTCAATTTACTGATTAGATAAACTAAAAGAAATAACTCTATAAGTTTTTGGGAAAAATGATGATAATCTCTTTTGTTATTAAGAAGAAAAATTAAAACAAACAAACAAAACAGACATGTGTTATGGGCCAAGGTAAGGAGAAGTTGTTCTACACAGTGGTGCCTATAAAAAGTTCTCAGAGGCCTTTGAAAGTCTAATATTATCTATATTTTCATGTTCTGAGTCACCTTGGAAAAAAAGGAAATATATTTCCATTCCTAAGAAAGTATAATTTTATCTTAAAAGCCGTGTCATTTAAGAAAAGAAAATCAGCAATAAACCTGATTTCTAACTAAAGATTTGATAAATCTTTATACTACTGTAAAAAAAGTAATCTGGTGAATAGAAGTTTAAGTGTTAAGTTAATCTAACAAGACTGAGATGTACACTGATAGGGAGTAAGTGATTACAATTACAGTGGATTGCAGTTAAATGTATTTATTGCCCATGTGATTTATAATATGCAAATCTGAAAATCATACAGAATTAACGAAAAATTTAATCACACATTTTCAGAGTTCTGTGGTAAAGTAATAAAGTCAGAGTGTAAAGAAATGACTTTACAGCATTTATGAGAAATAAGGAATCTATTGGTATTAAGAACTGCAGAGAAAGATTACTTTACAGCTTTAACTTTGGCTGAAAAATGGTTTCATATAAAAAATTCATGACCTTGACTTTGATTAATTCAATATGTTTTATTGCCTTATACTTGGTTTAATTTAAATTAAATTATTTGGTATATATAAAAAAAGTTTTACCCTCAGAGTATCTTTCTTATCATCTAGAAGTCAATTTAACATCAATAAAATCTCTGTATCTACAGTTTCTCCAATTTGATCTTCATTGTTAAGACTGCAATATTTGGGTAACAAATATGGTTACCGTTCACATTTCCAGTGTTGCTTATGTCATAATAAATAAAAATAACAATATATGGTAATTATCAATAGTAGTGAAAATTTTCATTATCTTCAAGTCAATAATCATTGTATTGGTGAGTCTTCCTAACAAATCATAATTTTATCAAGTCAGTTCCAGGATTAGATTAAGACATCATTAAATAAAAATTTCAAAATACTAACTCTTACTAGAAGAATAGTATGTGAGGGACCCAACCCTTGAATATATGTGTTATACTGGAAATGGTTTGCATTAACTCAAAGCTTAATGTCCCACAATATCATATGACATAATTATCGTTTGAGTAAAATTTTGATAGAAAGTAGTTGTTAAAAGTAGGTGCTCTAGGGTTAAACAGTTTAAATCTTGTCTGATATTTATTAAGTCTGTGACCTCAAGTAAGTTACTTTACCTCCCCAAGTCCTCAGAATTTTTGTCTATAAATGGGGATAATGGAACCTTACTAAATTAGATAAGGCATTTAGTAGAGGCACCTCATGCACTCTTGGTATGTGTTTGATGTTCTCAGAAGGAAAAACCATTGTGCTGCAATAGGGAAATGTATTAATATAGTGAATTTTAAAATACTTTAACATTCTGTAAAGGTATAATCATATATTTATGTATGTTTTGGAATACTTTGTGGGTTTTTTGTCAGTAAAATAGAATCTACTAAATTATTAAGAACACAAATCTTGTTCAGTAAGACATCTGAAGATAATTACAATATAATGACATGAAGCCTCTAAAGATTCTATAATTTCGAGATCACAAAACTGAACAGGCAAGGATGTTGCTGAAATTTGACCTAGTGTAGTGTGCTGGCATAACAGCTCTTGCCCCATCACTCATGACTTCCCATTATGGGGACCTCTTCCCCATGTAGTGTCATTTTCATGTGAAGCAATTGCAAATAAAAGCCACAGACTTTGTAGGAATCTGGAAAAACCAAATTCAATGCAGTGTTTTACTTATTACTGAAATGTTTTCTTGAATCATCTCCTTTCACCTATTTCAAACCCTTCCTAAACTTCTTTCATTAAACACCTCCCTATATAGATCTCCCAAGACTTCACATTTCTCCAACCTGATACAGAAGATATACTATCAATCACACACACACACACACCTACACACAAACCATAAAGTTGAGGCAGCAAGATACATTGAATGTAATGTGTGTTCATTTTCCCTATTTTTCCCCTCCCCTCATTTCAAGTAGACAACCATGCCACGCATGGACTTCCTTTTTTTTTTTTAATTTTTTTAAAGATTTGATTTATTTATTTGACAGAGATAGAGACAGCCCGTGAGAGAGGGAACACAAGCAGGGGGAGTGGGAGAGGAAGAAGCAGGCTCACAGCAGAGGAGCCCGATGTGGGGCTCCATCCCATAACGCCGGGATCACGCCCTGAGCCGAAGGCAGACGCTTAACCGCTGTGCCACCCAGGCGCCCCATGGACTTCCTTTTTTAAGGGAGTTTTACAGCAGTGTTTAAAAGCATAATAGATTCTACTCTTGAGAGCTAATTTATTTTATTGTGTCTGGTTCTCTGGTATTCTCAAGTGGGGCAAAATTACCATTTTCAGCATTCAATGCTGTGACTGTTATTTTGTTCTGATATTCTAACGAATGGCACTTTACAGGAAGTCAAACTCCTCTGAAAATTCACTGCACCACAACAGTTTTAGCTCCTCTCTCAATTCCTCCTCAGCTGTTTTCTGAGATTTAATGGGTTTGGATTCATAAAAACTTACGGATCAGATGTAAATATGCTGCTTATTATTGGGTTGAATCATAGAAAGTTGCTATTTTTTGTAGGTGAAAAGTGGTAATTGGTAATTTCATATGGTTCAACATAAATAGATATAAGTGTTCTAGGACTCTTTCCTCAACTGTAAGTAAAGAGTAAATAGATTTGTAGAAGGAATTAAATGTAATAAAGTATTTGAAGCACTTAGCATCTCACTTATCATAAAAATAGTCAATTTATATTAGCTTTTGATTATTACTCTATTGCATTTTGTGCTTATATGGAGTAGCATTTGGATAGAGAGGATACTGTTAGAGGGAACTGTAATCTATTCTTTTTACACATCAGTCTTTTAAGATAGTGATGGATGCTTGATTGGTAAATGTTCTGTGTCTCCCAACCATGGGATAGATTATGGCTTAGACACCAGGAAGCTTATATTTTGGGGTCATTCTTATTTATGGAATAAAGTCTGGGTGTACCATGAATTGAAACCTGATTATCTTTCTTTTAATCCTGCTCCAGCTGGATTCTGGCATTAGATTGTCTTTCCCTCTTAGTTTTATTACTTGTGAGTTTCCATATTTTCATTTGACTCATATTTACTTTAATTTAAAAATGGGAAGGATTGCACTGGGCGCTGCTGGTTGTGCACTATTTGAAACCCAAGGTGCTATAGTAATATCTTCAAAATAAATTTAAGAACATTTTGAAATGCTGGTCTTTATGACTGTGAACAGGTAAATCAATTCAATGCAAGTCAATCCATTTATTCTATAACCTTGCAAAGACAAATATACAAGCAAACATCTCTTTTATTAATGGTTTTCCTGAGCCTTCACTTGCTATTGTCACTTCACTTGCATAGTTGCTATCAAATTTCATATTCCAAGGAGTTTTTGTATCATAGGCTCAATGTATATCACACAACAGTAGGTTAATGTTTAATCTCTTCATCTATGTCTTCTTGTGAAATGTCCCCTTTTAAAAAATGTTTTTGAGTATAGTTGACACACAGTGTTAATTAGTTTCAGGTGTACAACATAGTGATTCAACATCTCTGTAGGTTCTGCTATGCTTGCAAGTGTAGGTACCATCTATCGTACAAAACCATTACAATATCATTGACTATATTCCTTATGCTGTTCCTTTTATTGCCATGACTTATTCATTCTATAGCTGGAAGCCTTTACCTCCCACTCCCTCTCACATATTTTGCCCATCCCGCCATCCTCTGGCAATCATCAGTTTGTTCTATTTATAGATCTGACTGTGCTTTTTGTTCTTTAGATTCCACTTATGAGATTCCACATATGGTATTTGTCTTTCTCAGTCTGACTTATTTCACTTAGCATTATACGCCCTCTAGGCCCAACCATTTTGTCACAAATGGCACACCTCACCCTTTTTTATGGCTGCATAATATTGCATGAAATGTCCCTTGTTAACAACTATTTTTATTGCCTATTTTACCTATTTTCAATTGCAAAAAAGAGCTACATTTCACAAATGAAAGTAGTAAAAGATTTACTTTGTTTTACGATTTTCCAACTAGATGTGTATCATAATGGTGTACAAGAAATATGGAGCATTCATTACAGTGCCATTGCTTAATATTTATGCACAGTATTGAGATGTATTTGTGAAAGAGATTCAACAGCTAAAATAAATGTAAGAATATCTACAAACATGATATGAACAAGAATATAAGCATTTAATTTTAGCTACCTTCTTATGATGCATTTTATTCATTCAATGCCCAAAATTTTCAGATTCCACTGGGATAAAAACAAAAGTATAGGAATGTGCCAGCTTTTAAACTGCATATTCATCATAAGGAGAAGGGAAATAATATTTATTGGCAACTTCTATGCTTCATAATAGGAACTTTCAAATATATTTCACGGCTTTCTTACCTCTCAGGTAAATGTAAATAACTAATTTACAATTAAGGATACTTAACCTTAAAAATGTTGTATGATGGATGACATATGCAAGGCTTTAAATTTAGCACTATTAGGGGTGCCTGGGTGGCTCAGTCGGTTATGCCTCTGATTCTTGATTTCAGCTCAGGTCATGATCTCAGGGTCCTGAGATAGAGACCTCTGTTGAGTCCAAGTCGAGCTCTGTGCCAGGCGTGGAGCCTGCTTAAGATTCTTTCTCTTCCTCCCCCCTCCCACTCACATGCATGCATTCTCTTTCTAAAAAAAAATTCACAGTTGTTACCAGTTTTGTACCTTTCATGATAAATTAGATTGCTGTATCATTAATAAACATGTGGATCCCTACACATGAAAGAAGAGTTAATAACCTGCATTGAAACTGAGCTGATAATCATATGTCAATTATCTCAATTACACAGAAGTTTTGCTCTTGTAAGGGCAATGTCTCTCTCAATCTGGACCTATGTACCTTCAGAAGTACAATAATTGGTTAAATTAAGTATGAGCTTACCTAAAAGGGTTGCCCCATCAACTAGTACCCAGAATTCTAATGTATTATTTAGCTAATATTGAGCTACAATCCACCTCAAAACTTAGTAGCTCAAAACAATAATATTTATTAGCTTTTAATTTGGTGTATGCAATTGAGACTGTTTTTAGCTAGATGCTGCTTCTTCTGGTCTCTGCTAGCATCCCTATGACTCATAGTAAGCTGTGGTTTAGGTTAAGGTCTGGTTTTGTTCCAGAGGATGTCAGCTTACACAACTGAAGGAACGCAGTTCATGAAGTTCATGGTTCAGGAGGTCTCTCATCCTCCAGGAGGATAGCTTTGGCATATTTACATAGTCATTGCAGAAGGGTAAATAGGAGTATGCAACAGTTCTTGAGGTCTAGGCTTTGAACTGGCATACCACCAGTTCTGCTTCATTCAGTTGGTCAAAGCATACCACACAGACATCTCAGATTTAAGGGATAGAAAGATAGATTCTACCTCTTGATTGAAGGAGCTACAATAAGTCTCATTGCAAAAAGTTTGGATAAAGAAAAGTGTAAACAAGAGTGTCCATATTTTGTAATCAAGAAGTTGGTGATTAAGAACCAGTTTCTTATAAAGAAAAACAATAAGAAGTTAATCCCAAAACTTTATTATATTAGTGATTTCAGTAACGTAGTATTTAGTGTCATTAGGGCCTACATATAGTGATAGTGGTAGCAGCAGGAATAACCAGAGAAAATTAGCATAATGGGAAGTTCAAAATTATCTGTTTCACTTTTAAGAGAGAGGGGATAAGCTCCTTGATGTTAGTCTCGGCAATGGTTTTTTAGATTTGACACCAAAACCAAAAGACAACAAAAGCAAAAATTAAACAAGTAGGACTAAATCACACTAAAGACTTCTGCACAGCAAAGAAAACCATCAACAAAATGAAAAGGCAACCTAGTATTCCTATAGAATATGGAATGGGAGAAAATATTCGCAAATCAGATGTTTGATTGGGGTTGATAATCGAAATATATAAATAACTCACAAAATTCAATAGCAGAAAGAAAATCTGATTAAAAAAATAGGGGAAAGAGCTGAATAGACATTTTTCCAAAGAAGACATAAAAATGGTCAAGAAGTACATGAAAAGTTCACAACATCATTAATCATCAGGGAAATGTAAACCAAAACTATAATGGACTATATCCTTGCATCTGGTAGAATGGCTATCATCAAAAAGAGATAACAAGTGTTGGTGAGAATTAGAGAAAAGGAAACCCTTGTGCATTGTTGGTGTGAATGTAAATTGGTGTGGCTACTATGGAAAACACTATGTTTTCCTGAAGTATTAAATTCCTGAAAAAATTAAAAATAGAACTGTATGATCCATCAATCCCATTTCTGGGTATATATGCAAAGGAAATAAAGACAGGATATTGAAGAGATACCTGCACTCTCATGTTCACTGCAACATTCTTCACAACAGCCAAGAGATGGAAACAATCTAAGTATCCATCGATGGATGAATGGAAAAATAAGATGTGAGATATATAATATATAGTATTAGAGAAGAGAAAGAAGGCAATCATGCCGTCTGTGACAACATGAACAGATCTTGAGAACATTATGCTAAGTAAAATAAGCCAGACAGATAAAGACAAATACTGCATGGTATCACTTATATGTGGAATCTAAAAAAAGTCAAGGGGCATCTGGGTGATGCAGTCAGTTAAGCGACTGACTCTTGGTTTCATCTGAGGTCATGATCTCAGGGTTGTGAGATTAAACCCTGTGTTGGCTTTGCGCTCCGCGTGGACTGCTTAAGATTCTCTCTGTCCTCCCCACTGTGTGTGCTTGCTCTCCTTCTCTAAAATAAATAAATCTTTAAAAAAAAAATAAAAGAAAAGAAAGTCAAAACCACAGAAACAGAGAGTAGAAAGTGGTTGTGGGAGTCTGGGAGGTAAGGGAATGAGGAAGAGATTGGTAAAAATGTACAAACTTTCAGCTATAAGATGAATAAGGTCTGAGGATCTATTGTATAATGATGACTACAGTTGATAACACTTTGTAATTGAATTTCGCTAAGAGTTGAATTTATATGTTCTCACAAAAGATAAATACGTGAGGTGATGGATCTTTTAACTAACTAGATGAGAAGAATCCTCTTATAATGTTTATGTATATATAATAATCACACTGTATGTGCTAAATATTTTACAATTTAATATGTTAATTATAACTCTATAAGTTGAAAAATAATCTCCAAAATTATCTGTTCCAAATAATGTGTTAAAACATGAAACTGAAATAATCTGAACAATTTCTATTCTGTTGGCTTGCAAGCATATTTGTCTCCATAGCACATCTCATCATATACAACATTTTTGCAGACATATTAT
Organism: Ursus maritimus; assembly: GCF_017311325.1. Taxonomy (NCBI): domain Eukaryota; kingdom Metazoa; phylum Chordata; class Mammalia; order Carnivora; family Ursidae; genus Ursus; species Ursus maritimus. Next base: position 31,550,680 of record NW_024424119.1, read on the forward strand.
TTGTCTTGAGCTTAATATATACTAAGCATATCCTGATATACCATGTCTAATACATTTTAATTGGTGTGACTGACACAAATTGAAAAATACAAATGACATTTCCCTCTTAATTTGAAATTGAGAGGTGCTGAAAATACACCAGTGATCCCAAATTTATGTTCAGGAAATTAAAACACAACATATTCAAACAGTCAATAGCAATATGCAGCTACCTTATATTTTTGAGAAATGAGAATCATCCTAGCTATTTGATTCATCCTTTGTGCAACTTATAAGGGTGATAAGAGACTGGGAAGCACTTCTTTAGGAAATACACATAGAATTCTAACTACATTAGAAAAATTCTGGGCAACATTTGGGTTATCACAGTGAAGTGTGAAGTGGAGTTATTTTAGATGAAAACAACCAGATTTGATGAAAAGTTTGGGCAATAGCCCCTATGAGATAAAGCAAATGAAACTGCGCTCTTTTGACCTATAGAAAGAAAGGATGATTTTGGATTTACTAAGAGACTTGAGTATATGAAGTGGCCTTGCACAACAGATGAGGAGTGGGTCTCCTTTTCCCGGACACAAGAGTAAAAGGGCTCTAATTAGATTATAACTCAGAGAGACAGTCTATCCTATAGTAGTTATAAGATCCTGAAAAGAATTATTTTAAGGGTAAGAGTAGAAACTGCTTCCCTGAATAAGAAGAGTCTATTTTAACAGTACTTTGAATAGCTCAGGCTGAGGGATAACTTAGCTGACCTCTCCATGAACACTTCAGCCCTGTGATTTGGTCCACAAGGCTCAGTGCCATATTTCAAAGGCAAATTTAAAATGTATCTCTATATTTCTGAATGGAAATGGAATCTGTACAGCTAATTTTAAACGAGTCTCTTCTAATTCATAACTAAATTGTTCTTAAAACAATGGAAAAAATGAAAAAGAAGAAAAAATTCTCACATTGTCTGCCAAATAACTAAAAGATCAAATGGTAACATTTTACAATTACTTGAATGTTAACATCTTGCAATAACTCTAAGAACCAAAGGGCACAAAGGAGCAGAGACTGTCAGCAGTTTTGTGTGTTTAATAAGATATAATCTGAACAACAATTTAAGATATGTAGGACTAAAAATACACCAAGGAATCTGCAAAGAATTCAAATAGGAAAAATAGGTTTTAAAGTATGCTGTTCGGAACAGACTAGAAATGGAGGAGAAGAATGAACAAACACAATTAGAGGTATTTTTTTTTTTAAAGAATAAATTTTGTTTTAAATTTTTATTTTGTTAAATTAGTCACCATACAGTATATCCCCAGTTTTTGATGCAATGTTCCATGATTCCTTATTTGTGTATAACACCCAGTGCACCATGCAATATGTGCCCTCCTTAATACCCATCACTGGCCTATCCCAATCCCCCACCCCCCTCCCCTCTGAAGCCCTCATTTTGTTTCCCCGGGTCCACAGTCTCTCATGGTTCATTCCCACTTCATTCTTCCCTTCCTTCTCCTCCCGATCTTCCTGTTTCCTTTGTTCCATAAATGAGTGAAACCATATGATAATTGTCTTTCTCAGATGGACTTATTTCACTTAGCATAATCTCCTCCAGTCCTGTCCATGTTGCTGCAAATGTTGGGTAATCGTTCTTTCTGATGGCTGAGTAACATTCCATTGTATATATGGACCACATCTTCTTAATCCAGTCATCTGTTGAAGGGCATCTCGGCTCCTTCCACGATTTAGCTATTGTGGACAATGCTGCTATGAACATTGGGGTGCATATGGCCCTTCTCTTCACTACGTCTGTATCTTTGCGGTAAATACCCAGTAGTGCACTTGCTGGATCATAGTGCTGAATCAACTTGCATTCTCACCAACAATGTAGGAGGGATCCCCTTTCTCCACATCCTCTCCAACATTTGTTGTTTCCTGCCTTGTCAATTTTTGCCATTCTCACTGGTGTAAGGTGGTATCTCAGTGTGGTTTTGATTTGAATTTCCCTGATGGCTAATGATTTTGAACATTTTTTCATGTGTCTGTTAGCCATTTGTGTGTCTTCATTGGAAAAGTGTCTGTTCATGTCTTCTGCCCATTTTTTGATTTATTTGTTTCTCGTGTATTGAGTTTGAGAAGTTCTTTGTAGATCTTGGATACCAGTCTTTTACCTGTAATGTCATTTGCAAATATCTTCTCCCATTCCGTGGGCTGCCTCTTAGTTTTTTTGACTGTTTCCTTGGCTGTGCAGAAGCTTTTTATTTTCATGAAGTCCCACAATTTCATTTTTTCTTTTGTATCTCTTGCCTTTGGAGATGTGTCATGAAAAAAGTTGCTGTGGCCAATGTCGTAGAGGTTGCTGCCTATGTTCTCCTCTAGGATTTTGATGGATTCCTGTCTCACATCAAGGTCTTTCATCCATTTGGCGTTTATCATTGTATATGGTGTGAGAGAGTGGTCAATTTTCATTCTTTTGCATGTAGCTGTCCAATTTTCCCAGCACCATTTATTGAAGAGACTGTCTTTTTTCCACTGGATGTTTTTTTCCTGCTTTGTCAGAGATTAGTTGCCCAAAAGCCATGGGTCCATTTCTGGGTCCTCTATTCTGTTCCATTGGTCTATGTGTCTGTTTTTGTGCCAGTACCATGCTGTGTCTGTGATCATAGCTTTGTAGTAGAGCTTGAAATCTGGCAACGTGATGCCCCCAGGTTTGTTTTTCCTTTTCAACAATTCCTTGACAATTTGGGCCTTTTCTGGTTCCACACAAATTTAAGAGCTGTTTGTTCCAGTTCTTTGAAAAATGTCATTGGTATTTTGATCAGGATGGCATTTAAAGTGTAGATTGCTCTGGGTAGCATAGACATTTTAGCTATGTTTATTCTTCTGATCCATGAGCATGGAATATTTTTCCATCTTTTTGTGTCTTCTTCAATGTCTTTCAAGAGTGATTTGTAGTTTCTAGAATATAGATCCTTTATGTCTCTGGTTAAGTTAATTCCGAGATAATGTATGATTTTTGGTGCTATTATAAATGGAATGGATTCCCTAATTTCTCTTTCTTCAGTCTCATTGTTCGTGTATAGAAATGCACCTGATTTCTGAGCTTTGATTTTGTATCCTGACACATTACTGAATTGCTCTATAAGTTCTAGAAGTTTGGGGGTGGAGTCTTTTGGGTTTTCTATACAGTATCACGTCATCTGCGAAGAGAGACAGTTTGACTTCTTCTTTGCCAATTTGGATACCTTTTATCCCTTTTTGTTGTCTGTTGCTGTTTTTTTGTTTGTTGCTGTTGCAAGGACTTCTAATACTATGTTGAATAATAATGGCGAGAGTGGGCATCCTTGTCATGTTCCTGATCTTAAGGGAAAGGCTTTCAGCTTTTCCCCGTTGAGAATGATATTTGCTGTAGGCTTTTCATAGATGGTTTTTATGAAATTGAGGAATGTACCCTCTATCCCTACACTCTGAAGGGTTTTAATCAGGAATGAATCCCACTCGGTCTTGATGGATAATCCTTTTAATGTACTGTTGGATCGTATTAGCTAGGATCTTGTTGAGAATTTTGGCGTCCATATTCATCAGGGGTATCGGTCTATAATTCTCCTTTTTGATGGGGTCTTTGCCTGGTTTGGGGACCAAGGTAAACTGGCCTCATAGAATGAGTTTGGCAGTCTTCCTTCTGTTTCTATTTTTTGAAACAGCTTCAAGAGAATAGGTATTATTTCTTCTTTGAATGTTTGGTAGAATTCCCTGGGGAATTCGTCAGGCCCTGGACTCTAGTTTTTTGGTAGGTTTTTGATAACTGCTTCCATTCTCTTCATAATTAATCAGTCTGTTTAAATAATCAATTTCTTCCTGTTTCAGTCTTGGTAGTTTATAGCTTCCAGGAAGGCTATCATTTCTTCCAGGTTTTTTAATTTATTGGCAAAAAGCTGTTGATAAAAGTTTCTAATGATCCTTCCAATTTCATTGGTGTTGGTTGTGATCTCTCCCCTTTCATTCATAATTTCATTAATTTGGGTCTTTTTTCTATTCTTTTGAATAAGTCTGGCTAGTGGCTTATCGATCTTATATATTCTTTCAAAGAACAAGCTTCTAGTTTTGTTGATCTGCTCTACTGCACTCCTGGTTTCTAATTCATTGATGTCTTCTCTAATCTTGATCACCCGCCTTCTCGTGTGGGTTCAGCATGTTCTGTTCCAGTCCAGCTTCTTGAGGTGAGAATATAAAAACTGCATTTTGATTTTTCTATTCTTTTGAGTGAGGCTTGGATGGCTATGAATTTTCCCCTTACAACTGCCTTTGCAGTGTCCCCTAGGTTTTGGACCGATGTGTTTTCATTTTCATTGGTCTCCAAATATTGTTTCTGATTTTTAATTTCCTGGTTTACTCAATCATTCTTGAGCAGGATGGTTCTCAGTTTCCAAGTGTTTGAGTTTCTTCCAAATTTTTCCTTATGATTGAGTTCCAGTTTCAAAGCATTGTGGTCTGAGAATATGCAGGGAATAATCTCAGTCTTTTGGTATTGGTGAGACCTGTTTTGTGACCCAGTATATTGTCTATTCTGGAGAAAGTTCCATGTGCATTAGAAAAGAATGAGTATTCTGTTGTTCTGGCCTGCAGTGTTCTCTCTCTATATATATCTACAAGGTCCATCTGGTCCAGTATGTCATTCAAAGATCTTGTTTCTTTGTTGATTTTTTGCTTAGGTGATCTGTCTATTGCTGATAGTGGAGTGTTGAGGTCACCTACTATTAACGTATTATTATCTAGATGTCTCTTTATTCTGGTTAAGAGTTGGCTTGTGTAGGGGCGCCTGGGTGGCACAGCGGTTAAGCGTCTGCCTTCAGCTCAGGGCGTGATCCCGGCGTTATGGGATCGAGCCCCACATCAGGCTCCTCCTTGTTTCTTTGTTGATTTTCTGCTTAGGTCATCTGTCTATTGCTGATAGTGGAGTGTTGAGGTCCCTTACTATTAATGTATTTTTATCTATATGTCTCTTTATTCTGGTTAAGAGTTGGCTTGTGTATCTTGCTGCTCCCCTGTTGGGGGCATATTTATAATCATCATATCCACTTGTTGGATACATCCTTTAAGAATAATATGTGTCCTTCTGTTATTACTAACTACAGTCTTTAGTTTAATATCTAATCTGTCTGATATGAAAATTACTTCCCCTGCTTTCTTTTGAGGTCCATTGGCATGAAAAAATGGTTTTCCATCCCTTCACTTTCAGTCTGGATGTAACTTTAGGTTAAAAATGAGTCTCTTGTAGACAGCAAATGGATGGGTCATGTCTTTTTATCCAATCTGCAACCCTGTGGCATTTTATGGGAGCATTTAGGCCATTAACATCGAGAATGATTGTTGAGAGATATGATTTTAATGATGTCATGTTGCCTGTGAAGTCTTTTTGTTTCTATAGATTGTAAATTTCTGTTCTGTATCACTCTTGGGGCCTTTTTACTTTTATGGAAACCCCCTTAATATCTCATGTAGGGCTGGCTTGGTGGTCCCATATTCTTTCAGCTTCTTCCGGTCTTGGAAGGTCCTTGTCTCTGCATCAATTCTGAATGACAGCCTTGCTGGATAAAGGATCCTTGGCTGCATGTTCTTCTCAGATAGAGCTTTGAAAATACCCTGCCAACACTTCCTAGACTGCCAGGTCTCTGTAGACAGGCCTGACATTATTCTAATATTTTTCCCTCTGTACGTAAGGATTTTCTTCCCCCTGGCCGCTTTCAATACTGTATCCTTAGATCTAATGTTTGTGAAATGCACTATGATGTGACGTGGTGTAGGTCTGTTCTCATTGACCTTGGGAGGGGTCCTCTCTGCTTCTTGGACACGAATGCTTGTTCCCTTTGCCAGATTATGGAAGTTCTCAGCTACAATTTGTTCAAATATCTCTTCTAGACTTCTCTCTTTCTCCACCCCCTTGGGTATGCCAATGATTCTGACATTGGAACATTTCATTGAGTCAGTAATCTCCCATAATCTACATTCTTGAGATTGGATTTTTTTGAGCCAAGTTTCTGTTTTAACTTTCTCTTCTAGCATCCCATCCTCCAATTCACTAATTCGTTCTTCTGCCTCATTTACCTTGGCCGTCAGAGCATCTAGTTTAGACTGCATTTGATTCATAGCATTTTTAATTTCTGCCAGATTTGCTCTCATTTCCTCCCTTAGAGATTCTATTTTCTCATTAATATTTTCGTTAATATTTTTTTCAATCCCACACATCATCTTGACCATTGTTACTCTGAACTCCATTTCTGACAATTTGGTTATATCTATATCCATCAGTTCTGTGGCAGAGGCCACAGACTCATTATCTTTTCTTTGCTGGGGGGGATTTCTCCTCCTCGTCATTCTGATGAGGACAGGTTGAGGGGATGCCCAGAGTCCAAATTATTGACTAGGACCCAGGCAGTGTGCCCTTGTTTTATAGGGACCTTAGGGATGTGGGCTTCTTGATTTTTCAGCCTGCCTTCTGGGGGGCGGGGCCTGCCATGCTGATACTCAGGCAACCCTGTTTGGGTAGAGTCGCCCTGTCCCCTGCAAGGGGTGATGGGGATGGGCACACTCTGAGCCAGTATTTCCGGGCTTTTGTTCTCTGGTGGCTTTCCCTGGCGGTTTTCTGTGCCTCTTCTGAGAGTCAGAGTAGCAGTGGCCATATCCTAGCCTCTGTCTCAGAACAGAGATCGCAGTCCGCTCTCCACTGAGCTCTCTTGGCCACTTTAACTCTGTTTCTGTCGGTGCTGCAAAAAACCCTGCAGTGTCCCGGGTTGTGTGCCCCACAGCCGCTCTCCCAGCCCTCACTTCCAGGGCTGGCGCGTCTCTGTCCTTTGTGCTTCTAACACTGCCAGCCGCCCCCGGTTCCTGTGCATGCTCTGGAGCTTGCTGTTTCAGTGTGGTTTGCGCGCGCTCTGGAGCTCCGGTTTTCAGTCTAGTCGCACGCGCTCCCAAACTCTCGGTTACAGTCTGCTCTCTCACGGGTGTCGGTCCGCTAGTCTGGCCCGCTCCCCAGTGCAAGTGGCCACTGTCTCCCGGTGCCCGAGCGCGTCGGCTCCCTCCTCCTTCCGTTTATCTTCCGATATCTGTGCACGGATTCATGGCTCCCTTCTTCGTACCTCAATATTCAGCGCTGGAGATGTTCGTTTGTAGAGATCCCGATGTGTCTTCCTGTGTCTCAGGCTGATTCCATGGGTGTTCAGGATGGTCTGGTAGATATCCAGCTCGACTCAGGGGACCAGCTGAGAAAGGGGACCCCTACTCCTCTGCCATCTTTTCTCCTTCTTGCAGAAAGTGGTCACTTTTCTGTTCATAGAGTTTCTGCTACTCTTTTCTTTGTTCTCCAGTTGCGTTCATAGGTATTCAGAATGGTTTGGTAGTTCTCTAGCTGAATTCCTGGGACCAGACGAACTTTAGGTCTTGTGCTCCTTCGCCATCTTGGAACCAGACCGAGGTATTTTTGAAACTGGTGATGGGACAACTCAAACATGGGCCTCAACCTATCCTATATATGTGTATCTTTCAGATAAAAGAGACTAGATCCTCAGAGAACACAGACACTTTATAACAGAGAGTAATTTCATACCAACTTTGCTCCAATCAGGGATATATGAAACAACACAACATGGGACACATGTGAAACATGGAACAGCTGGAAAATTGAAGGAAATCCTGTGTTCTTGGATGGGATACTTCCGCAGAAAGATAAATTGTTTGGAATTTTCATTACTCTGAGAAAACATTATGTTTTTAGGCAGAAGGATCAGAAGATATAAGTAAGACACAGGAAATTAAAATACAAGAGGATGCTTAATCAAAAGAGAAATCAGTGAGTTGAAGTATAAGAAAAAAAGTAAAATAACATAATTAAAATCCACATTATAAACAATCAAGCACAACATGCAAATGTGTTAAAGCTATTTAGAACAAAATTGGTGGAAAACAAGCACTCCCAAAATGCAGAAAGAAAGATAAAACAAAGTTATTAGTCCAAAGAATATAATCGTAGAGAACAGAAATTCAATACATGGTCTGATAGGCACTATTAGGAAAAAAATAATGGAAATTAAAATATAAATTTAAATAGAAGGACAATTATCTGTGCTATGGAAAAGAAAAAGAGATGAAAATGGGTCACAACCTTCAGAAAATTAAAATAAAGAGGTCCATGACTAAATACACTATCGATTTGTCTTTCCTATTTCAAAAACAGAAAATTTTTTCCCCAAACTTCAAGCAGAAAAACAAATAAATTTAAGAAAACAGTCTTCTGGCCAAAGAACAAAAATTTAGCTAATTTCAGATTTTCTCTGCAATAACAAACATAAGAACACCACGAAGAATTTGTTGGTGGCATTTTTAGGAAAAATTGTATACATCACACATTTTACACCTAACATAAATGTCTGTGATATATGATAATGAACAAAAATAGATTCTCATAATGCAGGGATTCTGAAAATATCTTATGTGCCAGGACAAAATAAAAATAATTAAAGATACATACTAACCTAACATAAGAAATGGAAAAATGAAAAATACAGAATGGATAATTCATGTTGTATATATTTGGGATTAAAGCAGGAAAAAAACCCAGGATATATTTAAATGATTGTTATAAATGTGTTTATAAAAATAGAAACATATTGAAAAACTAATGTAAATATAAAATGAAAATATGCATACTGAATATGTGCATGCACATAAAAATTGACCATAGTCTTCAACCCTAAAATCCCCCATTAAATTAATATATGCATGAATAAGGGAGAAAATATGCTAGTTACTTCAAATTTAATGGGATATGGTTACTAAAAATTACTCTCTAGAAAGAGAATCTTGGAAGTACTTCATTGTTCTAACAATTAGGAAAATTTAAGTTAAGGATGTTTTTAAAAACATAAAGAAGAGACTTCAAATCAATACAAAAAAGAGAAAAAATCCAATAAGCATGTATAAATAAATTTATGTGTCAAAGGAAATAAAAATGGATTATCTGTGTCTCTCAGAAAGTTACAAGTTTAGGACATGTATGTGCAGACTTTGGTCAAAATATTCCAAGAAAACACATTTTTTTGATCACTCATTTTGAACATATACAGTTTTCCATTAATGGTCTTCCTCTAATTTAATAGGTGATTGTCCCTTTTCTTTCAGACTCATAAAATCATAATGAAATATGTGTATGTGTGTGTATATGGAGGTTGGGAGAGGAATGGAGGAGGTAGGTTTATTATTATCCTGGATTATTGAGTAGGGGAAAAAAGATAACCTCATACTGTTATCTCAGAAGGAGAGTAACTACTAACAAAAAAAATATGATTATAAATAGAATATATAATTTCCAAAATTCTTGCAAAGCTAGAATAGATTATTAATAAAGCAGCAAACAGTAAACATTATATAGAAATAAGTGGACACATATATGAATAAATTCAGTTGGGTTAAATTCACCTATTAAAAGATACAGGTTATATGAATGGAAGAAATCAGAGAGGGAGACAAACCATTAGAGACTCTGGACTCTGGGAAACAAACTGAGGGTTACAGAAGGGAGGGGTAACCTGGTGATGGGTATTCAGGAGGGCATGTGTGGTGAGGAGCACTGGGTGTTATATGCAACTAATGAATCATAGAACACTACATCAAAAACTAATGATGTACTATATGTTGGCTAATTGAACATAATAAAAAATAAATTTAAAAAAATAAAGAAAAATATGAATAAAATGAGTAAGGGAGAGTCACCAAAAAAAGATATAGGTTATAAAATTAGATTAAAACACAAAATCCAAATAGATGACATCACTGTTTCCTCTATAAAAACAAAATACAAGTGTGAGTTTAAATAGATGAGACAAAATACATCAGAAAAAATCAAATATAGCAGAAAAAGATTTTATAAAAATAGTATTCAGGTAAAATTCTTAGCAGAAAGCATTAAAATATTAAATTATAAAAATTATCACTAACTTTTGATAACTGAAATTAATATTTAGAGTAGAATAATCACAAAGCCATATACTTGAAAATATTGAATGAAAATTTATAGAAAAAGATTCATCAATAAAATAAGAATTGAAAAGCACACTGGTAAGTGATAATAGAATACCTACCTCAGTTTTAAACAAATGCACTTAGAAAAAAATGTGTATGGAACTGAATCAATCATTATGGTTTTATGTTATTTAATCATGTTTTAAAATATCTATATATCAGCACTGTATCTCCACCACAAATAGCCATTCTTTCCCAATGGACTTCTAAAGATCAGATTGATTATTCGTAATTTCAAAATATTGGAAACAATTCAGATGCCCATACCTAGGAAATTGGCTGAATAAACTCTAGTACATCCATGATGCAAATATTATGCAGAAGTAAAAACGTAAGAGCTAAGTCTCTATGAACTGATAATATATTGTTAAATGAGAGGGAAAAAGAAGTGCAAGATAAGCATATGCAGCACATCAACTCTTGGGAAAAAAGGATAATGATACATTCATATTAATTTTTATAAACATACACATAGGAAGGAAAACCAGAAACTAAAAGAATTGATGGGTGAGGACTGGGCATAAAGGATAGAGAAAGGGGAAGGAAATTTTTGATCCTTCTTTTTAAGCAGCTTTTAATTTTGAACCATGTGAATCTACTTTAACACAATTAGCCATATCATAAGGTTAAAAAATGTAAAGAGGTCCTGTGACTTAGGAGGTGTTTTGTTAGCAGTGGTTTTAGTGTAGCAATTCTAAATTTTTTTTGGGGGGGGGTATATTAGTATTAAGTAAATGAGTGAATATACTGATGTTGGAAACAGAATTTCTTATTGTGGGAGAAGGGCCAATAAACTGTAAATATAGAAATGAAAAGAAAAGAATTGTGGTATCAGATTGAAATGAGAAGAATCAGTATAACTCACTACTATTTCTGTCTACTAATACGGTCTAGAAGGGATGTGCTCAAATAACACGCAGCACACCTAACACCAAATCTTGTTTCCTAAATAACATTACCCACTCCAAGGAAGCCAGGCTCTTTGGGGAAATGAGAAATGACTGATTCAGGGAAAGTTAGGGTGGCCTGGAATATGCATGGCCGAACTAAAGGAAGTTGCTGTTTCCAACAGCAAAATAACCAAACGACAACAACAAAACCTGAAGGAAATATGTGAAAAGGACACAAGAGCAGCTTGAGGAGCTCCCTCTGGCAAATTTGGGAAAATCTGAACATAAAAATGGGACTGTCAGAATTGGGTTATAAAACATTGACTAGAAGAACAAAGAACGATTAACATGGGAAGGGGCAAGTTTTCTTTACACAGAAATGACAACTAAACCATGAAGGATATATGATAATTTTTAAGAATCAACATTATATTTCAACTAATCATTATATATCAACTAATAATACTTGATTCAGATAAGAATCATCAGTGGATGACAAAATCATTGTGAGAAAGATAGCTAAATAATAGGATATTTAGTCTCAGAGACTCCTCCCAAAGAACGGTTGTTAATCACAAACAGGAAAAGGTTCTTTACCATGGAGAAATCGGGCGGACACTACCTTGATACAGTAATCAAACTTATCACTAATAAAAGGGAGTTCGACCTATCAGTTTGACTTTCTGTATTCTGTTACGTTGCGTAGAAAACAGAAAGACAACACTATTGTGTATCCTGAAAGAAAAAAAAAGAAAGTTGAGTCAATCTAATCACAAGGAAACAATCACACAAACCTAAGTTGATAGAAATTCTGCGTGACAACTGGCCTGTATGCATAAAATATCTCAGTAGCACACAACACAAAGAGGATTGAGGGACTTTTTCTCTTTCTTCTCTTGATTTATTAAAGGAGACTGAAGAGCCATGACAACTAAATGCAATGCATAATCCTTAATTGGATCCTAAATCAAGACAAACAAATGAAAAGCAATAAAGGATATTTTTGGAACAAGCAGAAGAATTTTAACATGAACTGTAATTAAGCTATTAATATTATATTGATGTTAAATTACTTCTGTGTGTGTGTGTTTATGTAAGAGAATGTTCTTCAGAAGAATTTAGAGGTGAGGTATCACATTGGTTGCAAGCGAACTCTCATACACACATATAAATGTACATATGTGTATGTGCATGTATGCATATGGAAAGACAGAGAGAGAGAGATGAAAGATCAAGCAGATATGGCAAAATAACAATTGTTACATATGGGTATTCCACGTGTTGTTCTTAGAATTTTTCTGTAGATTCGAAATTTTTTAAAAAATAGTTTGGGGAGAATTTGTCAAGTTTCAAATACTAAAAAGAATTAAAGTATATATTAAAGTCACAAAGATACTTTCAATTATTTCCAGAAACAGAAATTTAAAATCTTGAAAAATTATAGACTCATTAAATATTGTATGACAAAATAATAATGAGGTAGCAGACTGTCCTTGTCAAAGCAGTGCATATGATGTAATCCTAATACGTATGTATCACGTATCTATCTATGTGGACGTGTGTATGACCAAGTTGGAGCATCCATATCACAACACCAGTGGTAATTATCGCTGGGTGGTTGAAAAACTAGTATTTTTAAATTTTGTTTTTGATGATTTTAAAATATTTTCCGAATATTCTATTTTGGACAAATTCACTGTTCCGATAATGAAGCCACGACAGAAATACAATTTTAAAATAGACAACTTAAAAGTGCACATGGAACTTGAGTTATTTTCTCCAAGAGTTAGTCAAGAATTTTTCCCATTTACAGTATTAATATACTCTACTAAGTAATTCATTTATCATGTTACCTGCCATTGCAAACATTTATTTATAGTTTCTAGTTTCTCTCTTAATGGCAGATGAGTGTTAAGTGTAGTCTTCTTCATTTCTCTTAATGACTGTCTGCCTTCAGCGTTTACACTGCTTATCTTGGAATGCCTTCTGATGTTTGTACATTTCTGGTAAACATTTCCATGGAAGACAATAGAAATGCTGCCTGATGGAAAACATACCATTAGAAATACTGGAGACAATGGGGACTGCAGTGTTTATGAGGACTGTCTTTGGGATCAGACAAGCTTGTTTGAATTCCATGACAATCAATTAGTAACTTTTGTATCTTTCTGGTTACTTAGCTTCTCAGATACTTTGTGCTGTTGTCAATTTTATGGTTCACTAAAAGAATTCAATGAGAAATTTTACAGAGTAAAGGGCATTTCGTGTGTACTTAATAACTGTCAACTTTTTTCCCTTTCTGAAACATATTCATTATTAATATAGGAGAGCTGATGATCCTGCCAGTTTTAAAACCCTCAGTGTTATAAGAAAAAGGACAAGATTCATAAACCTTCTCCCAAGGCTTTAAAGTGTTATATGAGCAAGATAGCAAATAATTGGCTTAGTTATTTAAGTATTCACCTTCGAAAATTTTGTGAAAATAGAACATCACTAGAGAGTAAGAACCATGTTCTTTAAAATGAAGTCCTTCATTTAGGGGGAATTGTGTCATGGGGAATCTTAATTTAGGGGAATCTCTTTCCTCTTCAATAGTTTAAATTTAGAAAACATTTATACAATTTGGGAAAACTCTGGAAAGCATCTGTTTAGGACTGAAAAATAAGATAATTTATTCAGTGAATTTTCCTAGAAAATTTATGTTTTACCTCTAAAACCATTTGAGAGTAGTATCTTTATCTTAGTTTTTTCAGTAATTTTTTTTCCTTTCACTTCTGGTGTATGATTTCAGAAGATTATCTTTTCTTTTAAATTTTCTTTTGAGAGTTCTGAAACATTAATCCAGAAGAGAACTGAATATAATATTCACCTATAATAATATTGATATACTGTCTGTTTGTATCCTTTCCCTCATTTTTCTCTATTCAAATCTTAAATTTGATTCTGTTTTGTGACTATGTTTTGTAGAAGCAGAATGGATACAAAAGGAGAGACATTAATAAAGGAAAGGACATGCAAAATAGCCCTTTGCCACATCAGAAATCATTTGGAAATTTGCGAAGTCACTCCCCCACTTTCTGGTTTGTTCAGATTACAGAGCTGAGGTCACAATTGCTCTTTATCTTGTGACAAAATTCAGGACACTTCTCACCTCCTAATATATTTCTGACTTAAAATTTTATACATAGAAGATTTTTGTATAAAATTCCAATAACAGTTTGGGGTTAGTCTCAAGCTGTTAGTATCGTTACAAAATTTGGATTCTGAGTTTTCATAGAAATGCTTAGTGGGAAGCGAAAACTATCATTTTTAAAATATTTTTTTCATTTTAGAATAGTTTAACATGGACAGAGAAGTTGCAGAGATAGTACAGAGAGTTATTGTATGCCCTTTAACCAGTTCCCCTGATATTAATACCTTTCATGACCATAATATATTTGTCATAACAAAGAAACCAGCATGCTTACATTTCTATTCACTAAACTCCAGACTCTATTCAGATTTCACAAGTTTTACCATTATGTGAAGAAAAAAAAATTCTTTCTTATAATCCTGATTCTGTAAAGGTGGAAGATAAGATCTGTTAAATCTAAAATCTGACTTTCTATAAGCTAACATGAAATGTTTGGAAGTTTCATCCCTGTACTTTGACTCTGAGCCTTCGGTTTTTTTTCTTTGGCACATCCTAGACTCCATATATACCCTTTTCTCTTTTTGTACGTATTATAACAAAGCTCTGAGCAAAAGTTCTAAGGCACGTATTATTCTTTTCTCTTAATTCCCTTAACTGGGATACCCTTGCGTCCATTACCCTTTGTTTGATAGCTGTTAGTGTCCTTATCTCGGGGCGAGTGTAAATGACATGGAAGTTTCTTTCCGGCTCTGAATCAGTGAATGGATCTTCTTCTGAAAGGAGAACTTACTTTGTATGTAACAGGAAGGTACGGTAGATAATGACTAACTCCTACCAATGATTCAGAACAGGTGCTTGTATCAAAGCTTGCACAGGGAAACTAGCTAGCTGGCACAGATGGAGAAGTCCAGGAAGTACTTTCATTTACACAATGTTATTGGCTTCTCACAACGACACTCATAGGCATTGTTATTGTTATTGTTGTTATTACAGAAAAGGCTCAGAGAAATTAAGTAACTTGTCCAAGATCCTATAGTTGAGATTTGACACCAGATCTCTTCTGTCCCCAAAGTCCATCTACTTCCTATTATACTCTGCTGCCTGTGTAAGAGAATGCATAACTCCTGCCTTGATCTCCCATTCTTTTTTTGGCAGAAAAACTATCATTTCAGCTTTATAATGTTTCCTCCTGGCCGGGGTCTCCTCAAGATGTCAGCGTTTTAGGTGCTTCAGCGTTCATAAAAGATGTTACATAGTGTCTCTACTGTGGACTATTACAAAATTAACCAAGTCAGAGCAGATTCTTTTCCCTTATGCCTTTCTATCTATGAATTTGTCGATATCAGGTTTCAACTATTAGATCCCACCTTGACTCTTTGTCACAAGGGCCTTTCTCCAAGGCCCCCAGTGCCTAGTCAGGTGCACATTCACTGTTGAGGCCTGTTAGGAGGTTCATTTAGTGCTATCAATCCTCCCGTGCCTGTGCCCACATTCAGCAGCAGCTCTCTCTAGTTCTGGCTCCTATCAGTGAAGCGAATCCTTCCTTCTCACAGCACCCCTTGGCCCCAGTCCCCAGCATCACATCATATGTCAGCTATCAGGGACAACTGTTGTTTTTGTTATTTTTCCAAATACACTTCCCCTTTGTCCATCTGATAGGCTCCTCTTTATTTATGTCTTTCCTGACTATTCCATCCCCTTGGCTCAGGAGCTCAGTGCCCCACATCCCCCACACAGTTCTTCAGGCTCCCTTCTTTGATAAACATTTTTTGCGTGTTACTATCCAGCTTTCACCCTGACCCTATTTCTTCCCACGGACACCATCTGCTATCTGTGCCAACTGCACTGGTTTTCTCCCTCAGTCCTGCAAGACCAACACAGGCAGGATCGTCTCACTCTAATTCTGCTGCAGGGGGTATATTAAGCGTCTCCTTCCAAAGGTTCATATTTAGATGTTTTCAGCAGTGTTACCTACTAAATACATTTTTATTAAACATAAATATAATGAAACATCCCATAAAACTTGTTATTTTCAATTCAAGTGTATGCACATTTTAGGGCCCTTGTTACATATTGTTTCCCAGAAGGTATTAACAATTTTCACTGCTTCCAGTAATATACAAGTGAGCTCATTTTACTGCACCCAGACAGGCCATGTAAATTAATTTTTAAACATTTCCTATGTCAACTGTGTTTCCCTCACAACTCAAAAACAGTTATGTGTGTTGAACTATCACATATGGCTGCCCCACATCAGATCTCCCTCTTCTGTGGGATGACTCAAGTCTCCTCTAGTGCCTTGTCAGAATCTGCCTTTCTGCCAACACTTTCTGATTTACTGCACTGTCTGGTTTTGCATTTTGGACTTTGCTATGCACTTTTAGATAACTCTCAGTTCCTCATGCTACTCTCTGCAAAACTATCCTGATGAGTTCCTATACTTACCATGTTGGATTACAGTCTGGGCCTGGTAGGCTAGAGTCAGGCTTCTCTT
The DNA here is from genome assembly GCF_017311325.1 of Ursus maritimus. Classification (NCBI taxonomy): domain Eukaryota; kingdom Metazoa; phylum Chordata; class Mammalia; order Carnivora; family Ursidae; genus Ursus; species Ursus maritimus. The sequence continues at coordinate 31,567,256 of NW_024424119.1, forward strand.
TTGAAGTGAGATCAATCACTTTTTACCCTCTCTGCCTTTTCTCACTCTGCTCTGTGCCAAGAGAAGCTAATATCTTTGCATTGATTTAACTGATTCCCTTGTCTTGTAGCTTTCAGTTGGATGCAGTCAGGAGGAAACACGGACAGAACACTGAAGGAAGAGAAGAGAGGCAAGTGAGGATGAAGTGTTCACTCTCCCCGCTTCCTCACTGTCCCTCACTGCTGGCTGGTGTAGCTTAGTGGCACCTCTCTACCAAAGTCCACAGTTCTTCTCAAGTTGCCCTCTCTACGCAGCTGTTTCTGAGTTCTAGGAATTATTCTCCCCCCTTGGACTTCAGGCCTTGGGGTGGTAATCACTCCTCACTGGCACTAGTCTCGAAGTATAACACTATCCTTTCCCTCAATTCTGTTTGCATCTTGTAATTCATCTATTTATTAATATCTTCTCAAATAATCTTAGAGTGTGGTACCTTTTTCTGCCAGGATTATGACTGATACAGAGGGAATTTAAATAATGACAGGAGGATATCATTTCATGGGCATACCAAGTACCTAGAGAATATTTCTTTGGATTTTCATATTATGGGACTTGAGTTAAATCTGGTCTTATTCCTCATAAATCTGGCCTTCGTTTAGTAGTATATTTGACTAGACCGTGACTACTGCGTAGTCTAATATTTGATTATTTCCATGTTTTCTATGCCATGGAGACATTCTGTTTGAGGCTGTTAGTAGGAAGGGACTTTTGAGCTTATGTCCTTCTAGGTAAGTCTTAGCTGCAGTTTGACTCTAACCCAATGCAGGAGATCCACTGGGGAATTCCAGTTCTATTCAGGCATAAACTTTATATAGACTCTCGGTTTTTCTACCATGCTGGGGTTTGGGGTAAGTTAGCTAAAGGAAGTTTAGAGTACTCTTTTCTTGAGAAGTTCTGTGCTAAGCACCAGTCGAGCTAAACCTATGACTTGAACATAATTTTCTAAGATCTGGTTCTAAAGGAAATATGATAATTTCAGACTTTTAATCCTATCAACTCCCTTGGCCTGCTATTTGTCAAAAGCTGCTAGACAATCTGTCACAGACAAAGCCTGAAGAGGAACTGAATGAAATTATTTTATTTCTTTTTGTTAAAAATGTTGCATTCAAGCTATAGCCTCTGAGGTCTGTCTTTGTATTTATATACTGTTCTCTGCTTCTGAGAGTCTATGCTGATATCTAGTGAAGATGTAAGAGTTTTACTTTCTGAGCTAACGGCAGCAAGACCTGGGTCTACTCACACTTGCCCTAAATTATACCAGGGACTATAAAGCCAAGCCACTGTATTTTACATACCTTGGCTATGTCTGTGGATAAATTCTGCTTGGAATCTTCAAAACCGACAAAGAAGTAGGATTCCTAAAGTTGAAACTAAGAGAGGTACCCTGGGATGTCTGCCTCCTTCAGTAGGTTACCACAGGAAGGCTTCCTATCTCTGGTGTTTCACTGAATACAGTGTTTTGGATTTCAGGCTAAGATTAGAGTATAAAATTTCTAAGACTTCAGCTGGGTAAAGGTTCTTAGGGGATTTTTGGCCTTTAGTAGACTACTCTTAATTACCTGGGGCTAGTTAGCAAAATAAAGTACATAGGGTTTAGGTTTTCCTGAGGAGTTTCAGATCCTTCAACTGTTTCTAATCTCTGTCTCTGTCATTCTCTCTCTCTTCCCTCCTTACACACACACACACACACACACACACACACACTTTATCTTTTTCAAAAGACAAATACAGAAGAGTAAAATGGGTATATGCAATGTATGACAGAAACAGGAAATACAGAAAGAAAAATAATTGTCAAGAATTAAAACTAAGTATTCAACATAGCAATCAAGGTAATAAAAATAAAATCAGAGCTATAGAATTTTTCACTTAGTAAATTGATACAGATAAAAGCATAACATAACATCCCATTTCTGCCAGGAAAACAGGCTTTTAAAGATCCACTAGGAGAGCAGAAAGATTAGATAAACATTGTAGAAGCTCTTCGACAATATATTTATCAAAATTATGAAAACTATTATTTTTGACACAATCATTTCACTTCTAGGAATTTATGCTAGGGATATTATCATGGATGTGCACAAAGACTTATGGCAGAGCTCTGAATAAGAGCAGCACACATCTGAAAATAAACTAAATGTCCATTAATAAGAATGTAAGAGACATACTGTAATACACCTATATCATATACCTTTAAAATTCTGTTTTAAAAATTATATTAAAAGTTTTAAATCTAAATTAAATTTTATTGATACTGAAAACTTCTGTTCTGCAAAACATAGCCTAAGAGAATCTGAACGCAAGCCAAAGAGCAGAAGAAAATGTTTGCAAAACACATGTCTGTAGGGGCACCTGGGTGGCAGTGGTCAGTTAAGCGGCTGACTCTTGGTTTCAGCTCAGGTCCTATCTCAGGGTCGTGGGATTGAGCCCCACAGTTGGGTTCTCTGTTCAGCACCGAGTCTGCTTGGGTTTCTCTCTCCCTCTGCCCCTCCCACCCATCCCGCTCTTGCTTGCTCTCTTTCTCAAATAAAATAAAATAAAATAAATCTTTTTAAAAAAACCCCACATATCTGTCTATAAAGGACTTGTATCCAAAATATTAAAAGAAATGTTAAAATACAACAAAAAGGCCCATGAATCCTATTAGTAAATGTGTGCAAGGTCTAAACAGATGCATATCTAAAGAAGATACATAGTTGGAAAATAACCATATCAAAGTTATTATTATGTTTCCTTAAGAAATTGCAAGTTAAAACAGAAATGAAATACCACTGCACGCCTGAAAGAAGCCTAGAATCCAAAAGATGAGAATACAAGTTGCTGGTAAGAATCCAGAGCAACAGGAACTCTCATTCATTGCTGGTAGTAACAAAATTATACAGATACTTTAGAAGACATTTCAGTGATTTTTCACAAAGCTAAACTAGTCTTACCAGATGATCCAGCAGTCACATTCCTAGATATTAACCAAATTTATCTGAAAATTTATATCCATGAAAAAAACCTACAAGTGGATTTTTATTGTGGCTTTATTCATTCTGATTATATGGCATTCCAAAAAAGACAAAACTATAGCAACAATCAAATATTAATGATCAGGAGTTCACAGAGAAGTTGGAAGGATTAAATAGGGTAAGCACAGGAGAATTTTTGGAGTGGTGAAATTAGTATCTTTACTGATTTAATTGTGGATATATGACACTATGTATTTGTCAAAACCCATAGACCCCCTACCTCACAAAGAGGAAATCTTAATGTATTCAAATTTAAATATATATATATAACATATATATATTTAGGAGGTTGAGGGATCCCAGGATGTAATATGAAATGTAATAAAATAGTCTAGCTGTGTTACAAATGTATGAAAAAAATCTCAGAAACAGGATGGAGGAAAGGAATTTAATAAAAACATGAAAAAAAAAAAACAACTTTGGAAATGGAGTTTGTAAGACCAAAGGTAAAAAGAGCTGCACGAAAGCTTTGTCCTGTAGTTGCCAAAGTTGTTTCCCACAGAGGTAAGAGTTAATCATTCTAATATTGCTATATATGTATATTGAAATTGAACTATTCTCTTGAATTGAGAGTTCACATATTAGCAAAGGGAGGAGGCTAGAATGATGCATGTGGCAGTGGATTAGAGTTGGAGTCATTGATAAGAGCTCATGTTTGGCTTAAAGTAGATACTAATGTTTACCTATAGGATTACTTATGGATATGTGTATATATAGTATGCACAGATATATGTCCTTGCTCTATCAGCTGAGAGGGCCTAGCAGCAATGTCTTCTCAGTAGCAGTGAGCACACCTAATACTCAAATCTTGATTTGCAATTCTATTCTCCAATGAAAGGAACCAGGGCTCCTAGGAGAAGTGACTAGTATATAAAATACACAAAATGAGTCTGGAGAATGGAGCGTCTTGAAGTGCCATGAAGTAACGAGATATTTTAAAACAACAACAACAAAAACCTCTCACAATGATAAAATGACGGGAGTGTTGTCACAGAGACACAGGAGTCAACTAAAAGAGTTTCCAATGTCCAAAGACACAACGATTTAAGCAACAAAATAAAGTCGTATCGCACAATAACCCAAAAAATAAAATGAAAATTTGTGAGTCTATACTGATACAAATATATAATTGAATAAATTAACAAACTGGAGAGAGAAGCCAATCTCCTCTACAGAAGAATAGCATATAATTTATGTATACTTTCTCTTAAGGAGGTGAGGCATCTCATTCTTCACTGTTTAAGTGTGGGCTTTGCACAGTGACCTTCTTCCAAACAGTGCAGTGTGGGATTTGGGGTTGGGGGACAGGAGAAAGATAGAGCAACCCTATAGGGAAGAAAGCTGAAAAATAATATCTCAGCCAAGATCTATATCAATAATGCTGAGTCATGTTGATAGTGTGTACTTTTAATTTCACATGGTAAAAATGTCATTTTACCTCCGGATTTTCTCTCCAAAACCCATAACATCAACTAATCATGAAAAAAAAAAAACATTAGGCAAATCCCAACTAAGGGACATTCTACAAAATATCTGAATAGTACTGCTCAAAAGGACACCAAAACCAACAAAAATCTGAGAAACTGTCCCACCAAAGAACAGCCTAAGGAGACATGATGACATGTTGTCTTGAGTGGGATGCTTGAACAGAAACAGAAAGTTTAGACTCTGGTTAATAATATTAACAATATTGATTCACCAACTAAAATAAATTTGCCATAATGAAAGATGTTAATAATAAGGGGAAATAGTGCTGAATTTATGGGACCTCTCTTTACTAACTTTGCAATTTTTCTGTAAATTGAAAACTGTTCCACATTAAAGTTCTTTAAATATTACCTTAAAGTAATTTTACTTTCATTCAGAAATAATATTTCACATATAGAAGAGAATTGCTAAGTATAATAATATGGCACCTCTACACATTTAGTATATACTTCTTTTCATTGGTAAAGGAGATATTACTATTAATTTTTAATTAATACATATTGTACATCTTTAGTTTCAGATGTAGTTTTCAATGATTCCAACTGGAAATATATATGAACCTAAAAGACAGACACCAAATTATCAACAATGATATCTCTGGGTGGCTGAATTTTGAAAAAAATGGTACATTCAAAAAACATTTCTGCTGTCTTAAAATGAGCATGTTATCTGCAAAACCAGTAAGCAACACAAAAACTTGTTACAAGGAAGAGTAAAAATAATAAAGGTACCAAAATCAGCCTTCTCTTCAGAATTATTTTGTTCTAGCAATAACACAGTAGTTGTTTAGATTAACCTTGCTTCCCTCCCACTTTCAGTGGATCCAGCTCTCTTGCTACCTTATGATATCTCTAGGGACAACCTTCCATTTTTACAGAAACTTCAATTACACACTAGCCTTGATAATTTCTCTGAAGGTATTTTTTCCCTGCGAGCTTTATACAGAGTTTTCTAACATTTTCTCAAGGGATTCTAAGGTACATAAGTGACATTGATCTTCCTATTCTTCCCCTAGACCAAACAACCATACAACTGCATACACACACACACGCACACACACACACGCACATACACATTTTTTTCGGGGGGGTCTGCTTTTCAAACAGTGCTAGGAAAATCGGAATGGTCTTTTGTAATGATTGTGATATAACTCAGCAAGAGAATATCCAAGTTAGGAGATGATAAGACATTCATTCTATTCAACAACTGAATGGCTAGCAGCAACCATGCAGGAGGCTGAAAACCTCCTAAAAACTGCAAGGCAAGGCCTGACACTACCAACTATAATAATTGCCAGGAGCAGCTCATCTTGGAAAAATCATTTACTGGTAATAAACTCAATTCTCAGTTACTGGGTAAGTCAGTTTTGTGGACTCATCTATTTCTCTGTTTCCCTGATAGATATTATATTTTATTGTTTTTCTGTGTTATTTGACAAAAATCTTACTTCTAAGTCATACTTTTAGAAGTTATGGCTGCTCTGTTCCAAGTAAATAAATCTTTAATAATCATATTTTGAACTCACATTTCATATTCTGAAAATCTGATCAACTTCCCAAGGCATATTCATTAAATGTCAATTCATCTAATTAAAATTTTTCAGCGGATGGAAAATATTAACTTTATAAAAAATCAATACTGTTGATTCAATACTGAATATTCAATACTTATCAATAGTTATCCATAAGAATCTATAAGAATGTAATCCATAAAAGTCAGACTAAAACAGAGGAGGACTGTAGAGATTCACCCTCTTCTAGCTATCATGTATTGAGTGCTTACTATGTACCGAGCACTGTGCTAAGTGCTTTTGATGTATTGTCTCATTTTATAAACACCCTATAAAGCATTAATTCCATGTATAAGCTAGGAAACTGTGGATATAGAGGTTATATAATTTTACTCAAGTTGTACTTAGAGCAAATGGACAAGCCAGGGTTTGGACCTAAGCACTTTTATTTCAGAAATCCAACTCCTAACCATAATTTGAAGACTACAATATTGGTAATAGCAAATAGAAATACAAAATTTTGAATTCAAGACTGATTTATTGAGAGGTAGTTCTTTGAATATTCAAAAGCATTATTCAAAACTTGCTTGGGATAAAGATAAAAAATAGTGATTATCCAACACTTTCATTGAGCTTATGATAAATGTTCTACATCATGATAATAATATAAACACTAAGTGCTTTCATAGTTTAATTTCATAGCATTTTCACAATGATCATGTGAGGAAGTTATATTTCTTATATACACTTTAAAGTTGCAGAAACCAAGGGTTAGAAGAGTCATGTAGTTTCCCAAAGTTACATAGCTAGTAAGTGCCATAGACAGGAATTAAACTCTAGACGGAAATGGGAACTTGCACCTTAATGACTATATTACACTGCAATCTCTCCAAGTTTAGTGCTACTGAAGGGATACAGGCTATTTACTGTATTTGTACAAAGACCTGATGAAGTTCTACATTTAGTGAAAAGCCACAGGATTCTCTTATAGAGAAATTTACAAATTTGTTAGTACTTCCGGAACACTTTTTTTTTTTCTCAATTGGAAAGGTCATTTTCCTTTTACCTTTCAAAGATATGCTTGGAAATGTTATTATAAATACAAAAGTTTAGTAATGATATATCTTTACTACTTATTATATGAGGAAAAATGGATTAGTAAATCCTTCTACTTACATTTCAGAGTCTATGGAAGAGCAGATAAGATGACCATTTCCTCTTCATCATTCTTCTTAAAAGAAAAAAAAAAGCTGTCAGACAGAATAAACAAACAAATCTATGCCTATATGGCAGCTTTTCTCTAGCAAGAGAAGTTATTGTCATATCAAGGTCTCTCTGAACAGAAATCCAAAAGTTAAGCTAAATTGCAATTTCAAGAATTTTCAAATTTTCAAAATTGTGTTGATCATTACTTAAAAAACAAAAACAAAAAACCTTGCCAGCTAAGAAACCCAATTCAACTGCCTATATTCATTACAAATATAGTTGTGGGGATGTATTTTCAGTTCCTTACCTCAAGTGTAATTTTAACGCTATTTTTTCAGTGATTAGTTCATTTATTCATTTACTCAACAACTGGTTTTAAACACTTGATAAATGTGAAGTACAGTGCTATCAGACATAAACGCCTTCAATGAGTTTATGAAGTAGTGATATTTTTTACTAATAGAAATCTGGAAATAAAATTGTATTTGTTGAGAAGACTAAGAAAGCTTCAGGTTAATTAAAGTTTAATGTTTAAGGAATAAATAGATTCTAAATAATTTAACAATGTTGTAACTGAAACAAAATATCACTTTCATTGTTTCTTTGTTATTAATGTTTATACTTTTAACAAAATCATCAGCCTCTTAAACAAAGGCAGTTGTAAACTTTGATAGAATAATGTAGTTTTACTCTGGCAAATACTGTGATGAAATGGAGATCTGGAGTCAAAAATAGTAGTTGTCTTTGGTAGAAACTTTTATTATATTTGAGAGATATGTCATTTTTTGTGGAAATTCCAATAACAGAGAAAAAGAGGCCATTTAAAACTATATTTCAATTGCCAGCTAGTTATTTACACATACGAGTTTCTTATCAACATACGTAATGGTATTTCCAAATTTAGCATAAATCTTTGGTTTACATAAAACAAATTACACACCATTAACACAGTTTATAATACTCTCAACCATTCAGGAAGGCCATTTACCAAAAAGTAAAGCTAAGATAACTGGCTAGATTGCATTCTTTTGCTTTGATGGGACATCTTGCTATGAGCTATCTGATGGTAAAGGATTCAAAAAACATCTTGCAGATACAGCAAATATGAAAATATGTTAAACTAAAAGCAAAAACAAAAAACCCCACTATTATTTATAATTAAAATTTGTCTACTAATACTCACCCTTGTCACTATGTCAAAATCAATGAAATGCCTACATCTAATCCCTCATCCTGCTCTGTATAAATATTTCATTATCTATTTTCTAAATAAAGTTAACTTTTTTTTAAAGATTTATTTACTTATTTTAAAGAGGGAGAGAGAAGCTGGGAGGGAAGGGCAAAGGCAGAGGGAAAGGGAGAGAATCTCAAATAGACACCCTGCTGAGCATGGAGCCCTGTGCAGGGCTTGATCTCAGAACCCTGAGATCATGACTTGAGCCAAAATCAAAAGTTGGACACTCAACTGACTGAGCCACCTAGGTGCCCCCACTGGAGTTAACTTTGTGTGTAAACTGATATTACAGAACATTAGAGGAGGAAAAAATAAATGGACCAAACTAAAGTTTGCTGAAGGGATAGTTCTATGTTCATCTCTAGGGAGGCTACAGCTCAAGCACAGTAACTTTTTCCCTTACACCAATTTATAGTAAGTAACTTTGGACATATGAATGACTCCTTACTGTCTCTTAACAGCAACATATCAAACCAGGGTCTAGGAATCATGAGGTCAAGACATATAAGGTAGGCTGTAATAAACAGTCATGCTAACCCAAAAAGAATACTTATAGGATATTATCAAAGTTTTCCATTTATTTATTTATTTATTTATTTATTTATTTTATAAAGATTTTATTTATTTATTTGACAGAGAGAGAGAGAGACAGCCATCGAGAGAGGGAACACAAGCAGGCGGAGTGGGAGAGGAAGAAGCAGGCTCCTGGTGGAGAAGCCGGATGCGGGCCTCGATCCCAGAATGCTGGGATCGTGCCCTGAGGTGAAGGCAGACGCTTAACGACTGAGCCACCCAGTGCCCCCCATTTGTTTATTTTTTTTAAAGATTTTTGTTTATTTATTTGTCAGAGAGAGAGAGAGAAAGAGCACAAGCAGGGGGAGCAGGAGGCATAGGGAGAAGCAGTCTCCCCACTGAGCAAGGAGCCTGATGTGGGGTTCGATCCCAGGACCCTGGGATCATGACCTGAGCTAAAGGCAGATGCTTAATCGACTGAGCCACCCAGGTGTCCCAAAGTATTCCATTTATTCAGAAAATCTTGAACAAGTACTCTGTGCTAGACACATTACCATGCAAGGGGAATACTATGATGGATACAACATAATCTCTATATCCAGGGCTTCCCAGGATAACGGAAGACATGAAGGCAAATTATTTCACTTGCTATACCTTCAGTACTTGAACAACAATCAGGGTAAGAGGTTATGCAACACGTCTTGGAGAAGCTGATCATATATGTTATCTAAAATGATGAGTAGAAATAGATCAGTTCCACTAAAACTCCCTCTCTACTTGCTTAAAACTTTAGTTCAGTTGATGCACTGGAGGAATATTTGCAATTCCTCAATAGTTTCTTAGCTTATTAAAAGGTGAATTAGTTGCAGAACTTTTTCCTGTTTAGCTATACATATTGGGCCAAATATCTCTTTATTTGTAAATAACCAAGAATAGAGAGTTTTCTACAGAATTGTTGGCTCAGAACATTTTTTAATCTATGTTGTGGAGACCAGCATTTATATTTATTTCACAGACTATTCAAGAAAGAGTGATCAACAGGGTCATATTGTAATGTGGGATATCAGGAAATCATTCACACTAAAAATGTAAGTGAACCTTACTGCCTGCCTAGTTTTCTTCAGAAAAACACATAAAGGGCTTGAGGTGACTGCTGATAATAAATACTAATTTTCCTCCTCTCTATAACTTCCAAGTTTTAGTTCATCTACTAACAATTCAATTTGAGATACTGAAAGGATAAGGAAAGGGAAATACACATCTTGATTTATCCAGATCATAAATGGGCCTCCTATATTTTCCTTAATTAAAATAGTTTTAAAGTATATTACCAAAGAAGGAAATTCTGACATAGGTGGCCTTGAAGACATTATGTTAAGTGATAAAAGCCAGTCACCAAAGGACAAATATTATATGGCCCCACTTAGATGAGGTACCTCATAGTGCCATTTTTGGAGACAGAAAGTAGAATGGTGGTTGCCAGGGGCTGGGAGGAGAGAGGAATGGGGAGTGAGTATTTAATGGGTGGAGAATTTCAGCTTGGGAAGATAAAAAAGTTCTGGAGATGAATGGTGGTGATAGTTACAGAACAATGTAAATGTACTTAATGCCACAGAACTATACACTTAAAAAGGGCTAAAGACAAGAAAACATAAAAAGAATAATTCTCACTGGAAAGGTAAATATATAGTAAAGGTAGCAGATTGATCACTTATAAAACTAGTATGAAGGTTAAAAGGCAAAAGAAATTAAAAATAGCCATGATTAAAGTAATTAAGGGATACATAAGATAAAAAAGATATAAAATGTGACATCAAAAACAAAATGTGGAAGGATGGAGTAAAAATGGTGAGCTTTAGAATGTGATCAAACAAGTTATCAACTTAAATAGACACTTGCACATATAAAATGTTTCAGCCTCATGGTAACCACAAAGTGAAAATCTATAGCAAATAAACAAAAGTTAAAGACAAAGGAATATAAGTATTTAAGCATTTCTTAAAGGAAGTCATCAACTCACAAAGAAGAGAACAAGAGAAGAGTGGAACAGAGAGGAACTACAAAACAGCCAGAAAAAAATGAACTAAGTGGCAAGAAGTATATACCTATCAATGATTATTTTAAATGTAAATGGATGAAATTCTCTAATCCTGGTGATGGACTTAGGAAGGGGTTGTGTTATAATGAGCACTGGGTATTATATAAGACCGATGAATCAGCTTTGTACCCTTGAAACAAATAATACATTACATGTTAATTAATTGAATTTAAATAAAAATAATAGTAATAAATTAAATTGTTTTATTTATTCTTTTGCATGTAGTGTTCAGTTTTTCCAACACCATTTATTAAAGAGGCTGTCCTTTCCCCAACATATATTCTTGATTTATTAAAAAAATGAAATTATCTAATCAAAAGACAAAGAGTGGCAGAATGGATTTAAAAAAACAGGATCCATGTATTTGCTGCCTGGAAGAGACTCACTTCAGATATAAGGACATACACAGATTGAAAGTGAAGGAATTTAAAAAGACGTTTCATGCAAATGGGAAACAAAAGAAAGTGGGGGTAGCTGTACTTATATCAGAAAAAAAAAAGATTTTAAAACAAAGATTGTAATAAGAGACAAAAAAGGGAATTACATGATTATAACGGGTCAATCCAATATGAGGATATAACATTTGTAAATACTTATGCACCAAATATAGGAGTACCTAAATATATAAAGTAAGTATTAGTAGACCTAAAGGAACAGGCCACCAATACAATAATAGTGGGGACTTTAATACTCTACTTGTATAAATGGATAGATCATCCAGACAGAAAATCAATAAGGAAAAATTGGTCTTAAATGACATGTGAGAGGACATGGACTTAACAGATATATATATAGAACACTCAATCCAAAAGCAACAGAACACATTCTTCTCAAGTCCTAGCCAGAGTAATTAGGCAAGAAAAAGAAATAAAGGAATTCATTGGAAAGGAAAAAGTAAAACTGTAATTATATGCAGATGATGATATTATACATAGACAATCCGAAGAGTCCATCAGAAAACTGTTAGAACTAACAAAAAACATTAAGTAAAGTTGCATGATACAAAATCAATCCCTAAAAATCTGTTGCATTTCTATACACTAATAATGAACTACCAGAAAGAGAATCAGGAAAATAATTTTCTTGAAAATCACATGAAAATAATAAAATACCTAGGAATAAATTTAAAGAGATAGAAGACCTGTATACAGAAAACTACAAGATATTTAGGAAAGAAATTGAAGATATAAATAAAAGAAAGATATTCTGTGCTCATGGAATTAATATTGCTAAAATATCCATACTATCAAAAACAATCTACAGATTGAATGCAATCCCCATAAAAATTCCAATGGCATTTTTCATAGAAATAGTATTAACAATCCTAAAATTTGTACAGAACCACAAAAGAATCTGAATAGCCAAAGCAATCTTGACAAAAAGAACAAAGCTGGAGGCATGACACTCCCTGGTTTCAAATTAAATTATAAGGTATAGTAATTAAAATAGTATGGCATTGGCATAAAAGCAGATACATTGGTCAATGGAACAGAATACAGAGCCCAGAAATAAACCCATGCATATACAGTCAATTAATTTATGACAAAGGAGTCAAGAATATATGTTGGGGAAAGGACAGCCTCTTTAATAAATGGCGTTGGAAAAACTGGACAACTACATGCAAAAGAATAAAACTGGACCATACACAAAAATTAACTCAAAATGGATTACAGACTTGAATGTAAGACCTTAAACCATAAAATCTGTAGAAGAAAACATAGGTGTAAGCAACTTGATATGAGTTTTGGTGATGAATTTTTTGAATCTGACATTAAAATCAAAAGCAACAAAAAAAAATAATTAAGTGGGACTACAACACACTAAAGATTTTTGCACAGCAAAGAAACTATGAACAAAATAAAAAGGCCTTTTATTAAATCAAAGAAAATATTTGCAAATCACTTATCTGATAAAGGCTTAATATCTAAAATATTTAAAGAACTCAAACAACTCAACAGCAAAAAAATCCCAAATAATTCAATTGAGAAATGGCAGAAGATCCAAATAAACATTTTTTCAAAGAAGACATACACATGGCCAATACCTATAGGAAAAGATGCTCATGTAATTAATCATCAGAGAAATGCAAATCAAAACCACAATGACATATCACCTCACCTGTTAGAAAGACTACTATGAAATAGACAAGAAATACAAAGTGATGGCAAGGATGTCGAGAGAAGGGAACCACTGTGAACTGTTCGTGGAAATGTAAACTGGTGCAAAGCCACTATGGAAAACAGTATGGAGGTTTCTCAAAAAATTAGAAATAGAACTACCATATGATCCAGCAATTCCACTCCTGGGTATTTATTTGAAGAGAACAAAATACTAACTATAAAAGATATATGCATCCCCATATTCATAGCAGCACTATTTACAATAGCCAAGATAAGAAACATTCTCAGTGTCCACTGATGGATGAATGAATAAAATAATTGTGGTATATATACAATGGAATATTATTCATGCGTAAAAAAAAAAGAAATACAGCTATTTGTGACAACATGGATGGACCTCAAGGAAATTATGCTAGATAAAAGAAGTCACACAAAGACAAATACCTTATGATTTCTCTTATATGTTCAATCCAAAACAAACAAAAACAAAACAAACCAAAACAACATAAAACACCACTAAGCTCATAGATACAGAAAATAGTTTGCTGGTTGCCAGAGGCAGGTGGTAGCAGGTGGGAGAAACAAGTGTAAGGAACAAAGATTTTTTTAAAAATTAAAAATGGTTATGGAGAGGAAAAGAGAAATCAGGAAACTTCTTGATGGGAACCAATTCTATTCAAGATGGAGGAAATCACTGGTGGAACGTAATTCACTAGGTGCTTACATCCTGGAACTTACCATATTTGTTCTTATATCTGTGTCTATGCATATCTATTTCCCCCCTGACTTTAATCTTCCAGTTATTCCCACCTTACTTCATCAAATGGTTTCTTTGAGTCTCACACTCAGCTCTCCAATTGCCTACTTGATGTCTTAAAGTTTCCTATCTTAGTAAAATCTATACCCTCTGCTGGATACTCCATATATCTGAGTCCCTAAATCATGTCAAGATCTACAACTATACGGAGTGCAATACATAGCTAAAATATTTCACTTGTTCTCAAGTAATTCACAATCAAGAGGAAAATGTTATTATTTCATTCATTAATCCAACAAATATTTATTGAGCAATTGCTTTGTCCAAGGCGCTATCCTAAAATCTGGGATGACAAAGTTCCTGATTTTAGGAAGCTTACATAGTCGAAGGGGTAGGTAGGAAAGTAGATAAAATTGAGAAGTAGTTCTATAAAATGGTGATAAATTCTACAAAGAAAAATAAATCAGGATAATACATAAAGAATAACAGGTTCATGTGAGGGAAAGAAATTGACAAAAGTGATACATTTTCTGTTTTCTAATTCAATTTCTGTGTATTGAAATCTAACAAACGAGGATCTGCTAATTTTGCTTTATAAATTCAATATTTTTTCACAGATTACTTCCTTAATTGGAAATTTTGGAGAAAACATCTTTACAAAATATCTTTATAGTCTTCTGAAATTACACATGCTTTCATGTGTATATCTAATTTGAAGTAATTTACCAATTTACATTAATTTGGTCTATATTCATAAGAAACAGGCAGTGAAAGGACCAGCTGGATGTGCATAAATTTGTTTTATGAAGTCTTATGACTCTTGTGTAACCCTTCATTCCTCAGGTCACATTGGCCCGGAGATAAAAGTAGGATTATTATAACAATAATAATTAAAGTAACAGTAAATACCCAGATTCATGTATGCATTTATATTGAGAATGGAAAACATTTACAACCACATAGCTTACTCTCCACAGTGATAGGGCTCTACTATACCAGGGAACTTTTCTCCAGGAAGATAAAAGTGTAAAGAATTTTATTTTTCCTTCCAAGACCTTCCCCCCAAATTCCATTTAGATAAATATCAAACCATTAGACTTTTCAATAAATGGTATCAGACAACTGTTTACTCTCTAAGACTCTTCAAGATCCTCACTCTTGAATAAGTGTAGAAATTGATTTGGTGAAATACTCAGATTACCATTTCCAGAGAGTAAAAATGGTAAGTGCAAACACACAAAGGCAGAAATACACACACACACACACATGTGCACACACACACACTCACACACATGTGCACACACACACATGTGCACACACACACTCACACACACACATGCGTACACACACACACTCACACACACACACACTTCCTGATGTGAAGTGCAGAGTGATCAGTAAATAATGACAGAAATATGGACCAAGTTCATGAAGTCATTGTCTTATAAATAAGGATTTATTTTATTATAGGTGGAAAAATCAAATGATGCATTAAAGCCATGATTTTGCCAAAAGCTATTAAAAATGGTCTGAAGAGAGAAGGAGACTGGAAGAAACGATAATAGTTAAGAAAAAAAAAAGATTCTGCTGGATTCCAGGCCAAAAGGATAAAATTTATACTTAGATATTAAGAAAATACAATAGATACATCTGAGCAATAATGCAGTGATTTTAGGTCAAGGTGGATGTATATTATGAGAAGGGAGATTCCTTTTAGTCTGAAGTTTCTAATTCCAGAATTTTGGGGACTGTAGTCTCAATAACCAACACAGGAGAGATAGGAGATAAACAAATTTTATGAGGAGACAAGCTAATTTTTGACCCACTATGCTTCAATTTTCTGTGGAACATGTAGTCAGACATTCCAAGTAGCAGGTGTTTACTTTAGGAGAGGAATTGCTATATATGTAGAAGAGACAGTAATCTGTATATGTGGATAAAGGCTCTCTTGACCAAACTCTAGCCAGGTGCCTCTGAACCCTCTTCTTGACTAGACCTCAACTTTGACCTATAAAGACTTGAATAAACAACAGCACAGTTTCTAATAGCACGCCTGGGGTGCATCCCTAGACTCTCATCAAGTGCTTGGCTGAGAAAAATCAAGGCTGCCAAAAGAATTTGCTGTTTGGTCCACACCTGAAGTTAGAGCCCCTGCCTCCGGTGTCTGGGGGAGTGTAGGAGCCTGACTCTGATGAGTGACAAACCCAGATGGATTTCCCAAACAACCCCTTCTGACTCTGATCTTTCACTTCCTTGACTATGCTCAAGCCCCTGCTTTTCCCCTCCATACTCCCTCATTCTTCCTTTAAAACAATTGTCTGTCCACAAATCAGAACAGAGCTCAGTTCTTTCCCCTACTGTCGGTAGCTACTGAATAAAAGCCATTTTAACCGCTTTAACTAATGTCCAGCTGTATTTATCTCTGACAATATTTAGTCATGGATTTGGACATGTTTATGTGGGGAGCCTGTAAAGTGACAAGATTAGCACATGAACCCTCACTATGATGAGCAGAAGAGTGGTTTGGGAAGGATCTTCTAGAGAAAGAGGAAACAACCAGAAAGAAGGAAAGATTCTACTTTTAAAAAACTGTAATACCTTAAAAAAATTTAAAAATAAAAAACTGAAAAGCTGTAATATTTTTGAATTGATAATATTCTGAGGGCTAGTAGCTAAAACATGCAAATATAGTGGGTTTTTTAATGATTTTATTTATTTATTCAAGAGAGAGAGAACACGAGAGAGTGAGTGAGAGAGAGCATGGGTGTGTGTGGGGGGAGGGCCAAGGAAGCAGCTGACTCCCCACTGAGCAGGGAGCCCAATGCTGGGATCACGACCTGAGCCAAAGGCAGATGCTCAACCGACTGAGCCACCCCGGTGCCCCGTTAGAGTGTTTTGAAGATGGCTGCAATATCATTGGAGTATGTGCAGTCTCTTAAAGAAGGACATAAAGACAATCTGAGCAATAACTAATTTCAGATTTTTAAATTTTTCTTGGTCTTTTATTTTAGCCTTGTTCAATCTCTAGTTTCTTGGCTTCTCAGTTTGTTTCTCTAGCATCTAAAGCAAAGTTTTTGGTATCCCAGTCCATAGCTTGCTTCTTCACTCTTTTTTTTTTTTTTTTAAGATTTTATTTATTTATTCGACAGAGATAGAGACAGCCAGCGAGAGAGGGAACACAAGCAAGAGGAGTGGGAGAGGAAGAAGCAGGCTCATATCAGAAGAGCCTGATGTGGGGCTCAATCCCATAACGCCAGGATCACGCCCTGAGCCAAAGGCAGACGCTTAACCACTGTGCCACCCAGGCGCCCCGCTTCTTCACTCTTGGATAAGATTCATGGCTTAAGGTTTACGTTTCTTTGACGTCCTTAGAAAACACCCTTTAGGAGCTAGATCTACAGTCCACAACATGTAAGTGGTCTGGTGTGACCTGCATTGGACGCTTTCCCTTACTCAATGATAGCTAGATGTCAGTGGTGCCTGCTGTTGACCAGCATACAAATATCACAACTACTGGTAATTTATATATAAAAAAAGCCAACAAATATGACAACTTTATATAGGATAGCATTAGCATAAATTGTGAGTGACTGTGTGTGTGAGTGTAGAATCAGATATATTCTGGATAAACAAGACCCAGGGTTTTAATTAGAGGAAAAATGAAGTAAATCTCAGGATTTAAAACAAGGCAGAAGTCTGAACTATAACATAATAGAAGATCCACAGACATAGTGGGTCATTTTAACCTTTGTGCACGGGCATTATGGTATGATTCTTTTTCATTTGTTGTTGCTGTGTTGTTTTGTTTTATGGTTTCTTTTCTAGTCTGATGAATTTTCACATTTATCCTCCATATTTCTAATTTTATTTTCTTCATGGTTTATTTTTCCCCTTATTCCCTTTAATGCATTTTAGTTTACTTAACAAACTTTTCTTATCTACCCACTTACATCTTAATTTAATTCTGTTGTCTTTTAATGTTAGCCAACATACTCTTTATTGATTTATTTCATTGAGAAAGTGGAACTTTTCTAGAATTCATTCTGCTTTTTACAACGATTCGTTTGGGGGAATGTTTTTACCTTTGAGCTTTTAGCTTGGAGGCCCCTTTTTCTTTGGTCTGAATTATTTTTCATGATCCTTATACTTTTGTTATTTTTCCCTTAGTTATTTTCAAATGAAATGTCCAGATATCCACATTTACTTATGTCTTTCGTTCCTTTCTTTGTTCACAGAGGCATTGGTTGAAATCTTTTCCTCAGATGAGCGGCTAGAGACAGATTAGCATTTGTAGTTTTCATACCAATTCTCATTTCTAGTTCACAACTGCTTCTTCTGCTGACTCCATTTCTAATTCTCATACTCAAAATAACAGAATTCATTAGCATCTATAAATCCCACGATTTCCAGATCCAATCCTCTTCCTGACTCTGCTCTCACAAACAGCAATGAGCGCCACTTTTTTAAGGCAGTATTATTTGTCAGTCTCCCTTTTCCTGTTAATTTTTAAAGGCATGAGGGTACTATTAAACTCTGCCATCAGTGGTTCTTATAAGGGGAGACTACACAAGAGTCATGAGGTCACAAGCCAAATATAAAATTTACTAGCTTCATTTATCTGTAGAAGGAGCAAAGACAGAATTCTCTTATAAAAAAGACTGCAAATATGGAAGGTTACATGGAAGAAGGATTACCACTATTATCTTACATCTAGATCTTGGAAACCATATCGACTTAAGGTGTCCAGGTGGGCTTACTCTCTGGGGCCAAAAGCAAAGGATATGGTTGTCGGAAGGAAAAAAAAAAAGAGTGAAGATAATAACTTTCTGTGTTTCATCCTGGGCTGAAAAGAGAAAGCATCTAGCCTTGCTTCAGCTTTTGAAGCCAGTATATAGCCTAGTGGTAAAATGTATCTCCGGGAACTTTAAGAGGGCTAAGTCACCAAAACATGGATACTGAGAACAGAATCATGCACTCTAATAACTATGCTCCACAACACATACACACACACACACACACACACACACACACACGCTTGCACGCACACGCGCCATTACTAGTAGTTAGGAGGGGAATTTTAAGCAGTAATTCCATGGAAACTTGAAGATGAGTTTGTATTGGACAGGGGATGAAAGGGGCCCTGAGGGTTATTCTTCCTCTTCCCACCTACCTTATTTCATTCTAGTTCTGAATATAGAAAGATTGTGTATAGTAAAGGAAAAAAAAGCAATAATCTGAAAACTCCAAGAAGAATCATTTTTTAAGTAAAGATAGTGTTGTCATATTTTCTATAGTTTTTGAAAAGGAAGATGTAACAAAACTTTCCACTTTTTGTTAGGACAAGCTGTATAATGGGAGAAAAGCATAATATTCCAAGAAGCAAACCTTAGATCTGCTTTTCTAAACCTAGCAGCATTAATTTCATAGGTACTGAAAATTTCAGATTTTCATAAATTGCTTTAAGTCTTACTTTTTAATAGTGACATTATGTTTACATTTGTATTCCAATTTTGTTGGTATTTTACTGGAGAGTTGAAAGAGGCTGCATTATATGATGCTAGTCAAATGCTTTTTTAAACTAGCAAATTATTTATTCTTTTAAAGAAGAGCACATATATTTAAATAATAAACAAGTTAGTAATATTCTATCTATTATGGCTAGTAGAATTTCTAATGATTTACTTTAAAAACTGTATTCTACACCTTTAGAGATTGTATGGAAAGTCAACAGTGTATCAAAAGCAGATTCGCAGGCACATGCATTTGTGGTGTATGCATGTGTGTGTGTGAGGAAATAAAATGTCATGTTAGTATGAATGAAAAGAATACAGTTGCCTCTATAGCAGTATTTTATCAATATTTTTATAGTACAGAAACCAATAAATGTTGATAAAGTAGAATGGACCATAAACTCTATGAGCTTACATTTATTTGTTTTATTATAATACAAAACCTAAAACATAAGAAGAATAAATACTTGTTAAATGACAAATTAGAGATTGGTATATTGTCTGAAAATGTCTCTCTCTAGTAGACTACATAAGAAGATAAAAGAGGATAGTATTTGTAGAAAGAGAAAGGCTGAAATTTATTTATTTCACAGTTGGCTTCTCCAAGAACATCCCAACAAGGATTGTAATTAGCAGTCAAACTAGTGAAGTGTTTGTAGGTATGTTGCAAACATGTGTTCATTTAACAAAAAAAAGCAATACTGAGACCTTTGGAGGAATTTTCATGTACTCCCCCCCCCCCCCCCGCCGGCCCT
>NW_024424119.1:31587516-31612583 GCF_017311325.1 Ursus maritimus
TCTGTAGCCAGAGGATAAACAAGGTAGGAAGTGAAGCTAGAAAAACTATTAGTAGAATAACATTAAAAATAATAAGAATAAAAATAAAATCATATGCTGTGACCCAGAACAGTGTTGTAATTAAATTTACTGGGGCAGAAAATTTACTTTGTGAATTAATATCACCTTTTGGCAATTTAATGTCTTTCAGTGTAAGTACAAATCCATATTATCTTTCCATCTACTTTATATAACAATATTTACTCCAAGTGCCTTCTTAAAAATAGAAACCACTACTTTTAAGCCTAAGGACATGTCTAAACCAATCTCTCACAATTATTTTAGCTTTATTTTCTTTCTAAAACTTTATCCAAAAAAGCCAAGCTAAAATGTATTTAGTATAGGCATGGAAGGGATAAAACTTGATCAGTCACTAATAGCTTCCATTTGCTTCATGGCAAAGTACTGAGATACATGTTAAGAAAAACACTTTATTCTCCCTGAAGAGAATTTTATTTATTTATTTCCATGAAGGGGATTGTAACTCACTTGACTTCTCTCTACACCTTCATTATTCCTACTGAAAGGAAGAGGAGTAAAATATCTAACGGGGATTTTGTAGTTTTGCCTTTCCTCTAACTGTGTGCTGCTGGGGTCTCTCTGCTTTGCCCTTGCCCTTGCTTCAAGCTCAATGAGCAAGGTCTGTTCCTGTGAGCCAGGTCTGTGGTTTTCTGGGAGGACCTGTTATGGTAGGTCAGTCTAATTCCAGTTAGCAGTTTTATTCCCTCACATCTGTGCCCCCTGGTATTATTAGGTTGTTGGTAATAGAACTGACTTTTTAAAAACTCAAGTATAGTTGACACACATTGTTACATTAATTTCAGGTGCACAACATAGTGATTCCACAGATCTATATATTATGTTATAGAGAGCTGACATTTTTGTCTTTACTTGTCCTATTTTCTTTCTTAACTTCTTCAGAAGTCAGTAGCAGAAATAGGGGTGCTGTTTATAGAGCCCCCTGGAACTCTAGCATCATGGAAAATGTATAAAACATTTACGTCAAGATATACTGTTCAAACTAAAAAAAAAAAAAGTTGGGTGTCAAAATTATTTTAAGTCATTAATGGCTAAGAAATGTTAGTCCTTTATCCTTTTATCCTTATCAAATA
Organism: Ursus maritimus; assembly: GCF_017311325.1. Lineage (NCBI taxonomy): Eukaryota > Metazoa > Chordata > Mammalia > Carnivora > Ursidae > Ursus > Ursus maritimus. Next base: position 31,588,668 of record NW_024424119.1, read on the forward strand.
AATGGGTATTCTAACTCTTGACCCGATGCATCCGTTCCAGATATTATGGAACTAATGTTAAAATATAAAAATTATCTCCCTGGAATAAATGGTTTAGCACACACTGTCTCTGTTTCCGTGGAGATACAATAATTTTATAATGTTGAATCAGCTCACCGACAGCCAGTATTTTCTTCATTGCAAAGAAGCATACGCTGTAGATCTCTGTATGAACAACCAATTTGTTGGTATAGATTATCTCACGGGAGAATAAAATTGTATAGTAGCAAAATGTCTTTCCTCATTTTAATGTGTTCACATGAGATAGTTTTACCACTAATAATTATAATCACAAAAACATTTTTTTCTGCATAGAGTCTTGAAAAGCAAAATAGTACATTATTTTGCTTAATTTTAGAATCCTGATTATATTTACTTCTTTACAAAGTGTGTAATAGATTCTAACAGCACTATGGATTATTTTTGGTCTTATTTATTCATTCATTCAGAAATGTTGACTGATACCTACTCTGAGGCAATGTACCTGGAAGGAAATGTACAATCATAATAACACTCATAATAGCTGGTCTCATGGAGCTCACTTTATTTTACAAAATTGGGATCACAATATTTATACCATTTTATAAAATTATTTTTAACATGATAGAATGTTTTAGGTTATTTATATTGTAAAATATTACTTGAAATTATCATTATAATGGGGTACCTGGGTGGCTCAGTCGGTTAAACGTCTGCCTTCGGCTCAGGTCATGATCCCAGGACCCTGGGATCGAGTACTGCATTGGGCTCCTTGCTCAGCAGGGAGCCTGCTTCTCCCTCTGTCTGCTGCTCCCCCTATTTGTGCACACTCTCTCTCTCCCTCTCAAATAAATAAATAAAATCTTAAAAAAAATATCATTGTAAGATATTTGTATAATGTTGCATTTATGGATAAATCACAATATACTAAATCAATTTCTTATTTTTAGACAGTTTGGCTGTTTATAATTTTTTAAAATTACAATAATGTTGCAATGACAAATTATATGCAGTCATTTTAAAGTACATTGGGATTTTTGGGGAGGGATAAATTTTAGGGTCCAAATTTTTAATCCTTCCAAAATCATTTTGTAAATATTGCCAAGTATACATGATTATCTAACTCAATTTTCTTCTATATTTCTTGCTGACTTAGTGCAATATAAGCATTATACTGTATATGTCATTTAAAATATGTGCAATTTTAATAATAAAATTGTATAGCACAATTAAATAAATCCTGTAACCTAATCGTCTTAAACTGTTTCTAGATTTTCAGGATACTTTTTTTCAAGATATTCCCCCAACTGAAAAAGACATTTAGATAAGCCAACTTTAGGTGAACACTAATACATGTAATTCGTTTCTAGTCTACCTCCACAATCCAGTAGTTCCTGAAGGTCTGAGGATTTTATTAGAGCACAGTAATCAATGTTAATAACAATTAAATGGTGAAATTTCTTTCCATTTATAAGATGTTGAATTATGGATTATGTCAAAGATAATTACTCATATTATCAGGCTTTTAAGTATTTACTGATTGCTTAAAAAGATTATTCTCATTCCAGTACGTTTTTTTTTTTAAGAGTTATTTATTTATTTATTTTTTAGAGGGAGTGGGGAGGGGCAGAAGGAGAGGGAGAGAATCTCAAGCAGACTCCCAGCTGAGTGTGGAGCCTGATGCAGGGCTCGATCCTGAGATCCTGAGATCATGACCCAAGTCAAAACCAAGAGCTGGAGGCTCAATTGACTGAGTCACCCAGGCACCCCCAGGAAGTTTCCTGTCATCTCTATTGTTGCTTACTGATTTGGAGAGCATGTGAGTACACTCTCCTATATATAATTTTTCACACCTAGCTCATATAGGTCAGAGTTTTCAAAGTCTTTAAAAAAACATGAAGGGTGTAAAAAAGTAAGTAAAACAGTGAGAATGTAGCTCCAACCTCTGAAATATTACCTAAAGTTCCTGAAAGATTATAATTTTCATCATTTTACTCAAAGTAGAATAAAACAATATCATTTTCCCATCTGAATTACATTGTTAGCTCAGGTCAGATCAATGGCAAATTTAAATGGAACATTTTATAACTGTTTCTCTATTTGAATAGTTTCCAATAGTTTAGAAGTCTGAATGTTAAACTATTCATAAATAATGAAAATGACAGAAAAAAGTCATTTTAAAGGTGACCCACATTCATTAAAAAATGTTCACTCTCTTCAATAAATGAAAAATTGAAGCATTCACTAATGGTTTCACCTAGCAAGATTTTTTTTACCTGGATAATCATGGATTTATAAATTTAGGTGATAGAGCCAAAAATGAGCCGAGTTCTGTGAATGAATCCAATCTTTGTGTGTGTGTGTGCACGTGCATAAAATTTTTATCTCAAATATTAATTATACTCTTCAAATACATGAAATGTTTTTCATCAAATAATTATACTAATAAATTATTTAGCTTTTATTTATTGTTCTTATAAATTAAACTCAGTCTTAATTAGACAGTAATTATCTCTATAGTTTTAATATTATTGGATACTTGCAAAATGTATTGGTCATTACACATTTCATACTTTGAGGCTAAGTTGCTATGTGGGTAATTAGATGGGTAATTGATTTAATGGATTTCTTACACTAACAAAGTTAAAGAACTTTTTATGCCCTTAATTTCTTTATTCTTTAAAGATCACACACACACATAACTAGATGTAGTACCCAGGTAGGAAGAATTCACAATTCTTAAAGAGTAATGACAGCAAATCTTGAGTGCTTATTATGTAACAAGCACTATTCTATTTACTTTGTAAGTATAGACCCATATGTCTCCTCTGAGTAAGGTAAAAATGTGCTCTCCATGTTATGTACAAGGAAATTGAACCCTGAAAAATTACATAACTTGTCTAAATTCTTATATCTTGTAAGTAGCAAAGCCAAGATTCATATCCAAAGCAATTAGACTTATAAATCCATGCTATTAAACACCACTGTATACAGTATATTGTTTTATAAAATGTATATTACACCATAAGAAGAAGAAATAATTAAAGTTCAGAAGAAGAGATAATTTGGGGTTCAAATTAAAATTCTCCTGATGAAATAGGATCTTTATCTAATAGACACTGCATACCATCCTGGTCTAGGACAATTGTGAATTTATTATCTCATGTAGGCCTACAATTATCCTATAAAAATTTTTTTCTTCAAAATTAATAAAACTGATACCTAGAATTTGAACCCAGGCTCTCTTCATAATAATAGATCATCTGTCTGCGACAATGTCTTTCCTTATTAAACATAGTAAAGAAAGTGCCAGAGACTGAATTTTTTCCATGTCCTTCAAAAATATCCTCTAAATGATTACAAAATTAAAATAAAAGTATTATTAAGCATTGGATGAATTCTATGCTGTTTTGTGATATCAGCAAAACTTTTCAATTTACTATATGCTGGTGGCTATTCTCCAATTTTGTCATGGATCTTGGAATAGTATTCATAAGACAACTGACACTTCTCTAAATAAAGATGATTTATAACTATTAACCAAAGCTTACTGTTCCTTAACTAATTTATAAAACTTAATCTGGAGTTGTATACTCTGTCATTATTAGAGCACACCAATGTATCAAATGACTACAAAATGGGGGCAAAATAGTAGGAAGATAAATTTTATTATTGGGTATATGGCAAAATTCTTATTTAAAATAATTTCAGGCAGTTAACAAGTAGTATCATCAGTAGTAATGCTTTTAACTACTTTCACACAAGTTACTTTATGTTTAATATGTAGTATTATTATTCATTCATATAAAATAATTTTTTAAAGATTTTATTTATTTATTTGAGAGAGAGAGAGCACGAGAGAGAGCATGAGTTGAGGGGAGGGGTGGAGGGAGGGTGAGAAGCAGACTCCCTGCAGGGACCCTGGGATCATGACCTGAGCCAAAGGCAGACACTGAACTGACTGAGCCACCCAGGCACCCCTAAAATAAATTTTTGAAGTGAACATTGTGCATATCAATCTAATTTTAACGGCAAGAATTTAGTCAATTTACACCTATAATGATTGGGAAGTAACTGTAATACATTCTACCAATTTACATAATAGGACAAGTTGATCAAGAGAAATGGCAAACTCATAACTATATTTTCCAGCATTCTGCTAAAAAAAAAAAAAAGAAATTGGTGGGGCATTCTTATAGTATGCAAGGAATCCTATGAAAGTATTCATTTTAATAAAGCAATTGCTACTGACAATGAAGAATAAAATAATTAAATAACAACTACAACCCAAAAAGATTCACCACTGCTTTCATGAACACATCATACAGGAAGTACAAAGCATTACGAATGACTTCTCTGAAGTCCAGACTCAATTAAGAAAACAGTCTTTGAGAAGAGACAATTCATGTTCAATACGAAAAACAATAAGTGGCAGATACAGGAATGAAAGTCAGGCTAGATGAATCTAAGTCCTATTCTCTTTCTGTAACTATCTGAATATAATGTCTTGTTGGTATAGTCTCTCACGAACATTTCAACAGAGTTTTGCCAATTATTTTAAAATCCATAATAAGCAACACCCTCTTTGAATCATATCATATGAATACTGAATTGGTTCTAAGCACCATGGAAGTAGTCAGATTTGTTACTAACCTTCTTTTATCAACATAAGATAACATTTCTCACTTGTTAAATGCAGTGGAATTTGATGTGAATAGACATAGCCATGACCTGACTGTGCCGTGACTTTGTTGGACATAGTACAGATCGCCCAATATCATCAGTTCCTTTTATCTTCTTGTCTCAGAATTTCTTTGCTTTTATTACACACTTTGCTCATTTCCAGACCTACGTGCCCCTATGAACTTCTAATGTCTGTCAGAGATTGAATCCTGAACTTCCAATATAATTTTATTGTTAAATCTGATTTAAGTTTTTCTATTATATACTTCTACTTTTGCAAAATAGCCAACCAAATTTTAAATTAAAATTATTCACTATAGGTCAGTGTTCATAATGATTATGAACTGCTATAAATTTAATTATTTAGGTGCCCATATTTTCCTACACTTTTACTCCAATAACATGTATAATGAATATCAAGTATTTTTCTAACATTTATGATACCTAAAAATACAATGAAATTCCAGACTTGATATAATTATTTTCTAAAGCCTGTGATATATTTTTCCTTTTTTCCCTGAGGAGTTGCATAAGAAATATTCACATTATCTAAAATCTGTTGCACTTTTATTTCATGCCAGTAGTGGTCATAATTTCCCCCACTATACAGATGAGGCCAAGGGTAGTTAAAAACTTACAGATGGAAATGGATGAGGTCAGATTCAAGCCAGGCCTGCATGGCTTCTGAGCTAGAGCTCATCAATGCCTCTATTACATGCAATAACTCAATAGATTCCATTACCAATTTTTAGTCTGAATTTTGGGCAGCAGCTTAAGTCTTAAAGACTTTATTTTGTCTTTTAACTTTGCCCCTGGAAACTTTTTCTTCAAGCCAGAAAGATCTCACCTCCTCCTTCCTTTCTCTCTCTTTCTCCCTGTCTCTCTCTCTCTCATTCTTAATAACTCATTTACAAAGCAGAAATGAAAGTTTTGCTGATTTTATCATTTTACCACACTTATAATTAAAGTATGATGGATATAGTTTAGAGGAAAAACACCAAACTATTAAAGAAATGATCTGAGTCAGAGACCTATAAAAAACTAGAGTGAAATAATCTTTAAAGTACTTTAAGTAATCTAGTTAAATTTCAACTCCAAAGTGTACAGTTCCCTAGGCACTATGCAACAGCTTTCATCACCAATTACTACTGATGAATACTTCTTTGAATTTTGAAGGGAGCAGTAAAATGATTTTTGAAAAGCAAATAACTGGGGAGAGGACAAAGAAGAGAGACTACTGAGAAGATGAAAATAATAGAGCAAGTAATTGGGAGTTAATCTGAAAACTCTACTTTTGATGTTTGGTAAGATTATGTGCATTATACACGGTGTGGATATTGAGCATCAACCAGCCAACCATGGCCAGAGAGCCGAAGACATGGGGAAAACAAGTAAATGGAGAAAATTATGGTGTGTGTGTGTGTGTGTGTGTGTGTGTGTGTGTGTGTGTGCGTGTGTGTGCACGTGCTGTCCATACCTTTGGTACATCAAATGCTGACGAATAGTTCAGCCATAAAATATGAAAGTGTAGCAGTTGTGATTTGAATGTAGCATATTATCACAGTATTAACAACTGACAATTTAATACCTATTTGTCTAATCATCGTATCTGCTGAGGGAAATGTTTGCTAAAAGTTGAACTTTCAAGGGCCATTTTAAAACTTGAGGCTCTGTGTGACTATTGTTAGACTATATTTTGTTCTCTCACAAAGGAACGGTTGGGCAGGTTAATAAAACTTTCAAAGTCATCAATCATGTGAAGACAAAACCTAAAGCATAATAATTTTCTAAGTCAAAAATCAAGGCCAGGAGCGCCTGGGTGGCACAGCGGTTGAGCGTCTGCCTTCGGCTCAGGGCGTGATCCCGGCGTTACGGGATCGAGCCCCACATCAGGCTCCTCCGCTATGAGCCTGCTTCCTCCTCTCCCACTCCCCCTGCTTGTGTTCCCTCTCTCGCTGGCTGTCTCTATCTCTGTCAAATAAATAAATAAAATCTTAAAAAAAAAATCAAGGTCAACTTATTTTGCAAAATATGTATGCTTCAGGCATGGCAATAAAATAAATCCTCCTCAATGTCTACATATGAGTACCTAGTGAACTTATTTAGATTTAGATCATGATGTTCAACACTACACAGTGTAGATTCTGTAATAAGCAAATGAATCCAAAACAAATTATCTCTGTAGAAACAAACAGGACAAGAAATTGAGAAAAACGACAGTACTTCAGAATTGTTACCATCTTAACACTTGCTATATTTTCTTCCTTTCAAGTATCAGTATCTACCGGTTTGAAGTTTTACATAATTTTAGTTCATACCTTTTTCAGTTTTTATAATTGGTCTCCTTCTTTTGTAAGCCAACAAACACCCCTGGAAGCAAAGGTGAGTCAAATACATACTACTATACTTCAGTACTTTTGTTTTTTGTGGCTTTTTTTCGTTGTCTTTTGTTTCTGTTTTTTACTCAAATACTTAGTGTTTTTTTTTCTACTTGAATTCTTTTTATTTATCATAATACCTAGGTGTCTAGGGCTCATTTATTTGTATAAGCCCAACATAAGAAAACAACCCAGAAGTGCCTGGGTGGCTCAGCCATTAAGTGTCTGCCTTAGGCTCAGGTCATGATCGAACCCCGCATCAGGCTCCCTGCTTGGCGGGGTCGCCTGCTTCTCCCTCTCACACTCTTCTTGCTTGTGTTCCCTCTCTTGCTGTTTCCCTCTGTCAAATAAATAAATAAAATCTTAAAAAAAAAGAAAAAAAAAAGAAATACAACCCAGATATAAGGACTTAGTGATTTTTATGTTCAATTCATTCTTACAAAAGGCTTTCCAGGACTTTTTTTTGGGGGGGGGGCTATATTTACCTTTAAAGCTTTTATGTCTTTATTTTTGCTTTGATATTCTGTTTGGAGGTTATTTTGTGTAGTATGCCAGTTAAACTACTTTTTCTTCCAAAAGTTTGCCAGTTACTCCTTCATAATAGCCTGAGTTAGACCTTATGTTTTCTTCTTCAGTGAGTTAATATTCCATTTCTCTCATGTACAAAATTATCTTTTGTGGGGGGCCTTTGTTTAAGCTTACCACACAATGTTAATTTATTCATAATTCTTAATTTTCAAATATATTTTTGTCTACTTTAATGTATTTCCTCTAGCAGATAAATTTGAGCATTTATATTTTCATTTCTATTTTATTTTTTGGTTATCATTTGCATAGTAAATCTTGAGCCATCTTTATTTTTTCTCAGGTTGAGATTTATTGTTCTTTCTACTTTTCCTCCACAAAAAGAGAAATAGATGTCTCCTTTTCAAAAACTGATATTCTTTTGTATCAATGAAAAAAACCCTTCCACTGGCAATTACTAAGGTTTATTTTTATCATAGGCATTTAGGTAAATGCACACACATACATACAAACATATGTTTACAAATAGCCATTAATATTTTAAATTTATTTAGTGTATATCCTTCATTCTAGAATAATATGTTTAAAAAAGGCAAGATATAATATTATCATGCTAATGCAATAACACAAAAAATTCCTCCTGATTTCTTTTAAAAAGAAAGCAGATTGGGACACCTGGGTGGCTCAGTTGGTTAACTGTCTGCGTTTGGCAGGTCATGATCCCAGGACCCTGGGATTGAGTACTGCATTGGGCTCCTTGCTCAGCAGGGAGCCTGCTTCTCCCTCTGTCTGCTGCTCCCCCTACTTCTGAGTGCTCTCTCTCCCTCTCAAATAAATAAATTAAATATTAAAAAAAAAGAGCAGATTACCATAGTGTATGAGTAACAGAGAATATATATGAAATTTATTGTTGTAATTAAATAAAATTTAAGAAAAAATTAATCTGAGATACAGTAATGATGTAGCTAATAGCATTGTACATACAATAATATAAGAGGAAAATGAATCTCACAAAGATTGTAATTGCTTTTATTTTATATGAACAAGTCAATTTTTTCTGTGTGCATATGGGTTCCTGTCTATAAATCAGTATGTCTATTGGTAGGTTTCCTTGATATTATATGCAATTAGCATCCCCTTCTCTCTGTCTGTCTCTCTCTCTCACACACACACAGAATTTTAAATATCTCATGTGCAACAAAATTACAAAACAACTAATTTTGCAAGGTACAGGTAAGAGGTGGGATATTGCAAAGGCAGGATCTTTCTAATTATAGGTAGCAAAACTGAGGGACTCATTACACAAGCCTTCCATGAATGATGGATGATCTTTGATCCCATTCTTTAGAAAAGAGTGTTTGTGTGTAGAGATTCTCAACCCAAAGAGTACCTAAGATTCAGGATCCTTGATGCTGGAATTTACAAGGTGTGAACTGGATCTTCAGAATGAGGCATTTAAGACTTGGGGGTGAAAGTAATGAAAGCTGTAAAATGATCCCTTAGTTAACTGAGCATATACATTAAATTAAAAAAAATACACATGATCATCTTTAGAGAGTTTGATTAAGTGGTCTAAAGTGAGTCATGGGCATAAGAACTATTTAAAGCTCTCCAGGGACTTCTGCTTCCAGAAAGATGGAGGGAAAAAAAACACACACACACACACAAAACACAACTTTTCCCTATTTCTCTTCCCAATTAAATCTAAAAACCTTGAACATATTATATAAAATATACATAAGGAGACTTTCATATGTAGAGAGAAGGCAGACCAGGTAGGTACATAAGGACCTGAAGAACAACACATGGTGAGTATCCTGTTTTTGTTGTTGTCTGTTTTTTGTTTTGTTTTGTTGCCTTTGCCTCATATATCCTAGATTTAGTGCTGGAGAAACCAAAAATCCAGAAACACCAAAAGGTGCAAAAAAAATCTCTAATAAAAGCCTGTTTTCTTCAGCCAAAGGACCATGAAAAAGCAGTTTAGAAAGACAGAAAACTTTTGGACAATAACTGGTCTACTCCAGCTAAACACCACAGAAAAACTCGCTCTACCCCTGCCTCTGCCAGCAAAGGCCAAGTGGGAGCCAAGACTTCCTCCCTTGGACACCCATATTCTCCGGCAAAAAACTAAAACAAAAGACTGACTCCTTCATGGGGTTGTAACTAGGTGCCCCAACCACCTTGCCAAGTTAATGTCAGAAAAGGCTCCTTCCGAGGTGTCTTAGAAAATGTATCTCCGAACTATTTCTCTGGGAGATGAAAGATAAATATTTATTCCTTTAATTATGTCCCATTATAGTCATTGGTAGCCCACTGGGCATTGGTTGCTCTTACTTCTATACTGCACGTGCATGAATTCCAGCAGGTTCATAAAGTGAGGTACTTCACGTTGTGATGGGTTAAGGTATTTGAAGCCTGCATGAAACTGATTGACAATGTATGGACTCATGGAGACAAGAGAATCTAAAGTGCTATAAAAAAGATACCTAATACATTGTATTATACAACCAATTACACTTAAAAACATTAAGCGATGGGTTAAATAAAGAGCATTCCTTGTGCTGTCCTAATAACACCAATTTCTCATGGTAACAGTGTGAGATAGGTAGAAAGAGAATGAGTTTTCAGTAAGACTTGGTTCTTCCAGTAACTAGACAAGTTATGATGACTGAGTTACATGACCTGTCATAACATCACCTCATTTCTAAAATAAAGATTAAGAGGAATTCATGAAATAATATAGGCTAACTGCTTAACACTGCATTATATAATCAGCAAATATTAATTCCTTTCATTCTACTTCTATTAATTTAGCAGCTAATAATAATCATATATCATATTCCTACAGTGCTTTCTAGTTTACTAAAATTTAAACATATCATTCCATTTAATAACCATAATAATCCTGTGATGTTTCCAGAATAGACATCATGTTTTATAAATGAAGACACAATTTAGCTTATGAATGAACATTTGTAACTCAAATTCTCTTTTCTCTTCAAATACAGTGCTCTTTCCACTACATGATGCTGTTTCCTAAGAATATATTTTAGTTAATTTCAAATTATGTTTATACTAAATTAAACATTATAAAGTCTCTTTGGGACTATAAGAGTACACATTGGTACAAGTCACTGATCTCATGCTGAGTGTTAAAGAGTTATAAATGATACCAAGGACTATAATCTTTTTTATTTTTTTTGTCTCCACGAAGGATTGTGTTTAAACCATTTGTAAATATAATAACCAACAGCCATAATGTTTATATTCTCTAAGGCAACAAATTGCCATACTCTTCAGAGTTCTAAAAGATTCACTAACTATATAGTCTCCAGCTATTTATGTCATAAATGCAATTCTGTATAAGATCAATGATACAACCCAACTTATATTCTGTCTCACTATTTCATAAAAATACCATATTTCACAAATATTTGGTAATTACTCTTCAAAACATCACATCACCTTCAAAGATGAGAGATGGAAAAAGATCACCTATTTATTCCATTTATAACCTATTATAAGGGTGGTTTTGCTTTCTTTGTTCCCTTTCCTTTTTGATCTGGGTAGAAATGGACTGCATTTTGAGACTTTCATCAAAAAAGATTCTCTTCAATCTCCTTCTCACCAGTTACAAAATTGCATTTACTTCCATCTTCATTAAAGAGTAATATTTTCTAATGTGTGGCAAAAGCAGCCCAGATTGAGATATGGAAGGACCCCCCATTCCCTGTGGAGATTTTGCTGTGAAATCATCTCCCCAGTTTTCCATTAATAGGTTCAGCAGATTTATAGCCATGCAGTAACATGCTCATTCTGTCTACCCTAAAGAGTACAAGAATAAAAACATAGTTTTATTTTGTTCCTTTTACTTCTTCCAAACCTATGGTACTATTGTTTTTATGTTAGAATATATAGTATTACCTGCATTTGAAATGCATGTACATTTCTTTAAAGAGCTTATATTCATGAAGCATCAATCAATTTTTAAAAAAGATTTTATTTATTTGAGAGAGAGAGAGCATGCATAATCAGGGTGGAGGGGCAGAGGGAGAGGGAGAAGCAGACTCCCAGCAGAGCATGGAGCCTGACGCTGGGCTAGATCTCAGGACCCCGAGATCATGGTCTGAGCTGAAGACAGACACTTAACCGACTGAGCCACCCAGGCACCCCAGCATCAATCAATTTTTGAAGATGGCTTAAATTGTAGCATCTGGTATGTCAAGAAGTAAAAACTAGGCAAAGCAGGCATGTGTCCTCCTACACATGATTTGTTTAAAAACAGAGTGCAGCTAACCATACACAACTGTCACAATTATCTAAGAGCTGAGATATCTATATTTAAACTAATTATTCTCTTGGTTAATATCAAGAAACATCAAGGATGATGTTTATGGTGTTAAAAATAGTTTATGTACAAACATACAATAAACATTTTATCTAAAGCAGTGATCTGGAAAAATTATTCCAAGGTAATCCATATGATTCCTAAAAACAATTCTTAGAATTTCTTAAACTAGATTTCCATGTGTCTTGAAATTATTGATTTATTTTGTAAAGTGGCTATTATTCCTGTTACATTATATTGAACCTAATGTATTTGATGTGAAAAGCATGGTAGATAGTGCTATGTTCTTTGTGTTTAGAAACAAAAGTCCCCCCCCCCACCTTCTTTTCTGCTCCTTTACTATTCCTACTCCTCTAGGTATTATTTTATGAGATAAAATCCTTCCTGCTTAAATTCAGGTGAAATTCCTAAAGTGTTTATTGTGGTTTCTACCCTGCTCTGGATCCTTTTCTTTTGTTATTATCTGTTTTATGTTTTTTTTTAAATTATTATTTATCAGAATGGTTGATGTCAGTCCATTTGGGCTGCTGTAACAGAATACCATAAACTGGGTTGCTTACAAACCACTGAAATTTATTTTTCGCAGTTCTGGAGGCTGGGAAGTCCTAGGTCAAGGCATCAGCAGATTTGATATCTGATTTAGGTCTGCTTCCTGGTCTCTACAGGACTGTCTTATCCTGTGTCCTCAGATGGTAGAATGGGTGAGAGAGCTCTCTGAGGTTTCTTTTCTTTTCTGAGGATACTAATCCCATTCAGAAAGCTCCCCTCCCATAACCTAATCCCCTCATGAAGTTCCCATCTCCTAATACAATCACATTGGAGGTTAGGATTTCAACACATAAATTGCATGGCAGGGGGCCACCACAAACATTCAGTCCATAACAGTTGGATTGATCCAGGATCGGTATATTGTGTTCTTAATGAAACGGAAAAACCATGGGCAGGATTCTTGAGGATAATGCTTCAATAATAGTTTAAATGAGGGATTATGTGATCTTTAATACATGCATAAGGAATTAAAGACAAAAGGAGGCTAGAAGTTTGGGAGAAAATTTGAGGGGTAAAAGTTTGAAGGAATATTTAATAAGGATAGTTACAGCTTTCGTTAGAATGAGGGAGAAAGATGGAAAAACTGGTGAAAAAAGAACATGAGATTGCTTTTAATTATAATTTTAAAAAATGGAGTGATTCTGGAGGATAACAGAGTCCAGGTTGATTGAGGGTGTTAAAATAAGAGAGATCATTCTTTGGAAGCATACGAACCTTTAATATACTTGAGTGCTGGATAGGAAATGTACACAGTTATAGAAATCACTCAGATAAAGGGTAAAAAGAGAGAAATCAAAAGAAGGTGTAGTCATTAATAAATTGTTTGTAGTAGGGGCAGGAGAGTGGCCAGGAGTTCTCTAGAGCAGAGATGATGCAGATGGATTGTTGTGTAACTTTTTTTTTAAGACTTTGTATTTATTTATTTGTTTGTTTATTTATTTATTATTTGAGTAGGGGGAGAGAGAGAATGAGCGAGAGTACAAGAGCAGGGGGAGGGAGAAGCAGACTGCCCACTGAACAAGGAAATCAACCTGGGGCTTGATCCCAGGATGCTGGGATCATGACCTGAGCTAAAGGCAGACACTTAACCGACTGAGCAACCCAGGCACCCCAGATTGTTTTATAACTTAATGGCATTGATGTAAAATAGTGAATTTTGGTTAACACTAGCTTGGAAGGAAATTGGAAAACTCTGAGAATCCTAAAGTCCTTTTCTATATCTGCAGGAGATCAGATGCTCTGTCATGTTGGAAATGACCTATAGGGCAACAGAGGTCTAAGCAAGGGGAGCCAGGATCCAGCTAGCTAACGATCAACAGTGTTCTGTGGAAATTTTGAAGATGTGGTAGTTCTAGAAGGGTTAATAAAAAGTTTGTAAAGAGATAGCAAATTTTTGTAAGAGAAAAATAAAGAGAATAGTAAGATGTAAAACATAGAAGAGAAGAAGAAAGCCTATGTTTTCACAATTATAAAAGATGTCTAGGAAATCAGAGATTGTGGAATTACATGATTTCAAGTATTATATATCTGAAGAGTAATGTTTTGAATGTGATTCTATTATAATTGTTTAGGTCAGAGGATTTATTTCTGCAGTTTACCTTTTGTTTTTTGGAAAATACAACACCCATCCCGCCTATGGGAGAATGCAATCCCGTTTGACGGAAGAGGTGCATTATAGGATAAAAAAGCCTTCGTAGTAAATTCTTTCAGAGGTATTATGAACAAAAAGAACGATAAAAACAGTAACAACAACTGGTGGTGCTAGTTACCGGATATCTATTATGTCTCAAGTGAAAGGCATTTAAAACATTGTGTTATTCTTTGAGATGATATGTGCATGGTAGGAATATTATCTATAATTTGAAGTTGAGGGAACTGACACCAAAAACATTCATGACATGCCAAGGGCCACACACCTAATAAACCCATTACTTTCACCAAATATGCTCTTAACTCCCTTGAAGCTGGGTCACAGCATGGGCCACTTTTTTTTACAGAAAACATTTTCATGTCTGGATTTTAGTGGCTTACCTTTCAGGTCTTGTCTCAGTTTAGAATGCACCTAGCATTGTCTCCTTGATTGACAACTGAGTGTATCTGACTTGAATCATACAAGATAGAGAAGGCACTGGCAACATAAGCATGGTGTATGGTTAGTTGGGTGGGCAAATCACTTAGACGCTTTCCTCTGCAAAGCTGGCCTTACCATCATAATCTTAGTAGTGCTTATTATTCCAATTGTTTTCTCAATGATGGTAATGAATTGGAGCCAGTCACACATATTGTTTTCATAACCCTTCTTGTGAAAATGAACACCTACAGGCACGTGGGATTGTGAGAATATTGTGGGGTTAAGGGAACTAAGCAAAGCCAAAAGGGTGAACCAAGATTATTTTAGGGTAATGGATTAATTTACTTGACAATTGTGCCATCAAATTCTATTAAATACTATTTTATGAAAGTAAGTTTGTGACCCCAAGTACGGATAGATGAGGAAATTCTTTTACAGTTGGTGTCTTCTTGAAAGGTGCAAACCTTCTTCACTTTAGTTGTGCTAAGTATAAGTGGGGTTATTGTTTCTTTGCCTGTCCCAAAGGAGAGATGGAGATTTTACCTCCTTATTTTCTTTTTTTTTTAAAGATTTATTTATTTATCTGATAGACAGAATGAGAGAGAAAGAGAGAGCATGAGCGGGAGAGGGAGAGAGACTCTCAAGCAGACTCTGCACTGAGGGCAGAGCACGACACAGGCTTGATCCCATGACCATGAGATCACAACCATGAGATCATGGACCTGAGCCGAAACCAAGAGTTGGATGCTTAACCAACTGTGCCACCCAGGCACCCATCTTGTCCTTATTTTCTATGTGGAAATTGTCTATGCTTACAAGATTAGCAGTGTTTCATAAATGGAAAAATGACGCATTTCTGATTTATTCACATCATACTGTGTGTATTAGTGTTAAATTTTCCATCACCTTAATCAATAATTTTGTTTTCTGTTTTGGAAACGCAAGTCATTTGGGTGAGTTACAAGTACTTTATATGTTTGATACTTCTCTTACCTCAAATGTTGTTTGTTGTTGATCAATAGAATTACTTACTTTATACATATTTGTATAGTGACTCAAAAGGAATTTCTTAATAAAAGCAAAGGACCCACAAATCAGATTGTAAAAGAATGAAGTGGAATTCTGATAAGTAAAATGGGGCATCCATATTCATTACTCCTAGGAGAAACTATTCTATAAATGACAGAATGGTAAGTAAAAATTGGCTAGAACAAAATGTCATAAAAGAGCTGCTTGGTGTTGTCAGAAGCAGTTATTTTTATTGATGACATGCCACCTGTCAGCAACATCAATATGTTTGATTAAATTTACATTGATATAATGAATTGCTGCCCTTAAACCTTGGCCTTTCTGTCGTAAGTTACAAGGTGGGGATTAAGACATGGCAAAATGGAAGTAATGTTATAGTTATGCATATGACGGTAGAATGAACAGACTGCCAGAAACATGTTAAGTTACCTTAAAAAATTCACATGAAGGGAAATAAGCAGCCTGACCTCACAGTAGGACAATTTGAGGATAGGGCTAGATTATTATACCATCAACTACATATGGTGAGGAGTATGTTCTTAAATGTCTGAAGCTCTTAACACATTTTCTTCTTAAAAATGAAAGTTGGGGATACCAACTCAGATGCAGTTTTACTGGAATTTTCATAGAGAATACACTGGAATAGACTGCAGTCAAACTAACAAAAACAAATTGGCTAAAAACTCTCACAGGTCAAAACCTAACATAAAGACCACAAATACACAATAGATGACCACTTGGTAAGTTAGCATTGATATATACTGGAAAAGAATGAATTTGTTTTCTTTTATGTAAAACGGAAAAAAAATCATCAATTTAATTGTGATATATACTAACTGAATTTTATAAGAACTCAAGAGATAATTAACGAGAAAGATTTTTGTAATTTCTTAAGTTATAAAAGCGATTAAACATGTTAAAATGCGATTTCGCACATGTTTGCAATCTTTCTTCAGGATCATGTCATTTTCCTCTCCCCCTAAAAATGTGACATTCAATTGCTAAACAATATGGTATTTTTATATATTTCCATTATTAATCATAGTGAAAAAATACTGCAAGTGAATTTCTTCAAAAGATAGGTAGTATTTTTATTTTTTTAAGCCTTTTTCTTTCTTTTTTTAAGTAAGTTCTGCACCCAATGTTGGGCTTGAACCATGACCCTGAGATCAAGAGTAGCATGCTCTACCAACTGAGTCAGTCAGGTGCTCCAGATAGGCAGTATTTTAAAAATTCCCTTGTGAAATATCTGAGACATCATATGTAAGTGGTGTAAATTAAACAAGATTGATCTTTCTGAGGAACAGTTATTTCTTACAAATCTTTAAAAAATTTTCTTTATCATGCAATCATTAGTATGAGGTCTTTAATTCACAAATTTTTTCTTTGTCATGCAATCATTAGTATGAGGTCTTTAATTCACAATTTTTTTTCTTTATCATGCGATCAATAGTATGGGGTCATTAATTAATAACTCCAATTTGCTAGATTGCTCAAAGCTAGAATACAAAACTAAAGTCAGAAGCTGACCTGTTCACTTCCACGTTGGGACTGAGTTTGTCTTCAGTTTGACTGTAATTTTCAAAGAAAGAATATTAGCGAAAATAGATTCAATTAGGTGAGAATTTAAATATTGATCAGAACAGTGATTGTCCTTATATAAGCCATTTAACTTTCATCAAAGTGCTACAGAAAAAGGACAAAATACTAGTTAAACAGAACACTTTTAGAAAGTTCTGAATATGTAAGCACTCATCCCTCAGATATTCACATGGTTAATTCCCTCATTTTCCTTAGTTCTCTGCTCAAATGTAATCTTGTCTCTGAGGTTGTTTACCTTTAATATTGCTTTACTCATCATCATGTATTTGTTTGTTGTCTCTCTCTCTCCAAATAAGAATGTGTATTCCAGAAAGGCATGGACTTTGCTTGCTGAGTTCACTGCTTTTCCCCATCACCTAGAATAGCACTAGGCAAATGGCAGTGCTCTACTAACATTTGTTCAATTATAAGAAGGAAGGAATAAATGAATTTTTAATAATACTTTCTGTTCTCAACAATTATACCTCCTTTTCCCAGCCTTTCCTTTTTATTTCCCTGATATTTTTGCACAGAAAGCATTCCATTTATTCATCAGTCAAATAGTGTTAAGGTTTTCCCACAGAACTCCTATGTTCCATAGTAATATTTAAAACAGATAAAAGCCAGACTGTGTGGGATGAGTTCTTAGATCTGCTAGTTGTTCTACAGTAGCTCCAACCTCAAAGACAACTGTGAATGAAGGAAGACCTTGAAAACAACACTAGGGATTAAAAGTGGTTCAATGTTATCTTCACTGCTTATCTTTACTTCACTAGTTGTCTTCTTATAATGTGCAAAAATAATAAAAACACATTTGGAAACACTGTGATGATCATCTCAGATGATCAGTATTATAGTATAGCATTAATTTTTTTTTATTGTGGTAACGACACTTAATGTGAGACCCATCCTTCTGAAAAATTTTAAGTGTACAATAAAGTATTATTAACCAGAGACACAATGCTATAGAACAGTTCACTAGCAATTATTAATCTTAAATAACCGAAATTTTATACCCATTGAACAGCAACTCCCCATTTTCCCCCTCCTCTCAGCCCTGGAAGTCACCATTTTACTTCTGTTTCTAAGATACATTGACTATTTTAGATACATCATATAAGTGAAATCATGCTGTATTTGTCCTTCAGTGAGTTGTTTATTTCACTCAGCATAATTTCCTCTAGGTTCATTCATGTTGTCCCTTTATGGCAGGGATTTCCTGCCTTTTTAAGGCTGAATAATAAATATTCCATTATATATACATATATTTTTTTAAAGATTTTATTTATTTTGACAGAGAGAGACAGCCAGCGAGAGAGGGAACACAAGCAGGGGAAGAGTGGGAGAGGAAGAAGCAGGCTTCTAGTGGAGAAGCCTGATGTGAAGCTCGATCCCAAAATGCTGGGATCACACCCTGAGCCGA
Organism: Ursus maritimus; assembly: GCF_017311325.1. NCBI lineage: Eukaryota > Metazoa > Chordata > Mammalia > Carnivora > Ursidae > Ursus > Ursus maritimus. The sequence continues at coordinate 31,607,273 of NW_024424119.1, forward strand.
AGGCAGACGCTTAATGACTGTGCCACCCAGGCACCCCTCCATTATATATACATATATATACATGGTGTACATATATATGAAATGTGGTGTGTGTATATATATATATATATTTTTTTTTTTTCTTTATCCATTAATCTGTCAATGGATGTTTAGGTTGTTTCCTTATCATGGCTATAATGAATAATACTGCAAGAATGCCAATATCTCTTCAAGATCCTGATTTCAATTATTTTGTATATATACCCAGATATGGATTTCTGGATTACATGGTAACTCTATTTTTAATTTTCTGAGGAATCTCCATACTATTTTCCATAGTAGCTATACCATTTTTTTACATTCCCACCAACAGTGCACAAGGGTTTCTTTTTCACTGCATCATCACCAACACTTGTTATTTTATTTATTATTTCTATAATTGCCTTCCTAACAGGTTTGAGGTGGTATCTCATTATGGTTTTGATTTGCATTTTCCTGATGATTAGTGATGTTGAGTACCTTTCCATGTACCTGTTGACCATTTGGATATCTTCTTAGGAAGAGTATCTGTTCAAGTCTTTTGCCCATTTAAAGATTTTATTTTCTGCTATTGAGTTATAGGAGTTCATTTTATATTTTGGATATTAATTCCTTATCAGATATATGGTCTGCAAACATATAGTTCCTTGTTTGAGTATAGAAACACAACTGATTTTTGTATGTTGATTTTGTATCCTACAACTTTACTCAATTCTTTTATTAGTACTCTTTATGATTTTCTACATATAAGCTCATGTCATTTGCCAACAGAAATAATTTTACTTCCTCTTTTACGATTTGGATGCCTTTTATTTCTTTTTCTTGCCTAATTGCTCTGGCTAGAACTTTCAGTACAGTGTTGAACAGAAGTTACACAACTGGTCATCTTTGCCTTGTTCCTGATTTTAGAGGAAAATAATTCAGTTTTTCACTGATTATGATGTTAGCTCTGGGTTTTCTATATATAGTCTTTATTATGTCAGTCCAACCTGTCCTGTTTTTTCACACCACCAGTTGAGTGCCATTTGTCCATCCCACTAAGAGATTGCTGTAGGTGTTAAGTTTTTGGAGTGGAAGGTGTTGGGGCCACCCTTTGTAGTTATGGTTAAGGGGACCAAATCATATCTTGGGAAATCATAGTCAAAATTATCTGGTAGTTAAAAGCAGGCCCAGCAGTCAGTTAAATTAATGGGCTTGCAATAGTTTAGGAGGGCCACACTTGGGTGTTTTCTTTCATGAGGAAGGCTCCAGAAGCTATTCTGAAGATAAAGATCATTAATTTTTATTTTCCCCCTTGTCTTCCAGAATCTCATGTGTTCTCTCCCCAAGTGACAAGAACATTGCTCTCCCTCCACCACCAAACTATGGGTATGTCTCATTCCATTAATTATTACTTTACCCTTTTTCCAATCCTCCCTACTTGCACCCAATCCTTTTATTCAGAGGAGTCAAGTAGAAATGGGACCAGGGTATTTTTATAAGATGCACAGAGACTCATCAGATCCCCACTTTGGCTCACACGAACTGCTGTAGGGGGATTTAGCAAATGGTATGCTCAACCAAGTGGTCATTATCTTTATGATCTAGGATCACATCAATCAAAGAGAATCCAGGTGGCAAAACCAGACTTAAGTTTGAATTCCTGAGTCCTACTTTGCCTATATTGCCATCTGGAGATAGCTCCAATCAGACCAGTCCAGGATTGCCGTTAGGGGAGAAAAAGAAGCATCATGACCAGGAATAGTCAGGGTGGAATTCTGAATTTGTTAAGTTGGTCTATTTAAACCTACCCATTTTACATTGATCATCACCTAGGAAGTGGCCTAGAGGAGATGATGATCCTTTTTTGGAAGGAGTCACATTCAGTGGTCAAATTACCTTACTAATATGAATAAACCAGGAGGAAATGAATGAGATAAAGTTGGAAATTTTTGGAGAAAATGTTTGAGATAATCATTCTGATGCTAAACAGTATCAGAGGACTGTAGATGATAAGAAACTGGGAAAGTCCATTAAATAAACTTAACTATCAGTCTTCTGTTGAGTAGCTTTTTCTCACCACTATCAGACTAAAAAGGTTTGGCAAGCCAAGCAAAAGGTAGAGCTTGTTCCCTGGGTGTGCCTATGGTCAGTTGATCAAACTGGGGTATTCTACATCTTCATCTGAAAGAGTGGCAATAGTGCTAACAAAGCAAAAAAATTCAACGGACAAAGTTAAACAAGTGAGGAATAGTTCATTCAAGGTTATTTTAATAGCAGGGAGAGATCAGAACATAGTCTAAATTCAACTCTAGTAAAACAAAGGGCAGGAGAATTTTGAGAAATAGGGTCAGGGTATCTTAGGTCGTTTGTGTTAGCTAATTGGCCTTACCCAAACAAAAAGCAAATTTTCTTTTATTTTCATGATGGGATGTAATTTTACAATTTGGAGTTAGGTGTTCATGGAATTTAAGCTCCAATTTTCCAAAGAGATTTGGAGATAGGGAGCTATCTTCCTTAATATTTTCATTTCAAAAGGATGGCTCCCAAGTCCTTGAGAAAGACAGTCCTGGGTGGTAAAACTAATGAGGTGTGTTTTTGTTTGTTTTTGTTCTAAAACGTCTTTATTTCAACCCTCAGTCTTGATTGAAATTTTGGCTCATGTGGAAGATATTTCGAGTGGCTCTCTTAAACCTCATCATTAGCTCCTTTGATTTGGTGGGGTTGGAAACCTAAAAACATTACAATTCCCTTACTGCCAGCAGTTGTATGGTGGTGAATATCTTCCAATTAGATGTGCGTGCATGGGCTCTGGAAAGTAGAAGGGAGGTGGTGATGGTTGCTGAGAAGCAAGCGCCTGCAGTGGCAGAGCTCCACATTCTATGTCTGGCCTCCAGTTTCTGGAGGCTGTGGTGGCAGAGGCGACAATGGTAACAGTAGCAGCAGTAGCTCTCTGGTTTCTAGATTACAAGAAAATTCTGAATTTTTTTCGTTTTAATTCCATCTCACAGAGGCAGAGAAAGAATTTATAAACTTGTTAGTTTTTAAAGTAAATACTGTAAGCAATGGAAAAGAGGGACGTCTGTGATTAGGCCATCTGGATTCTGTAAAGGCCAGGGTAAGAAGGTCAGGAAAGGCAGGAAAAAACCTGTCTAAGGTTTGGTTAAGCCATCCTGGTCAGTGGTGAAGTACCACCAATTGCCCAAGAATGGGCCAGAGGTCTGATGTTATCAGCCTTACTAGGAGAGGACAGGAACAATGGCTTATGCAATGTCCCTTCTCTCAAAGTGATATAGATCAAATTTGGGAAGTTGTGGAGCCACAACTCTGGCAATGCAATGATATCCCCTGCAGAAGCATTGTTCTTATTTTGTGTCCAGTCTATTATAGTGGACATATCTCCATGTCTGGTATGAGGATGGATCTTCACAGAAATAGTGGCAATTTGAGTGTTGCAGGTTCAATCAGCAGCTTGATTTTGATGTATCTCATCAGTAAATACAGCTTACCATGGGCATGTACATTAGTGTTCCAGACATTTCAATCAACAACCATGATTTTTTTTCAATCATTCATGGCCCCAGAAGGATTGCTTTATTCTTCCAGTCACTAGTATTCCAAGTTGTGGACCAATAGTTAAGCCATTGTCAATAGTTCAAGAGTCAATAAAATATAAAAAGGTTCATTGATGTGACTACTGAATTGTGCTTTGAGAAAAGTCTTGAGTTATTGCCACTGAGCAAAACAAGCATGTCTATTTTCAGTTCTGAATAGCTTGCATTAGCTTGCTGAACTGCAGCACCCTAGTAGACACCATTGAGTTTCCGCTTAGCTAAAATATCAGTGAAACAGTTCAGGCATTTAGAGGAATCTTGGTAAACTGAAAGCCCCAATGAGCCACTGTCTTTGCTTCAGCGGTTGGAATGGGGAATAAAGTTTGCTCCAGAGGTAAAGCTGTTCCTTTCTTTTTGTTTTTTTCCATTTGACAAATATTTAAATCATTTAATGATATTAAGTTATAGCATTTCAATAAAAAACACAGATGCTTTTTCATTTTCACTGCATAAAATACAGATGCTTTTTCATCTTCATTTTAAATTGATAGGTATTACCAAATAAATGTCCTAAGACTTTGCACCAATTTATAATCCTACTAACCATATATGAGTTAGTATGTTATTTTTTTTTTTAATGCAAAGTTGAAGTACTGCTGGGTTAGGCTGGGTATGTTCTCATTTACTATTTTGACTTGATGACTGAGTCTTACTAGTCATTTAGTCCATGTTGATATGCTTCAATATGGAATATCAGGCCAGGAGTCACAGGTTTCCATGGACCAGGTATACAGACTCAACTTAAAGTCAATAGTAAACTAATAACTGCTTTTGAAAGGGGATTGAGCTGATAGCTGCGTGTGGGAGGCAACAAATTAAAAATCTCAAGGGACATTTCTAGGTGAAGCCACCTCCCTTTGCCAGAGGCTCCAATCAGATATATCATCAGTCTCAGAGGCTGGTGGTTCAAAGGGAGCATTAGGATAGTTGGGTCTCAAAGGTAGAGATAATGCCATAGCTTACTGGACAGACTCTATTGCAGTCCATTCATTTGTGCTTCACTCAAAAGATGCTGCTTTGAATGTTAGCTGAAATAAAGAACCAGGTAGAATGCCCAAGTGAGGCATGTGATGTCTCCAACACCAAGAGACCAATATGATGTTGTATTTACTTTTAAGTGGTTGTGGCTTAATAGTGTTTCCTTGACCATAGGAAGTACTGAGTGTTGTGAATGCACCCATATGGCTCCAAGAAACTTTTTTTTGGCTAATGGCCCCTGCTTTTTGTTGTAATTTATAGGCTATCCATTTTAGCAGATGTTTGGTAACACTGTTGTCACAGCCGTTGAGATTCATGTTCCTGACTTGTCGGTCAACAGGATATCGTCAATATAAGCTTTGGACTTCTAGGTGTAAAGGAAGTTGCACAATTTTTTTACCTATTCACTGGAGTCAAAGGCTGGGGAATTTGTTACAGTAATATTTCTCTACTTTTAGCTTTTTCTGATGGGGAGAATCCCTTCTGACACAAGCATAGAGCACAATTCCTTGGATACATTCAGGTGAGGAAGAATCAACCTAAAAGTCTCCACTTATGAGATTATTTTAACTTCCCTTTTCCATTGCAAACTTTGCTCAAAGCACATATTTGAAATTGGGCATTTCCTCCTGCTATGATTAGGATGGTAACCGGATGCCTCCATCTAATAGATCCATAGAAGTTTGAGTCCTTCCCCTGTCTGAAGTCACCCAGCATAGCTG
>NW_024424119.1:31612588-31647696 GCF_017311325.1 Ursus maritimus
AAGAGTGTATTTGGCCATTGGCCCTTGCTGAAGACAGGACATCAACTGCACCAACCCCAACCATCTTTTTTTTCTTGGAGCAGTTGAGGTCAGGGCAGAGGGTAAGGGAAACATGGTGGGAGATGGGAGTCAAGGTATGAAAAGAGAGAGTGACCCCGCCTATGCAATGCACATTTACTTTTAGTTCCAGAAACCACTCACCCAGAAATTAAAATTCTCATGTATATGCACGTAATGAATCATGGAACACTGCATCAAGAACTGGGGATATACTGTATGGTGACTAATATAACAAAATAAATATTATTTAAAACATTCTCATGTTTTTAGTCTATACAAAGTTTGTATTGCTGGCTCCATTCACTTCAGATTAGAGGACTCCTTGGCCTTGCAGCCATAATTACACTGTCTTCGGCTCTAGCCATGATGCTTGCAACCCCCTGTCCTGCTAACAGCTCTTCCTCTGCCTGCACAGAAGAGAGTGAGCAGCAATAAAGACACAATTTTGGCAGCTTGTTTCTATCCTTCTTTTCACTGCTCAGCCTCTAAAGTTCATGAACAGGTATAAAAGTAGGAGACTCTTACTCCCAATCCCCCAACCCTTGGACATCACTTCGTTGAGTATATATCAGAAGCCAGAAAATCTTCTTTTATCCCCCAACACCGTCATGGAACCCATGCCTTCCCTCTTTCAGAAAGCCACATCTCTTCAGTATTCTATCCTTACTGCTATAACTGTTAGGAATTGTGAAGTATCTGAGATTTTATCTCACTTTCAAGCTAACAAGCTCAACCTCCTAGTTTCATGGATTCTGAGAGAAGAAACAAGACTACCAAAGTCAGAGATGAAGGGTTCATGGAGGTGACGCAGATGAGCACAGATGGATGCCTGTACAAATAATGCTCTGTATTACATAAGAGGAGCCCTGACTTTTGGGGACCTGAATCTATTATATTGAATAATAAACATGCCTGTCTTTACTCTGGAAGAACATGCTATTTATGTTTTTCAAGGCTGTTTGCTGTACAAACATCCTAGGAAAGATAGTCTGAAACAAAAGGCAGTCAGTGCCTTTGCTTGCAAGATAGGCAAAACCTTGAAAGGCCCATGGAGAATGGTTTCCTAATAATAGTGTAATGATTATAACAAATATGAGATTTTGAAATGACCTTAAAGACGGGGAACTGAAAATTTTAATAATCTGCTTCCTTTCAGTCCTAATTTCCAGATTATAAAATGCATGAAAACTTTTCCATCATAAATATGTAATACCCCTTTATTTGCTAATTATAGCTATTATTTTTATGTTCACAGGTATCTTTTAAACAATGTCAAGATGTTTGGTCATCTTTCGTATTTAATTAAGTAGTATTTTATTCATATTATACTGTTGACTATTAATATTCATCCTAAGTTACTACAGGTGTATTTTCTTTTATAAATTGGACAGTGCTGTATAACTCCCCACGTGAGTTCCATAAATATTCATTCTTTTGTTAGCCCTGCTATTTTTTAAACTCCATTGAGGTGACTATTGCTCTTGTCTGAGTCTTTAACCAACTCTGATCTGATTTGTTCCCACCTTCATTAATTTACAGCTTGAGGTTAGTGCAATTGCAACATGAAAGGGACTGGTTATTTGTATTTGAGGCTACATTAGTATCAGGGTATTGTCTATACTGCCTATGATTACTTTACAAAAGCCTTAGGGATAGTAATGATATGTGATAACATCAATTATGGTAGTCTCTCATTATTTTTCAAAGATGGTGATGTAAATATTCGCTTAGGATGGCAGTCACATTGATCATTTTTCCAGGCTTGGAGATAGATTCTTAGTGACATCTCCGTTTGGTACAATGCCATGCTGTGGCAATCTGGATGGCTAGAGTGAGAGCTTCAATAGGTAATTAAGAAATAGAATATAGAAAGGAACAAAACTAACAGACCCTCATGGGGAACAAACCAGAAAGAGCTTTAGAATGGGAAAAAAAAGTTACTTCTGACCCTTGTCAATATTTATCTAATGAGAAATTTATCACATTAAGTGTCTGGATCCTTGACCACCACAATATTCTACCACAAACACCACAAAACACCTTTGAAGTGCCTTTTTATAGAAGGCAGAAGGTCTTTTTTCTCCCTCATTGACAAAGAATCTATATCCTTGTGTCAAATGTAATACTAAAGGTAAGAAAATAAGCTCTCATTATCGCACTGCTCTGCATTAAAATCTCTATATTTTGGTTCTTGGAAATTCTTTTTAGAGTCACATATTATTTAACAATATTTCTGTTTCCTTAATGTTGATGTGGTTATTTATTTATTTACTAACATTTCAATGAGAAATTGGAGATCAGGGTGTTGCTAATTTTTCAAAATACTAATTCTCAACCATAATCCTATATTTTTAGGTAAACTAAAATGAATTTTGTTTTATAATTTTAAGAGTTTCTTAGTAGCCTTTAAGGATGCCTTTTCCTGATACAACAAAAAGAGGGTTAGATATTATTGCACTGGGATATGATATCATAAACATCTGCCATCGGCAAGCACATTTATGTTCTAAATGCATGCAGGTTTCCATGGAAACAGGCTTAAAGTATATAGACTAGATATATTCTATGTACATCAAACCTAGCCCCTAATTTCAATGTTGATTTCTGCTGGGGCATAGGCATACCCAGCACGGGGATTTGTTCAAGGTCACTCTTCCTTAGGAATGGGAAATGGGATTTTAAATTCTAGTCCCTTGTCCTCCAGCCTGCTGTTCTGCCTGCCGAGTCACACTGTCTTCCAGCTGTTCTTCTGTTAGCGTGTCCCTCAAGAACAGTTAGTAGGTCCCCAAGGTTCTTTGCTGCATATACAGAACAATTAAAGAAAAATCTCTCCATCTTTGGAAGAAAATGAACTCTGACTCCCTAGAGAAAACCATGTTGATGCCAGCTTCTCAGTCATACATTTACATAGAAGAAGCCTCAGCCACAGACTGCACTGGTGGCATTTGCTACTAAATGAAATTTGTACACACCGTGTTCCATTCATTGCCAGATTCAGACCACAAGCCCTGGCTTGAATTACAATCCGCCACTCAAATCTGTGTGCCTTTAAACAAATCTCTTTTTCCTGGAGACCCAGTTTCACTTTTCTATAAAATGTAATGAGAATAATCTGACATTATGCACATGCCTTATGAACGTACAATAGATTAAAAAATACTTTGAGTCTCTGGAGCTTCTGTTCTGAAAAAGATGAGGTCATTGGTTATAGATTATTATGTATGATTACTATCACTTTTTTCCAGGAGACATTCCTGATAGCTTTTGAAGCAATTAGTATGCTTTTAGTGGCAAGGAATTAAAAAAAAAACAAACCCTACTTCAAAGTGGCTTTAAAATTCATTAAATTTATGTCACAAAGCAAGAGTTCCAGGAGAGTGGCCATAAAAAAGGTTAATTTCATACCTGAATGAAGTTGTCAAAATCTCAGTTTCTTTATACTTTTGCCCTCTTCCATCCCTTTCCTTTCTATAAACACAAGTTGGCTGCAGCAGTTCCAGTGTCACACCCATACCTGGAAATATCCTGTTTCTTTGGGGATTGAGAAAACCTTTCCCAAATGCCTCCCACTGATTTGCCCTTATGTCACATTTCTGGATTGAGTCACAAGTTTATGCCTAAAATAATAATTGACAAAGGAAAGAACTACAATATATTATATGGTATATGTCTGCTGGCCTCATCTGTACCTCCTCCTTCCCTCTACGCTGGCATTTACCAGCTGTTGGTGAAGCACATACATAAAGAAGAAGGTAAATATCTGAAAAATCAGAGTTCTATTAGGAAGAAGAATGGGAGAATCAAATATTGGCATACAATCAAGGATGTCTGCTGTAGCTAAAACAAGATAATCATTCTTCAGGTGCAGTTGATTAAAATAAGAGGTAAGCTTGGAGGTGAAGTTTACATAAAGAAGCTTAGCATTTTTATCAATATAAAAATAAAGTCACAGTTGATTAACTGTTCCTTATTCTTCCTGTTAAGTATAACAAAAAGCTCTGTGTATTATATACAAACCAACGTAAGAAGACTCTTAAAGCTAGAGAGAGAAAAATAGATCAGCCAGCAAACTTACTACTTGAGAAATGACTTGGAGGTAGGGTGTGTGTGTGTGTGTGTGTGTGTGTGTGTGTGTGTGTTTAACTTCAGATTCCCTAGACATAGAGCTGAAGAAGCCCGGGAACCCAGAAATGCCAATGGGTTAAACTGAGGAGGGGTAGGGGAAAGCCTGCTCTCTTTAGCCAGAGGACCAGAAAAAGAGGCAGGACGGTAGACAGAACTGTTTTTAGATAATCACCACTTTATTTTACCAAATGCCACAAATAAGCCTGTGGTTTTGTCTCCACTCACAGCAGTAATGGTTGACTGGGGAGACCAACATTGTACCTTTGCAAGGCTGTAATAAGGTACCCCAATATCTCCTAGGGTGGTATCAGAAAGTACCAAGTTGGGAGCTGGGACTTTCATACCTGTTGCTGGTCAGGTGACCATTTCCACCCTGGGTGTCAGTGGAGACCCAGGACTTCCATCCTACTGGGCAGTATCAAGGTATCTCTCCCCTTTTCTACTGTGGTATTGTCAAGTGGAGACTCAGGAATTTTACCATTGCCAGGAAATAACAAAGCAAACACACCATGGCATCAATGGAGATCACAATGGGACCCAGAATTTCCATCCTCACCTAGCATAAATGAGGAGGACAAATGGGAAAGGTAGACTTTAACCTCCACTTGACAGGAATGAGGCAGAGCGGTATCAGAAAAAGCCAGATAGAGAAGTTTAAATAAGATCTATGCAAACAAAGTGAACCTAGAACTAAATGCTATATCTTGTACAAAAACGAACATAAAAAGAATCACAGACTTAAGTGTAAAACATAAAACTGTAATATTTTTAGAAAAACAAATAAAGAAAAAAACATTTTTGATTCTAGGACTAGACAAAGTGCTCTTAGACTTGACATCAAAGGCATGATCTATAAAAAGGAAAAATTAATAGAACTCAATCAAATTAAAAACTTTTGCTTTATGAAAGACCCTGTTAAAAAGATGAAAAGTGATAAATGATTCTCAAGAATCACATATTTGACAATGGACTAGCATCTAGAATCTATAAAGAACTCTCAAAACTCAACAGTAAAAAAACAAACAATCCAAAACAATCCATTTAGAACATGGTCAAAAGACATGAAATATTTCACTGAGGAAGATACACAGGGGAAAATAAGCACATAAAAATATATGTATCACCATTAGCCACAGGGAAATGCAAATTAAAACCATAATGAGATATCACTACATATCTATAAGAATGTTTAAAGTTAAAAAAAAATATTGACAACACTAAATGCTGGCTAGGATGTGGAGACAGTGGATCACTCATATATGCTACCACTGAAAGTGCCATAAATGTTGCAGCCACTTTGAAAAATTAAGCATGCTTCTTTGAAAAAAATAAACATGTGATTGCCATATCTGTGGCATTTTTCCTAGAGAAATGAAAACAATGTCTAATCAAAACCAGTGCATGAATGTTTATAGCAGCTTTTTCTGCCTTCGTCCCTCCCTCTCTCCTTCCCTCTCCTCCCTCCTTCCTTCCCCTGTTCGCCTGCCTGCCTTCCTTCCTTCCTTCCTTCCTTCCTTCCTTCCTTCCTTCCCTCCCTCCTTCCATAATAGCCCCAAATTAAAAACACAGATGCTCTGCAACAGGTAAATGGTTAAACAAGCTAAGGTACATCCACACCATTGAATACTACTCACCAGTAAAAAGGAATGAGCTATTGGTACATGTTACAACTTGGGTGAGTCTCCAAATAACTATGCTGATTTTAAACAGCTAATCCAAAAAGATTACATAATGTAAGATTTTATTTATATCACATTCTTGAAATGACAAAATTATAGAACTGGAGTACAATTTAGTGGTTGTTAGGGGTGAAGGAGGGTATGAGACTGGAGGGAAGTGGATGTGACTACAAAAAACAACACAAAGGGTACTTGTAGCATGCAAATGTTCTGTTCCTGATTGTATTAATGGCTGTTTCTTGGTTCTGATATTCTACTACAGTATTACAAAATGTTAAAACAGGAGGAAACCAGGTAAGGGGTACATGGGATTGCTCTGTATTATTTCTTATATTTGTATGTGAATCTAAAATAATCTTAAATTTAAAAAAAGATTGAGATGTTTAGTTATAATTTAGCTTTCATCGAAAAAGTTAATTAGTGATATGGTAACAAATTTATTTGGAGGACTGATTTTTCTGGGAAGTCAGAGAATTAAGAAGGAAAGATATAAACATTGGATTCAAAAATTAGTACTTATATAGTTATGGAAGACTAAATGATGTGATCAGAATGATGGATTAAGGAACTTATTTTAGGAGCATCTCAAACTAGTAAAGTGCATTAGAAGGTCTTGGTGAAGCAGCTAATAAAAAGAATTATTAGAACTATAGTGCATTAGGGTCTAAAATTGGGATTAATAATCTGTGAGATTAAAAGAAGGCAAAATCAATTTAAGAAATATTAGAAAGCAAGATATTACATATTCAGCAATGGATTCTAGCTAACAACATGATGGATGCAGTCTCTTTCTAATTCCCTTTAGATTATGTGACATGAAAAACAGTGAAATCTTACACCAGGATAAAAGTTAAGACTAATTACAAATGCATATTAATGGTATCTAGATGAAATCTCCTAACAGTGAAGGGTAGCGTAAATTGAATTTGGAAAACTTCATTAATGAACCACAAAGCTTCCACTCATTAAGAACTCAAAGTCTGTAGGATTCAACTTATCAAATATAGCCTGATGAGAAAAAAAACAAAAACAAAAACACAAAAAACTATCTATTAAGCCATTGATCTACTGATCTATAGACCTATTGATCTATTGTCTATCATCTATTTATCTATCTTTATGTAATTGGGTATTCATGTCTAAGAGACTTAAAGTTTATCTCAATAAGATTCATCCATCTATCCAACCTTCTATTTTGTGGAAACTTATTAGTGATGTATTTATTTCCCCACCTTTTCTGGGTAAATATCTTCTTGGATAAAATGCAGAAATCTTCACTAAAGGAGGTGTGTGTGTGTGTGTGTGTGTGTGTGTGTGTACACATTAAATAGGGAGAAGCTGGCAGTGGCACAACAAAAAAAACAAAATATTGGGAGTAGACAAAAGAGAAGCCATGTTAACAACATGTCATTGGAATTATAGTTTTTCTTGGGTATAATTGGTGCTTCATTTAAGAATGAGTGAGAAATTTTTTACTTTTTTATATCAGAGCTGCACTAGATAAATGACTGTAGAAACTAGATATGACTAAACACTTTTTGTTACCTTTGACTTGAAAATGAAGAGGGTTATCCATTATTACACCCAGTGAAAAATGAATCGAACTAAGAGAAACCTATAAACCTCCATTGCCAAAGGTTGCATCTGGTTAGAAATGCCCTCATTTCATACAGCAGAAAGCAAGTTGAGTTAGAGCCTAAGTCAGGAATGTCAGGATAACTACGGAACAACAGGAAGGGACATCACATTGAAGACTCAAAATAAGAGAAAAAATACATCTCAAAAAATAAGGTCCTACAAGATCTAGAATTTTTCTAAAAAGGAACTGGTGCATTAAATAAGTGAGGAAATCTATGGGGCCTCTTTAGGGTAAAGGCAGGGATTTACAAGAATGCAATAGACTGAACTGAATAGACAACAGAATATTGTGTACAGTGAGATGAATAAAATGAAAATGACATAAAACTAAATTAGCAAAATACAATCACAGAATTAAAATTCACATGGGATGTAATAAACAATAGAATAAGCACTGCAGAACACCGAAACAGTGACCTGAAGTACAAACTAGAAAAGTCCCCTTAGAGGACAAGACAAAATGATACAAATGCTAAGGCAGAAGATAACATCTAGAAGAGAAATCTGAAAGACAGATATATGTAATTGATGTATGTGAAGAACTGTAAGGATAATTTTAATAGAAATAGCAAACATAAAAGCTCTAGGAAATAAAAAAAATAGGAAATTTGTATCAAGTATACAAATTTAATTTGAGAGCAATGAGTGTGGGGAAAAAGTTGTCAAATAACATATTTTAAAATGTTTTCGTAAAAATGTACAAATTAAATTTAAGCCAAGGACTAGGAAGGAGGATGGAAGGATGGATTGTTATGTAGCAATAATAGAGGTAAATTAAAAATATATGAGAATTAAAAGATAACTTTCAAAAAAAATGAGCAGGACAATTGCTTCAGGAAAAGAGTGGACATAGTTAGGGAAAACAGGGAAGAGAAATCTCATAACAGCAGCTCTGTAGCAGGCCTAAAGAGTAATCCGTTTCAGCAAAGGATGAAAGGTTATTTCAGAGAGGTCATTGAGAATGAACTGACTTCACAGAGAAACTGCTACAAAGGAGAGACAGGAATAATACATGAGCTATTACCAAAGCATCTAATTTTTTATTCAACTAGAGGAAGAGATAGAAAAGAAATTAGGAAATATAAAAAGTTATGGTACAAATTTAGGCAAACTAAGTAATAGCATGGTTTTAAGCAATTAAGATCACAACTTTGATGTTAAAAGCTTTCTGCTTCTAGAATATCCAGAGAGAAGAAAATATCCGAGCACAGTGGTTGGCTGAACAGTACAGTTGTTATACGTACACATGGGTATAATAATATAGCCACTGCTTATTGGTTTCATGGAAGCATGGAAGATATTATTATGACTGTAAAATACAAGGTAAGAGAAAATATGTGTAGGTCAACATCCTTGGAACATTTGTAAAAGTAAGACTGTAGCTGCCAGAAGGTAAGAGATAGGAAGAAAGTGAGAAACGGAATAAAGCTTGGGATTGCTAATATTCTCATATTAGCAGCTGCCCCTGATTGTGCTCTCTCTCTCTCTCTGTCTGAAGAGAATACTGAACATACTTATTAAAGTTGATGTAAAAATAAATAGAAGTAGAAAGCTTATTATTTATATGAACAAAGGTCACCAATCAATGGATGAAGCAAAAATAATGAAATATCAATCTTTAAGACGAGAAAGGAGGAAAAAAGGGAAAATATAAATGACCTAAAATGTCACCCAGCACAGGGCAACAAGAGTAGTTATGAATAAACTTGATGAATAAAGACACAGAGAAATGATGAGTTTATGTAGAGTTAAGAGTGGCAACAATCAGAATCAAAACATATAAAAAGTTGACTGGTGATTCCTCAGGGCAAGCAGATTATGTAGAGAAATGGAGCAGTTAAATCATTAGCTTTGTAGAATTACTTGATTTTTTACCACTTTTATGGATTACTTTAATAAAAGATCATTTTAAAAGGTCTGAATCAAAATCACCATAAATAGAAATAACATGCAAGCAATAAATGGGAAAATGTCTTTTTTTTTAAGATTTTATTTATTTATTTATTCATTTATTCATTTATTTATTTATTTATTTGACACAGAGAGAGAGAACACAAGCAGGGGCAGCAGCAGGCAAAGGGAGAGAGAGAAGCAGGCTGCCCACTGAGCAGGGAGTCTGAAACGGGTCTCTATCATGGGATCATGACCTGAGCTGAAGGCAGACATTTAACCAACTGAGCCACCCAGGCGTCCCAGAAAATAAGTCTTAATGAGAAAGAGAAATCTTATGGGAAAAAAAGCCTTAATATTTTTAACATGTGAAAAAATTCTTACTAACCAATAAGAAAAACAGCAAGGGTATGGTTAAGTGATTTTGAAAATAAATAGAAATCACATATGAATATGAAACTGCTCAACCTCACAAATAATCAGAAATTGTAATAAATAAAATTTTTTATCCTAATATATTAACAAAGATGAAAATGAATAGTTAAAAACCAGTTTTTCAGATAGTGGGAAAGGAAAACCTTCATTTCAAATTGGGAGTTTAAGTTGGTAAAAACCTTCTAGAAGTCAATATAGAATACAAATTAAAGACCTTAACCTGTGCACTCCCACGGATATAGTATTGAACTTCTCTCAGTTGGTCCTTATGATATAATTACGCACATGAAAAGATGTGTTTTTTATATACAAGATTGATTTCGGTTATATAGCTCCTATCATAAATTTGGCAACTATATAATATATTCTAATTTAGTAAATAAATTATACTTCACCCATAAAATGGAAATTAGTCATTAGGAAGTACAGGGTTGGAAGTATTTATGTATATAAAACATGTCCATAATTTTTTGTTAAGTGCAAAAGCAGGCCATAAAATGGTGTGCTCCTTATATTCCTTAAATTAATTTTGTTTGTATTTTTTTGGGAGGGGGGAATATAGATAGAATAAATTACAAAGTAAATACATCAAAATGGCTATATTTGGAAGTTGGAGATATGCTACTTTTTTCTTCCAAATTTTCTAAAGTGAACAAAAAACAAATACACACCAGACAAAATTGAGAAATATCAAATGAAATTTTCTGAAAAAATTCACTGAAGAATTTATTTTTATATTGAGAGGCAAAAACCACCTCACATAAGGAAATCTTGGTGTTGCTCATAGTTTCCTTGGTAACAAAATGAAAACACATTTACCTTTCTCAGAGAGTAGAGAAATTAATATGCTCATACCTGGAGGAAATGTAAATCAAGAACCATACTATGGTCCTCTCTGTCAATAAATTACTTGGGAAGATATGAAACTTAATGACAAGTACTCCCATTCTTTTTCTATAAAAAATATCATCACTGTTGTGCATTTGATTCAAATGTATAGAGATGGGTGCATATATGTTGTGGATCTTATTTCCATCCCCAGAAGGCCTGTATGATGCTCAGTAACTTTTTTCAATATCCATTTGTTACCCATAGATTAGAAATATCATTTTTTCCATCTGCAAAGACATTATTTACACTGAAATTGAAGCCATAGCCACCTTCTGAGAAGTAAAAGGCATAGAAGTTTCTATTTTTTTGTGTTTTACATAAAACTTTTCATTCTCCTTTAAAAGGGTGAATAGACTATATATAAATTTGTGAGAAAAGAAAAGTTACCAGGTACACAAAGAAAACTTGGTAATTCCTGAAGCAAGTTTTATAAGATAGCAATGTATCATATTTAGTTGAGATATCCAACTGCAAATAATCCCCAAATCTCATTGACTTAATACATTTGTTTTTTAATGCAGTCAACATATCTGGGGATGAGGGTGAGGGTGGGTACAGTTGTCAGATTAAATAAATAAATAAATAAATAAATAAATTCTATAGAATATATATGCGTGTGTGTGTGTATGTATGTATGTATATATATATTTGTGTGTATCTGTGTATCGTATATATAGAGAGACGTATTATGAGGAAGTGTAATTGGCTCACAGTTATGGTGGCTGAGAAGTCCTATGATCTGCTGGAAAGTTGATGGTATAATTCAAGTTCATTTTCAAAGGCCTGAGAACTAAGAGAGCCTATAGTATAAGTTCTGATCTGAGTCGTCTCAAGACAAGAAGAGACTAATGTCTCGACTGCAATTTGTAAAACTATCTCCTGTCATGAAGGTAAGATAAAGTTTGCTCTTCCTTTGGGTAAAACCAGTTAGCAGATGCAGATGGCCTCAGATCCCCCAACTCCAGCTCCTAAAAATTCTCAGGTCCTTTGTTTCAGTAGAATTGAGTTTAGGCTGAGCTCTGACCCTTCTCTTCTCTTGCAATAGCCTTTAATAAAGTCCTCCTGGCTTATTTAACTTGTCCAGTGCAATTTTTGTTTTGACAGACTCCTTTAGATTAGTGGGGCCTTGTGACTTGTTTGGCCAATTCAATGTAAGCAGAATTGATATGTGCCTCTTCTGAGTGAAAATTTTAAGAGATTTTTCACTTCTCCCTCTGGGACAGGGAGACTGTTCTAGTTGATGACTACTCCATCAGCCTGGGTCACAACAATGAGGATGATGTACAACAGAATTCAGAGGTGACCTCAAAAGGACATGCGATTTAAGTGAGACAAATTTTATGTTAAGCCACTGAGATTTTTATGATACCACACTATGTACCCTAGCCCATCTGAGTTGATGCAGGTTTGGATACCCTGAAATGGGGAAAGTGACAATCCAGAGTTGAGCCATATGGATTCCATACGGCTTCCGTCAGAGTAATTGACCAATAACTGCCTTGTTTGAATCATCTATTCAATGCTGAACAGTTGTTTTCATAAAAGAAACATCCCTTATGACATCCTCTTATAGGCAAATTTCCTTGAGGAGTTTGAGCAGAAAGTAAAAAAGAGAACCAAATCCACCTTCGGGACCCATATTCAAAGCTATTTAACAACACCAAAGGAATCAGCAATTTAATGGGGGTGGCCTTTAGTAAAGAGGAAATAACCTCAGTTCAGCAGTTTTAAGTCACTCTCTGGTGTAATGCTCTTCTACTTTCTCTGAGCTTTCAATAAGGTCTTGTTAAATGTTTCAGTATATTCAGATCTGTCGAAGGAAACGGAGAGGAAATTCTGTGTTCGTGGTAAGTGGTATCATAATGGCAGCCATAAGCTGCAACAGTTATTGGTAGTTTTAGGACTGTGGAAAAAATTGGGAGTTGTCTGGGCAGTCATCTAGGAACAAAGCAGGGGGGCATGCTGAGTTAGGTGACACTGGGTTCTAAACCACTGTACACATTCACATGCCAATTTACGTGCAACAGCAAACTCTCTTCCTTCTCTGTAATTCCCTAGAAATACTAGATAGGGAGGGAGATTTCCAAGTGAGAGCTAAATCCCGTTATTCTTCTGGAGAAATTATTAATACCAGAGACTTGAAGTTTGAATAATGAGACTTCACTTCTACCCAATAGCTGACACATTCTACCTACATTTGTGTTAATGCATTACAGTTGTGATTTGAGTTATTAATCCCAGTTGATTATTGTAGCAACTATTTAATTGATTTCCTATAATCTTGGTGCTGGATTAAGAACAGCTATTTCGACCAAAATTATTCAGGTTAGCTTTTCTCATTGCCACAAATTTAGAAGTTCTTTCTTTTTATGCCTATGTGGATGAGGCCTCACAATGTTTCATTATATTCAGGTCCTATACTTCAGGAAAAGAGTGATGGCTAGGACATCTCTCCACTGTTTTGTGTTCTGAAAAAGGGCTAACTGCAAAAACCTCCCTTCCCAATATGATTTTGATAAGCTCCACTTCCATCCTTCCCCAGTGACTTAGAAATGAAAACCTCCATTCTTCCTCAGATTCCATTATATACCTGCCTTTAAGAGCTCAGGCTCCTTCCTTTTCCCTGAGATGTTCCTCATCAATGAACAGTCCCCCTTTTGGAATAGTATGAATAAAAACATCTCCTTAATTGTCAAATGTACCTTGTCATTAATAGTCCTGTACTTGCAGAATTCATACAAAGAAATTCTTAAAAATTTTTCTGATTTCCCCAAAATGATATTCTCAATTGTATCTAATATTCATTCTGGTAGATGAGAAAACATAGACACTTTCTCATCTGGAGTCAGATTATTTACAGGAAATTTGTTTGAACTCCACATATTTTATTACTTTTTTTTAATGTTTTTTTTTATTATATTATGTTAGTCACCATACAACTTTACATCAAAAACCAGGGATGTACTATATGGTGAACTCCACATATTTTAAAATAATATTCAATCATATGGAAAAACATTAATGACATATTTATAAAATTAATGGCAGGTAACAGAACATGCTGTGTGTGATAAAAAATGCACATGAATTTACATATACATATGGATGCATCTATTTATGTAATGTATATATACACGTACACATATATGTAAATAAAATAAAACCCTAGAATGATGCATGCTTAATGTACCACTGATGAGTTTTAAAGGTATATGGCTAATTTTTCTTACTTTATGTGAGAAAAAGAATAAATGACGTGGAAATATATTTGAAGTTGAGTTATATATACTATTATATCTACTCTGGGTCAGTATGAATTATTCTATTTTCTTCTCTTTTACACACACATTATATATTATTTCTATGTCTAATTATTTAGTCATGAGTAGTACTTTTTTAAAAAGAGCAGATTGCAATGTAACATTTTGGACAGTGAGTACACTAGGAAACTACTTTTAATAGAATTGTGTAGTAAAAATTTATGTTTTTAAGAAGTCAGGTAATTATAAAGATGTGGAGTAAAGCTACATTCTTTAAATCACCAGTCTCAACACTGTGATATCTTCTACATTATTATTTAGTTAACGTCCACCAGAATTCTAGTTTTATTTATGTCTTTACAAATAATGAAACTGAGGTTTTTGAGCACTAAAGCAAGTATTTACCAAAAAGCTAGTATTTGATTTTGGAATTCTAACTCAGAACTATTTGCTTCATGAGTCTGTATTCTTTTACATCATGCTGCTCACATTATATACTGTGGAGCTAAACAAAATCATTATGTTAATAAAAACAACCAAATTATCTGTAGTTCTATATTTAAAATGGATGAAAGATAAATTTTCATTTCTCCTTTTATTGCCTCATCCATGATTTACATTTGAATATTACAAAAATATTTCTGACTATACGAAGCATTGTATCCTAGATGTTTCTCCAAAAGTTCTTTGTTTTAATTGATCTCAAATAGATTAAGTGGTTTAATAACATTGAGCTAGTCTGAGAAGATTTACTCTCAGCAATATGTAGTGCATAAATAACACGTTTTAACCAGGTGTCACACTATTACACAGCAATTAGTGTGGAGTATATGTTGTAAGGTAAAACATTGATTTGATGTGAACTTCACACTAAAAAAAACTTAACAGAAAAAAAGTCAATTTCATTGTGTCATCTACTCTATTTCATTTCTCTAGGAAAAAGAGTAGTTTTGGGCAAATATGAAGTCAATATCTGTTTTTAGTCATATTAGTTTTCTTACTAAATTTAGAAAATGTATATATGAAATCTATATTCCATATAAGATACTTTATATGTATAGAATATTTAATAAGTATGATTAAATCAGTATCCATAAGCATGTTTTTTTTTCATTTTGACAATTAATTTTTTAAATTAGAACTTGACTAAGATGAATTTTGAAAACCCAATATGATAATCTTAAGGAATGCCTATAAAAATGAAAACTGTATCTAACATATCTGTGGAAGGAAATGTGCTCTTTCAGGTTGGTTATGTTCAGGATCATCCTTTTAGATTTAATCAGTCAAGTGTTAGTACCATGTATAATGTACAAATGGAATTAATGAGGTGTGGACTGGCAGAAGGCAGCCAAAGCAATAATGTATGCACGATGCAACATACATTAGGCTATCAGTTCCTTTGACTAAATGTCACTTCTTCAACTCCTAAAATGCAATCTAATAACCTCTCATATTTAAGAGAAAAGTGTCAGCACTTGAGAAGTGGGCAGAAGAAAATTCTGTTATTTGTCTGTGACCAGATGAATTAGCCTTCCTGAGAATCATTTCTGAGTGTTAACTAGTTTATGGCTCATCTTCATTTGTCATTCTCTGACTATGTTGTGACCTATTCAAAGACATCATGTAAACATTATTTACTGCTTTGCTATAGATCACTCATGGGCTTAAAGGCTCTATCAGAGGTTGTAAAACATGTCTGTGTCAGTGCCATCTGCTAATGGCATCATTTAACCCAAGCTTAACATTTGCACACTCCATCAGTTGAGGGGAATGATTAAATAAATTCCTTTTGATACAAAGAGATTACAAGCTCCTGGGCCAAACATACCTCATTAATAAACAACCTCACCACTCCCCACAGATTATGTGAAGGAAATGTGAAGGCCAGGGACAGATGTCAAAATCGAAGGACATTTTGAAAGATCATATAACTGGGCCTATTACTTGTTTGAAGATCTATTAATAAAAATCGGTGTGGAAAGGCAAAAGTGAGGTGAGAGCCATGCACCAAGAAGCAAGGAAAAGTCCTCATGATGCTCTTAGCCAGGAACTATTAATTTTTTCTTCTGTAGAAAAGGGTCTCTTGATAGTTCCTCTCTTCTTTGAGTGCTTTAGAAGAGAAGCATTACTAGAGTATCAAAGAGAAGCGAGTCTAGGAACTTTGCTTCTTCCTAGCCATTCCACCCAGGACTTTTAACTGGATGGAAAGTTGGGCTGGAGCGCCATCTAACGTCCATTCTATGGGTGATTAAAGTGCTGCTCAGCTTTTAAACTCAAAAGCATGGAAAATTTTCTGGTTTCTGAACTGGAAAGATTTCCAACAAAGTGATAAAGACTAAAGTAAGCCTACCATTTACTTATATATTTTTCCTTTCTAAAAGGGAAATTTTTATAATTTCTGAATTGGTTATGGAAGCAGCATATGTTGGATAGAAGGAACACAGAGAATAGAGATGGAGTATCACATTGTCTTCTTCAATTCATAAGTAATATAATTGTGAAGAGATATATGTATGTAGCATTTGCAATGTGCTAAGTGAAATCTCTCTGGGTAAATAATGAAAAACTGAGCCAAACTTTCAGATTTCATTTTAATATTTTTCTATGTCATAAGGCTTTGTATTGTAGAAGAAGTCAGTGTCTAGTTTACTAATCAAAGATGAAGATCCATGGAAATTCCAACTAGAAAATTTCACACTTCAGCTCCTTATCTTTTCCTCTTTAGTTCTTTAATTTATTTAAATTTAATATCCCTTTATTGTTTTAGCCTAAGTGCTAGTCTCTGATTAGCATTTCGATATCATACCACTCTAGCTTTATGTATCAGAACGTCCCAGGGGTTAGGGAAAAACAACAACAACAACAACAACAACAAACATTTGAGGCTCGGATTTAGGGATGGTATTTGTTATGTCTCATATAGAAGCATCCAAATTCTTAAGACATCAACTAATGAACAAAAGAAAAAAAATCACATGCAACATGAGAACACCCAGAACCTTCACTAGGCATTTTATTTTTCTAGATAATTGGTCTTATGAGGAATAGAATGAGCAACAGACAGTATCTCAATCTTTGCAGAGTGTTAAACTCGAGTAACTCAACTAGTCTACACTTAATGCTCTTATTTCTTTTCAGGGGAAAAGAAAAGCTAATTCTCTAAACCAAGAAATGGTGGAAAGGTAGAAGGGAGGCTTTTTAAATGGATTAAAAAAAAAAGTAGTTCAAAAAGTCAGTCAGAAAATGTATAGGATGCATGAATAATTCAATTCAATTCAATTTGACTCAATACAGTTTTGCAATTTTACTGGGAGATCATACCAGAAGATTATTAACTGAGAATAACTGAGTTTATCATTTGAATAAAAACAACATAAGTGTAATTCTTAGAAATGTAGAAACTGGCTTTTTTTGTGATTATGATGTTCTCTATTTTATAATTTTCATGAAAAAGTCAGCATGGTCATGGGTACTCTAATAAATACTTGATTTTCTAATAGTTAGAACTTCCGATCCTGGATTACATCTCATGATGACTTAGGTAAATTTTCAGAGATTCCAGTTTAAACCAAATTAAAATTTATGACCATATATTGTAATTTCTGGATATAAGCAACAATACAATTTCAAATTGCAGAGACAAATAAATAGTGTTAATAAGGCCAACCGGTCTTTCACACAGGTAAAAATTCAGGGAAAATTAATGGACTTGAGGGTACAGAATGAAAAATGAAGGAATGCAAATTCTGGGAACCATAACCTGGTTAATCTTATCGTAGGGTCAATTGCTAGCTAATGTTAAGTGTAAAGGGCTGTGTGGGGGATGCCAAAAAAAATATTCTTGCCATTTTCTTTCCCCCATCTATACATAATGTAAGAAAGCAAGTTTTGGGAGAAGATATTTATAAACAATATATCTGATAAAGGGTTAGTATGCAAAATATATAAAGAACATATATAACTCAACACCAAAAAACACACAAATGGTCCAATATTAATGGGCAGAAGACATGAACAGATATTTCTCCAAAGAAGACACCCAAATGGCCAACAGACACATGGAAAGATGCTCAACATCGCTCATCATCAGGGAAATGAAAATCAAAACCTCACACCTGTCAGAATGATTAAAATCAAAAACACAAGAAACAATATGTGAGTGAAGATGTGGAGAAAGGGGAACCCCCATACACTGTTGGTAGGAATGCAAACTGGTATGGCCACTGTGGAAGACTGTATGAAGATTCCTCAGAGAGTTAAAAATAGAAGTACCCTATGATCCAGTAATTGCACTACTGGGTATTTACCCCAAAATACAAAAGCACTAAATCAAAGGGATACATGCACCCCTATGTTTATTGCTGCATTATTTACCATAGCCAAAATATGGAAGTAGCTCAAGTGTCCATCAACAGACGAATGGATAAAGAAGAAGTGATATATATACCAACTATTCATATGTATGCATCTTAAAATATTTTAAGTAGATGCATGATATGCCTTAATAAGTATATTATGCAAATAAATGTTATTCTTTTTATGGCTTCCTCATTTTCTTCCTTTCACTCAATTACATTTTGACATAACTCTATACAAGAACCAGGCTAAGAACATGTTTCTCACTGCAAATATATTTTTTAAGATTTTATTTATTTTATTTAATTAATTTATTTACTTTAGAGAAAGAGAGAGAGACAGAGAGAGAGCATGAACAGGGGAGGAGCAGAGGGAGAGGGACAAACAGACTCCCCACTGAACAGGGAGCCCGCCAATCCCAGGACACTGAGATCACGACCTGAGCGGAAACCAAGGGTTGGATCCCCAACTGACTGAGCCACCCAGGCACTCCTCTCACTGTAAATATTTTAAAGCAAAGTATTATGCATGCATGTGTTGATGCATGCATTTTGCAGCTTAATCTCTTACTTAAATCATTTCAGTTGCTTGAGATGTAAGATTTGACAACTCTGGAATTCTTGTGCAGATATAAAAACTTGTTTCATGGGAAAGAATAAAGAACATAAGCTTCAGAATCAAATAGAGGAAGTGTCTGAGCTCCAACTTGCCTGAATTATGTGAGATATAGTGTGTGAAGTCCACTGTATACTGTAGATATCAATTAATAAGTGATAGGTTTTATTGCTGTTTGGATTTCTTTGGAGATGGACATTTTCCCACAGCATGTGATTCCACATTGCAGATCAGTAGATTAAATAAACGTGTGTGTGTGCATGCATACATCTGAATTTCCCCACTCCCATGTTCAGTCATAACACAACAAAATAGGAACTTATAACATAAGTAAACTATCTCACATCATTTCATATAATATCAGTTAATTATACACCAGGAAAAGAAAACTTATCAACAATTTCACCCTTTGAAATACCCGTTCTCATCATTCCCGTCCTTGGATACATTGGAAGAATTTTAATCATGAAGTTCTTCCGAGGTTTCTGCTCTATGTTCTACTAATAGCTTATGTTCCAGCTCTTTGATACATGAAAGGCCATTAGTCATGAACTATTTTATTCCGGAATCAACACTTAGCTGGAATCTGAGCTCTTCTCTCTATTTGGAAGTCAGCATAACATCCATGTCATGGCTTTAGTCTCAGCACCTTTTTCTGCATCACTGACACATTATTTTTATTTCACTTTTTTCCCCTCTAGCCAAAAACAAAGTCATACCCTAGAACATCAGCACTTCTTGTTCTCTTCCATCCAACAAGAACCAAATGTAAAAGAAAATGTACTTTCATACTAGAAGCTAAGAGCAAGCTAAGCTCTGTTTCTGGAGTTCTTAATGAAAAAAAAAAAAACAAACTCATATTACTCACACAAGTTGTAAATTTCTATGAATGACATAACGGAGCAGAAGCTATTTCTGATTCTTCTTCACACTAGGATCATGTGTTTCTCCTGCTGTCATAGATCTAAAGAATGACTCACCAATCGAATTTTCCTGAGCTCAGGAAAAACAAAAACAAAACAAAACAAACAAAAAACCCCCACAAATATGTATGTTTGGCATACATCATTCTGATGACTTCTTACATAATTTCCCCCTCAATTCACACTTATTTTCTTTGTCATTAGTTTGATTTCTTAGAGCTTTAAAACTTTGACAGACTTAATAACTGTCTCATAGCCACTGATCCTTATTTCCATGGGCAAAATTCATCCTTTTGCCACCTTGAGCACTACTTTCATTGTTATCCATTCAATATTCATTGCATCTATTGTAATCTGAATCATGTTTAACTTCTCACAGCAGATTCAATGTGTTTGGTAAATTAGATCCTTGGAAGAATATACATTTTGAAAAATAAAACTAATATAATCTTCTTTGAATCTCCTAGGCCAGTGATTTTCAGCCTTATCAGACACAAATTCCTTTTTTACAAAAATTTTACTACTTGAAGTTAAATCCATAGACAATATGGCATCTTTGCCTCGTGAAAAAATCAATACAATGCCTTAACTTGTAATGCAGAAGAGAAACAGAAGGAAGTAAAGTTATAACAAATTAATTTGTATTTTACTACACAAATACAGCATTCCATTTCTAGAGAACACAGTAAAACAGTCATATGCTCACATATAAGCAGACTTACTTGGACTCCAACAATTGAAATACAGACTAGTGTGCTGTATTAAATCGGCAGTTCTAATTGCAAGTAACTCACGCACAGGTACACCAATGCACAGGTAACATTGCAAACAATGATACGGTCTTCAACAGTGGTGGATAACTCTCTGAAAAGCCCTGAACGACATCAACAAAAATAGTGCAACAGACTTATTATTCAGTAGTTCCTTTTTCTGAAAAGCTCGTTGTATGTTAAAACTGCACTCCTTCTGTTGAAGATGACTGTCAGAGTCTAGGAGAATGGTAACTTAACTGCAACTCTCCTGATCAGCAATCCCTGAATCTCTAAAAACAAGTGTCCTTCACAATCTTGCTCAAAGGCTATTGGTTCTACAAAGTTGTTCTAAAATAGAACCTATTCCGTTCCCTTTAACCTGAATAATATTTAATCAAATTTTAAATTTCCTTTTTGATTACAGAAAGTAGAATGTAAAAAAGAAGTTTATGAGTGGTTGATTAATGTAAATATTTGCCACATTCAAAACAGAAATGCAATATGTAAAAATTTAAAATATACACTAATTTAATATGTATTTTTTGAGTGTCTACTCTATTTCAGACTCATTTAATGTGCTCTTAGAGGAATAAGTTTTGCAACTATACATTTGGCCAGTACTTGGTCACATAGGACCAGAAATTAGTGGTTTCTCAAGAAGACAGTGCAAATTAATTTTTCTGGTAGAAATGCAACCCATTAAACACTAGAGAGTGTAATTAATACCTTCAGTTATTTTCTTTTAGTATTCCAAGTTGATTCCATTTTTCTAAGCATCTATTTATCAAAATTTAAAAATCGTTTAAATAACAGGATTTACAAGACAATGTTATAGGCACACAGCATCACAAAGCCGAAGTATTTATGGTAAATGCTTTAGTAATGGAAGGTGTACTGTAAAACTTCTGTTGAATTTCCCTATCTATTCTCTTAATAGATTAAATGCTGTTATATGCTAAGGAAGCTCCTGTAATATAATTTAAACAAAACAAAGCAAAACAGTTTTTAAAATTTACTTTTTAAGGAACATTTAGCTTACTAAGTTGTATCAGTTCTTTGTGTTATAAATAGATATTGCTTGCAATTCACATCTGACAAACATTTTCAATATTATTCATGATGAAACTGATAATCTTTTGTGAACTGAAGGTCAGGAGTTTGCTGAAGTTTGCAGTCGAACTCAAGAAAAATGTAACTATACCAATGAGGACTGCATAATTCAT
The DNA here is from genome assembly GCF_017311325.1 of Ursus maritimus. Classification (NCBI taxonomy): domain Eukaryota; kingdom Metazoa; phylum Chordata; class Mammalia; order Carnivora; family Ursidae; genus Ursus; species Ursus maritimus. Next base: position 31,634,439 of record NW_024424119.1, read on the forward strand.
TACAGACTTACAATTAATAAAATTGCTAATGAATATTAAAATAACATTTCTTCTGACATAAATGCTGGTGCAGTGTTAGCCTCTTATCAAACTTCTGGCATTGAGAGGCCACTCTGATCACAAGCATGCACCCTTCTTTGGTTTCCATGGGTGTGATTTACAACATGGGTCTCTTCTGGCCCTTATCCAAAAGGCTTGTTAGTTCTACAAGGGGCAAAATGTGCTCTTCTCAGTCACATAGCCCCCAACATGCACATGGCAGCAGAAGCCATGGCAACACCTTCCGAACAAGAACTTTTCTCAAATGAGTTCATTCACTGAAACCTCAAGATCTAGGCCCTGAGAAAAGCAAGTCAGATGTTTGAATTCTGCTGCTTTCACCTTTCAAGCTCAACAGCTTTTCAGAGGATTCTAAGGCCACTTAACTTCTGTTCTTGTCCTTTTTACTATAGTAAGACTAAAACTGTTTTTACAAAAAACAAACAAAACAAAGCAAAAAAAAAAACACAAAAAAACAAAAAAACAAACCCCAGAAAACCACATGTATTTATTTGATCAGCTCAGGATAATATTGAAATAATTAGTCTATAAATTCAAAACCTCCATTTAAAAGCAGAAACTATTCAGTAAATACACTGCTTAACATGTGTTTTCTGCTCTGGGTACTGAGAGAGTCAATAAACATTTTAGACCCCAGAAAAACAGAAAACAATTTCTATATCTGGGTTTACTTTTTAACTTTATATTAGAAGAACTGAATCCCATGATAAATAAATTCTATATATTTTACTAAAACATTAACGCTATAAAGAGCTCATAGATAAATAAGCACGTATTATATCACAGGCTACAGCAGAAACTATGATGGATGTATTTCTGTTCTCAAGGTATTTCCATTCTAGAGAGAAAGAGATATAGACACATGTTTTCAGCACAAGTAATTACACAAGTTCTGAAGAGGGAGAGAATATTGGTGTCAGGAGTGTTACAAAGAAGTGCCATCTTACGGAAGAATGATTTCAGAATGCGAGATGAAGAATAGGTCACAACAGGCAGAAATAAAAGCAACTGCAAAGAGATAAACCACTGCCGTACTAATAATTAGAAAATATAATGTGGCAAATGAAAGTGTGGTTATAGTGAAAATTGAACTGTATAATAAAATTGGAATTTTGAAAGAAAATGGAAGACATGTGGTTACAATATACTTGAGGTCTGGTGAAGAGTACAATCTGCCTAAGAGGATTTGAACACATTAACTAGAAGGAGTAATTGGAGTCTTTTCTGAAGTCCCACTAAGAAATTGAAACTTATCTCATAGATATCCTTCAAGGAAAGTCACTAAAGAATGATAAATATGAGCGGTAACTGTGAGGAGAACAGACTACAGGATAAGCTATACACAGCTGTGATAGATCAGACTATAATTAATTCATTGACAATGGAAAGATGAAAATTTTGAGTCACAGAACAAGAAGGTAAGAGAAAAAATTAGGTAAAATCAATAAGGAAATGATCAGACATAATTGGCAACAATTTGTTATGTTGCATTATACCGTACCACTTTATCAACACTGGCAATACCTCAAAACACCTGAGTAATCTCATCAGAGTCAACGGGCTTCTTTGCTCCAAAGTATTCAAACTTTCCTTGTTTGTTTTTTTTGTTGTTGTTGTTGTTGTTTTGTTTTTCATTTTTTTTTGTCTGATCACTTTAAAATAGCAGGCATATATTAGTAATTAGATAAAGGTGAAAATGTAACCCTAGGTCAATCCATCATCAATATTTGGAATTGAGAGACCTACGAATAGTTGTGTAAGGGAGTAAAAAATATTATATTGACATGAAGCTGACCTCACAAGTAAGAAAATGAAATTGTCAAGATTGTTTTTTATGCTTCATATTCCAATTAAGACAGTTATAGGATAGAATTGAATGGCCTAAATGGGAGTTTTTTGTCCTTAATTTCTATACATCAAAATGTTTTGAAATTAAGGAAGATTCTTAATTGCTTTCTGAAGTGTGTTTGTATGTTTTCTGCGAACACAAAATGGAGCAATTAAAATGGCAAAGTTTACCTTAGATTTATTAATAAACACAGACTACAATAATTTATTAATTTTTATCTCTGCCAAATTTTGGGGGGGCAAATATATATGTAATCTGGCAAAAGAGGTGCTAAAGATTAAAGAGAAATAATCAGGATTATTACACAGTAGAGTAGGTGAGAACAGAGAACATATGCACATGAATCAACGTGGCTAGTTGGGTGATAGTTCTCAGAGGGGACTCAAGCATTGTGTGTTTAGACTAAACAACTTCTCAAGTCACTTTTAAACCTGAGAGTCTATAATTCCATTCTGTCAAGAGCAATATTTGTCCCTTAATACACTGAGTGTTGAATTTTCTTCATTCTAAGTGGCTTGCATTTAAGGCTGGGTGAATGAACTTGGAAGTACACATTTGTTTCAATATTGCATCATGGACTGGGCCTAATTAGGCTCTCAATCTAGTGATAAGTGAGAAACCTTTATTCAATGGACTATAATTGGACTCAGATTAGTTTTGGTTACTATTTGGTTAGGTAGCTCCTTCATAAACTCAATTGATGATGCTGATGGGGTAGCCGATTTAAGTACTGTATTGATTTTTACGCTAATGTGGCTTCCAAAAAGGGAAACTTACGTGTGTTCAATAATGATAAGGAAGCAAACTCTTACTCATCCATCATTTCCTGATGAACAAGGTGACTCAGGTATTCTCATTGAAAAGGAAGTAAAGAAACATAACAAATGTATAGTTTAGGGTACTAAAAAGAATTCAAGACACAACACTGATTTTCTCACTAAGAATTATATTGCTGTTACTCTTGTATTCTCAGGGTGGGGAATGGAATAAAACATTAGAGAGTAGCACTTGTAAATAAATTAACTTACTTTTCTTAGTAAGCCATAGAAAATGAACAAAATTTCAACTACTGAGGACAGTTTGCCAAATGATGTGAGTTTTTAGTTTCTTAACTAAAATTAGTAGGTAAAACTTTAAAATGAGCATATTTTCATTTAATGATATTTATGCTGCTTTTGTACAAATGACAAGTATATCAAATAGATTGTTTCTAGAAAGTTATATATCCTTGCTTTTCTATTACCTCTCTGAATCTGTTTGGCCTCTTTTCACTGCCATCAAAGAATAACATAAAGAAATCATATCCATTTACTTAAGAACAATTAAGAAACGATAATAAAAGATAATAACAGAAGGAGATGGAAGGCTGACGGTTTAGTGAGGAGTTAGTATTGTCATGATCTAGATTCAAGTTTAAAGGCCATCACTTAGTAATTAACTGTGTGATATTGGGCAATTTCCTCATTTGCAGAGTGAGCATTCTGAACTAGATGTTTTCAAAATTACTTTGTAGTTTTAACATTATATGAAATATTTTTGTCTATAAAATGTGGAAGAGAGATAACATTTTTGTACCTAAATGGTAACCTACTTTTTATCCCAGATAGTAAATATCTGCCATATTTATACCTTCTTCTCTGTCTTCCGCTAACTCCATTACCTTAGATTACGGTTCACTTCTCTCCTTTTATACCGGCATATCTTTAATTCAAGCTCCTGTAGATGGTAAGAACCACAGTGTCTCTAAAGCAATGTCTAAAAATGAAGAACACTTTATTTTTTTGATAAGTGTCAGCAAATTTGTGTTAGAGCCACAATCTATCTATAGGAAGAAACCTGGCTTACTTTATTTCACTCTGATCCAAAATGTTTTTGAGGTCAAAGCAGATATTGTCCAAATCAAAGCAATCTTTGAGCCCAAGTAGTACTTATAGCCAACTGCAGTCCTTTAGCAGCTAAAAACTGTATGGTATGACTCTCCCTCTTGTCTTCCTATTTCTTTCTCTTGTTTTTCTATTCCTTGCGTGCTGTACTATTGCTATACCTTGCAAGGGAGAGTAGGAGCAGTTTTCTTACAGGAATGGTGCCATGTTTACTAGCCCAGGGTTACCTACTCACAACTTGTGGAGGAATATTCATGAGCCCTCTGATTTAGACTGTGTGCTAATTGAGTGCTCCATTCCCACAATGAGGTTGTAAAAGAAAAAAAAATATATATATATATACACACTCAAGAACTATAAAGAGTCTGTGATTTCACCCTACTTCTAGAGCTAATAAGTAAATCTAGATACTGGCAGAAGATATAAGACTTCTGGTTCAGAGTCAAAGGACTTTATTCCACTACAGCAGGCAGCATGAGTTTCATGTTTACATCAGCCTGAGGGGATGATGTGGAGCTGCCCAGGGTCCTACCAGGCACACAGTGGGTTTGAGTAACAGCTAAGTTTAGGAAACCTCTATCTGTTAAAGGAGTTTCTAACAAACACTTCAGACCTTTGTCATGGAGGGTACATCATCTTTATTATCCTGCACAGTGAACAAATATGCCTCTATCCTGGATGGAGACACTCTCTATCTTCTCAGGCTGTTCACTAAAAAAAAAAAAAAAAAAAAAAATTCTTTGAAAAGACACCTTGAAATAAAAAGCTGTTATAAGATATACAGAAATGTGAGAGACCAAGGGAAAATTACCTCCCAACAATGACAAAAATCCTAATGGCTAATATTATATGAACTATCCTATCTCCCACTCACATTAGTGAATCTTTGTTCCCAAGGACAGTAGGAGGAAAGGGTCAGAAAGAGGCCCAGAATTAATGCTTCTTGGGCTCTCTTCACAGAAATAACGTATGTGGAATATGGGGAGAAAGTATTCTTTAGCAAAAGCAGGAAATGTTTTAGAAAGCTTGAAATGTTTAACCTGAAGAAGTAAATATTTTTAATAGAGTGTACTGGTGGTTACTTTTTAATTGTTTGGATGAATTGAGAGTGGGGGGTCACCTTATTCTATCTCATTGTGGAAAAAATTTTTGTTTAGTACTGGGCAGTAGATCAAAAGTTATTGAGTACGGAATGCATGGCAGATTATAGCTATTGTGGTTTATGTATGTATCTGATTTAAGGTTTATCATGACCCCGTAATTTAGGCATTATTTTATTTCTTATTTACTGTACCATCTCCTGGAAGAAAAAAAAAGTCCTCTTCAAAAATTAATATTCCCAAGAGTTAGAGCACAAGTCCTCAGACGATGGCAAACTCTGCAAATTTGAAGGTTTTTAAACTATGGCCATGAACCAATGTCCTTAATGAATAAGACAAGGAAGAAGGAGAGATGAACTCCTTGAGTCTTTATTTGACATTAGTATCTCATTCATCATCATTCAGAAAACCCATAATTACCCATAAAATGATACCAGACATTTTTCACTGTAAAATATTTCCTAAGCTAATCCAACGCATGCCTTTGAATCCTTTAAAAGTATAAAAAGGTGAAGATAAAAATTTTAATAACAAAACTATTACACCTATTAACATAAAATAAAGTTAGTTGCCTAGATGTCCTACCAAGGGAACTGGCTCCTCAGACACTAAAAAGCAGTAGTATATCAGGAAAACATATTTGATGGAATCAAAAAATACTTAGAAGTACTGAGATCTCATATTACATAGGAGAAGGCATCACGAATATTGCCATACAGCTTATAAAAATAAAAAAAGCCAAAAGTGACGAAAAATGGGTATTGAATTATATATCCAACAGACAACTACTTCAGTAAAGCAGTATAATTGGACAAAGGTTTATAAGTAACAGCCAACAATACCAAGGGAACCTGTATGCAGATATTGAAACACATTACTCTATGGTTCCCTCCTCTCCTATGTGTTCCATCTAAATTTTCTATTGCTTTGTAAACCCCTCAGCTTTATCCTCTGACACATTATCATAATAAAACTGGGACTTCCTAACTAAGTCCAGCCACCCAATGCCATTTACACTGGAAAATGCCTAAGGGGAAAAGTTCTATCAAATTGGATGTCACTGAATGAAGTTCTCTTCTTTCACAGGTTGAAATCCCTCCAGATTCTGAATGATTTTATTGCTTTCCATGTTTTCAAACAGTAGCTTTTTATATTTTGTCCAGAGTGTATATTTTATCTGTTAGAAGGGTTAATATAAGACAATACAGACTGCCATTATGTGAGTGAGCAGAAACACTCTTGCATATATTATTTTACATCAGTTGTCCTTGCAATTGTAGTAAATTTATACTCATTTTTCCACTTCATTATCAAGTTAATAAGCTATTTTATCCACTATTGTAATGTAGCAATTTCTCAAAATTCAATGATTAGCTTGTCTTTAGTTTCTGTTTTGCTTCTTTTCACAGTACAGAATAACAGATTAAAAATTGCACACAATTTCCACCCTTATTTTTCCATCCTTATCATCATTTCCCCCTTTTTTTTCCAATGCACTCTCCATAAGTTCTCCAACAAACAGTTTTATTCAAATTAACCCAAGTGGATGGTTTGTGCCATTTCTCTTATTTGGAAACCCCTCTTACCTTCTCAATACTCATGTCAGACTACCTCTTCAATCGGCTTTATTTCCAACACTCTATATTTTTAATTAGCTTTCCCTATCAGTAACTTAATTGTTTTATTCATTAAAATGTATCCATCATTTTATGTATCTGTTTTTTAAAAAAGTGGTTATTTGGTTTCTACTATTACCAAGACTGTTTTAGATATCAGGAGGATTCAAAGACTAATCAAGCAATAATATTGTCAAGGATATGAGATCAGTATCTGCATGCTTAAGACTGTAGGTAACAGATAATCAGACTTAAAGTGATTTAAACAAAAATGAAATGTATTCTATCACATAACTTAAAGTCTACAACTAAGGTCAGTTACAAATACTTAAATAGTTTTATTTTTAGAGTTATTGATAATCTAAAAAAAATTCCAGTGAGTTCTTTCTTTTTAAGAATTTTTTTTTAAATTTTCAGTTAAAAAAGATTTCTCATTTGTACAGTAGTTGAAGAGCTACCAAAAAATCCATTTGTAATATAAATAAAGCTTACTATTTTCTCTACCTTCATTTCTTAACCTGTCTTGTTTTTTAAAAAAATATTAAAATGTCACTTATGAAAACAGTTTATTTTGTTTAGATGTATTTAAGATCCCTACCCTAGTAAACTAAATGATTCAGGAGCACTGGCTGCAGAAAAAGTATACCATAGAGTCAAATATAACCGACGAAACTATCTTAAAATCACCTCTTAAGGACAGCATTAATTCCCAAAGAATGAGGAATTCTTTTTTTCAATCAATATTATTTAAGCTCTACTGTGGGCAGACATTGCTCTATTCACTGGACTTCTCAACAAGGGGACAATATACATGTTACATATGATCACACACAATATTGCAAAAGGGATGGCAAAATACTTTGAAATTTTTATAATGCTGTAGATACGTAAATAGTATGGGATACCAATCAATTTAAAAGTTAGAAAACCTAATATCTAATCCAATTCTAGAATTAACCAACTGTCTCTTGGTAGGTACTTATACTTCTATGAACCTATGCCTATTTCATTAAAAAAAAAGACCCAAGTTTTGCCCTTGAGTACTTTACACGTTTTTATTATAATAAATGAGACATTATATAGTATTGTTTAGAAAAATACAGTATAAAATGAAATCATTTATTTTAATTATCGCTATTTTTTGTTTGTTTGTAATCTAGCATTTATTTTCTTAATGCCTGTGGAACTTTGAGTAACCTTTGCCTGCACATTACCTCATATTTTTTCTTATTTTAAGTGAAGACCATTTCCTATTTCGTATTACACAGACCCAGACCTCACATCAATCTCTATAGTCATACAAAACTTTAAAACTAAAGCAACCACAAAGAATAAAAGTAAAAAGAAACTAAATTTATAGTGTTCTAACCATTGCAGACATTTATTTCAATTGTATTTATGCTCAACTTGTTGAAGAAAATCTTGCCATTGAAAAATAAGTCAACAGAGTCTAGTTTATTTTCAACCACAGTGAGTTGGGGAAAGAACAATGGTTTCCGACGAGAGAGAGAAAAAGAGAGAATGAATCCATCATATTCAGCTGACAAAATCTATTGAGAGAACTGCCCACCTTAATTGGATTCTTCAGAACATGGACATTCCACATACAACACTTTAAATATTACACGATTATGAGTCAATGTAAAAAAGTAACAAAAACTTATTTTACATCTATTAATAAAATTGCACCAAGAAATCTTCATTGGTGTCAGGCAAGACAGAGTAGGATCCTGTCATGTTTGTTGATCTTTCCACATGACTTAAGTATGCTTTATGCATTATTGATACTTAAAAAAAAGATTTACTTATTTGAGAGAGAAAGGGAGAGAGAGCGGGAGAGAGAATCTCAAGCAGACTCCCAACTGAGCAAGGAGCCTAATACGTGGCTTGATGATCTTATGACCCAGGGTATCATGACCTGAGCCAAGACCAAGAGTCGGAGTCTTAAATGACTGTGCCACTCAGGCGCGCCCATAGATGGATCATTTCCTATTTCCCATGAGGTGTAATTGCAGATCTTCCTTGAGTCTTTCTCAGGCACGCATTTTTCACTTTCAATATTGAGTCTTCTTTCTGCCACACACAGGAAGAAGACACCCTTTTAACAGAGCCAGTGTAAGTGTGCCTGACAGCTGGGATTCATGAAGATACAAGGAATTAATACCAAAACACCCTCAGAGCATCTTGTATTGTTTTTTATTGATACCTGGCAAAATGCCAAATTTGTTTGTCTTTGTTCATGGTTTTGTACTATGAGCTTCTTTCTCTCTCCCATAGGGGCTATGTTGTGTTTTAAAAATTGACATGATTATAATTGAAAATATCAAGAACACTTCCATGATAAAGAAATGTTCCAGCTTCAAAATATTTGAGAAAACTTTAGCGATGGGGATTTGAATTGTAATGAAATCAAGGCACTGAATAAATCCTGAAAACTACAAACCCTTGTACAGAGTCAACAAAAGCATGGTTTCTCTTTCAGAGGAGAAATTCCAGTGAAGTATATTGCACAGTGGGATCTTCCCTCTAGTCATCATTCTTTCAATGATTCAATGATCATTCATGGATACATGCTGTGAAAATTTCTATGCAAAGTGGTGGGAGTAGATCATTAGAAAGCTATAGTTCTTGGCGTCAAAGATCTCACAGTCTAGTAGAACATGCAAGCTAAGTGCTGTACATTGTAATGATGGCTATTTTAATGTTTTCCTTCATGTATGAATTACATATAAAGCAAACTTGCAAAAGTCACCTAATAAATCAGAAGGTCTGAGGCTGGATTCCACTTTAATTATTTCTTGCACTAATTCTGGGTACACTGAAAATAGAAGTAAATACAAATACAAATTTTCCACAAAAAATGATTTTAGACCCAAATTACATACAAGGAAGATGAGAGATCTCAAATCATATATTTAAAGTTTTGGTTGATTAGGACCTGTGTATTTTGCTTTTAAAATGCTTACTGTCAAGTTTTCTTGTTTCTATTATACCTAATATATTATGTATTCCAACTTGCTTCTCTAGGGATGAACATTAGAAAATGGCATTGTTCTATAAGGTGTGGTAAATCAAATGTGCTTATTTCTACAAGAAGATAAGCTACTTTGTATTATCTTTGAAGTAAACAAGTAAATCTGTTGAAAAAATAAATTTTCTTTTATAAAAATAAAACCAAAGGTGGTATGCGCTTCATATATATGAACAAAATTATTATTTTTTGGAACTTAAATGAAATTTATATTGTTAGAAGTTTTTTCCCTGGGTTATCTTCTGTACTCTTTTCTGAAGTTTTAGAAAATGATTTTTTTCATAATAAAATCAGTAGTATTTAGTTTAATAAACTGTAAATAGAGAAAGTGATGTGATATTATTAGAAAGGCTGAAAAACAATTTTTGCAGGATTATTTTATTCTCTGATTATAAATATGATTCATGTACACTGTACGCAAATATAAGAAGTTTAAAAATAGAATTAAGGAAGCAATAATCTCACAACACAGCCAATCACTTAAAAATAATGGTGAACTCATTTTTAAAAAATTTCCAGTGCAGTTTTTTAAAAAATTAAAAGCCATTAAAAGTGATGTTTTGAATAAATTTTTTAAAAACTAGAAAACTTATCAGCAAATGTTGGGAGATTTTTGAATAAACAAATGATTATAAACTACTGGTGGCATTTTATTTTTGAATAATATTTTTGGAAAGCCATATGGAAATGTTACAAGGTATACAAATATTTATACTTACTGACTCAACTATATCTTACCTAAGAATTTAACATAAGAAAATAATTAAACCTAAGGCTAAAATTACTTGTAGATATTCATTTTGAATTTAATGTAAGAACCACAACTTGGAAAATTCTAATGTTAATGAATGTAATACACTGTGGATGTTAAGAATCAAATCATAAAGGTTGTGTTGAAACATTTTTTTAAATGTTTTAGGAATAAAATGTAAGAGAGAATTAAAAACAAAAACTTTATGATTACAACTCTAAAATAAGTGTATGTATATGTAGGCACATTGAAGATGATGTTTTTGAATTAAGGTTTTTATCTAAAATTTATAATAGAATTCTTTTTCTTGAGTATTATTTGTAGTAGGGTTAGTAACATCAATAACACGTGAGTAGTAGAAGCGTCAATTATTGAAGTTTTTCTCTCTTGGAAGTTTTCAATATAAGGAAACATTTACTAATGGGAAAATTCAGATGGGAATATTTAATATCATAATGTACTTTTTGTATCACTTACATAGAGTACTGAAAAATGATCCATTGCCCTATATTCATGTAGGTACTTCTGGCCTCTTTATACATTCCTTCTAACACCTGCATCAAGGCCACAATAGCCCACTCTGAAAGGTACCAGAGTCTGATCAAGGACATTGTCTTTTATTGCTTACAAAGCTACTGATCCCTTCTTTTCTGGGAATTACACTTTGAACCCTTAATATTACATATACATATGTGTGATGTGAGTGTGTATGTGTTTGTAGGTTTAACTGCCCCGCCTATCCCTACGCACAATCATGTGGGGTATTAGCTTAGGCTATCTGAATGACATACAGTTTTTCTCAAAGGATCAGGTCTCCTCTGGCTATCCACTGTATTTAACACAAACTTTATTACCTACAAAGAGGTCTTGGACAAGCCACCTCATACTTTCTGTAGCATGTTAGAATTATTTTTGCAAAGCCCAATCTAATCTGTGCATCTGCTTATTGTGCAAAATTTCTGGCATTTAAAAACTGTGCTTGCTGTGTGATTAGCTAAGGACAGAGTTCAAATATGAATAAATAACAGTTGTTGAAGTTACAAAGAATGATTTTACTATCTCCAAAAACTTATTTTTCTAGATGGTATAATATGGCTTGTCTATTCCCTGTTTCTCAGAAACAACTTAATTGATATACGTGAAAGATGGTACTTTAAAAATCCTAGCTGTGGTATTTATTATGTTAGTGACCTTCCTGAAGCCACTAGGTTTCTCTGAATCTCCATTTCCTTATAAATCATAATACCTGAGCTAGTACTTCACTATTTTGAGGTAATACTCAAAAATGGCATGTTTAAAGTGTTCTGAATACTGTAATACATAATTCAAACTTTTCTATTAATGCTATCAATGAAAAAATACTTTCTACTCTAAGAAAATTTTCAATATTAAAATACTTGTGTACAAAACTCTGTAAAATGGTGTGAAAATCAAGTGAATTTTGATAATAGGTATCTTATATTCTTTTCTACACATCTCAGCAGTGAGAAAGAGAGGGAAACAAGTGACAAGGAAGAGGGAGGAGTAGTTGTATTACAACTTAGTAAACTGAGGAAGCCAAAAATGAGGGGAAACTGGCATGAGAAACTCATATTTGTTTCACTGGTCTACCACAAGGTAATTGAGTAATAATAATTTATACTATAAGCAGTTTCCAAGGAGGCACAATTTGGATGGTTTACAGCTGAATACGATGCTAAGACCCTAAAGCACGGGATACTGGAGAACATTTGCCAACTTCACAATTTTATCTCATATCAATCCATTATTATTTTATGATAGGAACAAGTAAAAGGATTTAGATATATACACAGATTTTTTTTCAGCCAGGAGGTAAAGTCTTCAAGTTCAAAATCATGTCGACTAGCACCATCTTCATATTGATACTTACACAGGGAGACATTAATGCTTTCATTTTTTATCTCTATGCAGTATTATTAGTTATTCAAAGAAAAAATTGATATACACACAAAGCTGCTGTATTAAATTATCTCTAACCATATAGTTTGAAGCATTTGAGCCAATGCAGCCTAATAAAAATGTAAAACATTATTTTTAACTGCAAAATCATATGTAAAATCGATATCCCTACCTTTATACCACCCCTAACATTCATTCTTTTACAGTCTATGCAACATATGTGTTCCTAAATATTATCATGATATATAAAATTCAATAAAAACCACATAGAAGAATTTAATAAAGATAACAGCACTACTATAAACATTTTAAGTAGTTAAATGGTACATAAAGGCTACAATAAATGAGGCACTTTACCTTGAAAAAAGCTTAAGTTTGCTGGAGAAGTAGGTGTTAGAAGTATTGCAGCTTTCAGTAATTATGAAATGGTGGCAAAACAGGTATCTGAAATGAGATGGATAAATTGTAGCCCAAGATGTGAGTAAGTGTCTCATAATACATGTAGCAAACTCAGGTACCTAGCAGAGTTTTGAGGTCTGTGTGCCTGTGCCTGCCTATTGTGTATCTGTATCAGCCCAGTGCAACTAGTGCATTCATGTCCTGTTTATTCTGATGAAATGATGCATAAGAAAACACAAGACTCAAATTATGTTCAAATTATTTCCTAATATATCAATTGCACTGGAAGAAATCGGTGTTTTCAAAATAAACATTATAATGGAACTGACTCTGTGTGTGTGTGTGTGTGTGTGTGTGTGTGTGTGTGTGTCTATGCTTTAAGTCTATTGGAAATATTCTGGTAACAGATGAGTAAGTAAGATACTACTAGGCCAACATTTCTACTGAAATAACTAAATATCTGTACAGAAGAGATCTATGTAAAGGTGTTGAAGAGTAAAGTGTAGCAGGCAGACTCTGGTAATGAGTCTGCTCTCAAAGGAGGGGATTTAGATAGTTAGTTTTCAATTTTTGCTGCTTCTGAGTTGATAACAGAAACAGTCATCATGCATGTAATGGCAGCAGAAAAAAAATGCAGTCTTTCTGACCT
>NW_024424119.1:31647701-31829069 GCF_017311325.1 Ursus maritimus
AGGGAAAGAGGACAAAGTTGTAGACACAGAAGATGGTGAAATTTTTCAAGGGAACGAACAGAGAAAATCTTTAGATTCTCTTTGGTCCACATATCTGGCTAACCCCTGTTCAATCTTAAAGCAGCTCAGTTAAAGACAAGAGTTCTCTACTGAGCCTGGAGTTGCCAACCAAGAAAGTGTTTTCAGTCTATGTTGACCTGAAGCAATTTCCTTCTATAAAAAATGATACATAAACCATAAAAAATCACAGAATCGAAAGTCTTGCAACATAATATTCAGGTAATGTCCACATTACAATAAAAATTACCTGACATTCAAACAACCAGGAATATGGAACTCATTTTCAAGCAAAAAGACAATCAATTTAGAACAACCACAGATGCCCCATATATGGGAATTAACAAAGATCTATAGCTGCTATTAATTTATATTTCTCAATTACTTAAGATAAAATATGATCTTAATGAATATAGAAAAAACTTCAGCAGAAAATAGAAATGTGATTTAAAAAAGAAAAAAATGGCAATTCCATAACTAAAAAAATGTAATAAATAAATTTTAAAAAAACCCTCTGGGTGCAATTAACAACAGGATAGAGAGATAACAAGGGCTTAAGTATAGATCTATAAAAATTAACCAAGTTGAAAGATAGAAAAAAAAATTAAAGTACAGATCTATATTTGATATAAATATGCTGAATGCTTAGAATTAGAATCCTAGAAGAAAATAAGACAGAAGAAAACCAGTGAAGAAATAATATCCCCAAATCCAATTTAAATGGGACGAAAGACATAGATTAACAGAATAAAGAAACTTAATGAAACTTATGCTTAATGAATACAACAACCATACTTAGGCACAGAATAGGTTAACCTTTAGAAGCAAGAGAATAAATGGTGAAAACAGAGAGAGAAAAATATGATATATTACGGAGGAATAGTAAAACAATTTAAAGCTTACTTCTCATCAGAAACTATGGAAATAAGAAGACAATGGAATAATATCTTTAAAGTGAAGAAAGGAAAATAAGCAAACAAAAACTATCAGCCAAGAACTTCAAGACCAGCAAAATTATTCTTTAAGAATGAAGTTAAAATAGACACTTAGATAAAAGGGAACTATGCTAATTTATTGAAATCGAATCTGTACTTTAAGAAATGATAACTGCTAGAAAAAGTTATTTGGATCAAAGGAAAGTGATATCAAAAGAAGATACAGATTATCAGAATCTTATCAGGAATATAGAGGCACATTATGCAATGAGAAGGTGGATAATTCTCCAAGAAGACAAAATCATCTTTAATGTGTATTCTCCTAAAAGTAGAGCATCAAATTAACTGACACAACAGTTGACAGAATTGCAAGAAGGAAAAGGCAAATACACCATTATAGCTGGAGACATCAAAAACCTTCTATCAATAATTGAAATATCCAGTTAGCATAGAATCAGGATATAATTGACCTGAACCACAATAGCAATCAACTTGATCTAATTGACATTTATAGAATACTTCATCCAACACTGCAGGAAACATACTCTTCTTAGTTCATATGAAAAATTCACTAAAGTATCCCATATTCTGAGACATAAAACACACTTAAATCTAAAAGAGACATCATACAAAGTATGCTCTCAGACCACTATGGAGTGTGATTGTCTTATTATAAATCAGTAACAAAAAGGTAGCTGGAAAATTCCAAAATACATGGAGATGAAACAACACAATGCTAAATAACACATGTTCCAAGAAACCTCAATATATATATAAATCAATCAAACCCCCCAAAAGGTACTTTTTGGATAATGATATTAAAGTTTATATGAAAAGGCAAAATACCATGAGTAGCCAATAAAATATTAAAAAAAAAAACACAGTTGGAGAACTGACACTAAGGACTTGCAGTTTTTTCCCAAAAAATTAATTAATTAATTAATTTTTACTTTTTAAAATTTTTTTAAATTAACACGTAATGTATTATTTGTTTCAGGGGTACAGGTCTGTGATTCATCAGTCTTACACAACATCCAGTGCTCACCGTAACATATACCCTCCCCCATGTCAAATTTTTATTTAAATTTTAGTTAGATAACATACAATGTAATATTGTTTTCAGGAGTAGAATTCTGGAATTCATCACTTACATATAACAGCCAGTGTTCATCACAACAGGTGCTGTCCTTAATACCCAACACCCATTTAGCCCATCCTCTGCCTACCTACCCTACAGCAACCCTCAGTTTGTTCTCTATAGTTAAGAGTCTCTTATGGTTTGCTTCCCTCTTTTTTTCCCCTTCCCCTATGTTCATCTCTTTTGCTTCTTAAATTCCACCTATGAGTGAAATCATATGGTATTTATTTGCCTTTCTCTGACTGACTTATTTCACTTGGCATAATACACCCTAGGGCCACCCAGATCATTGCAAATGGCAAGATTTCATTCTTTTTGATGGCTGAATAATATTCCATCGTACACACACACACACACACACACACACACACACACACATCTTTTTTATCCATACATCAGTCAATGGACATTTGGACTCTTTCTATGATTTGACTATTGTTGATAATGCTGCTATAAACATCAGGCTGAATGTGTCCCTTCAAATCAGTATTTTTGAATATTTGGTAAATACCTAATAATGCAATTGCTGGTCATAGGGTAGTTCTATTTTTAACTTTTTGAAGAACCTCCATGCTGTTTTCCACAGTGACTGCACCAGTTTGCATTCCCACCAACAGTGCAAGAGGGTGGGAAGGTGTCCCCTTTTTCCACATCCTTGCCAATATCAGTCATTTCCTGTATTATTAATTTTAGTCATTCTGAAAGGTAGGGGTAGTATCTCATTATGGTTTTGATTTGTATTTCTCTGACGCCAAATGATGTGGCACATTTTTTCATGCGTCTGTTGGCCATTTGTATGTCTTCTTTGGAAAAATGTCTGCTCATGTCTTCTGCTCATTTCTTAGCTGGATTGTCTTTTGGGTGTTAAGTTTATTAAGTTCTTTATAGATTTTGGACACTAACCCTTTATTAGATATGTCATTTGCAAACATCTTCCCCATTCTGTAGGCTGCCTTTGAGTTTTGTTGATTGTTTCCTTAGCTGTGCAGAAGTTTTTATCTTGATGAAGTCCCAATAGTTCATTTTTGCTTATGTTTCCCTTGCTTTCAGAGACATGTCTAGTAAGAGTTTGCTATGGTCCAGGTCAAAGAGATTGCTGCCTGTGTTCTCCTCTAGGATTTGATGGCTTTCTGTCTTACTTTTAGGTCTTTAATCCATTTTGAATTTATTTTTGTGTATGGTGTAAGAAAGTTGTCCAGTTTCATTCTTCTGCGTGTTGCTGCCCCATATCCCAAACACCATTTGTTGAAGAGACTTTTTTTCCATTGGATAATCTTTCCTGTTTTGTTGCAGATTAGTTGACCACAAAGTTGTGGGTCCATTTCTGGGTTTTCTATTCTGTTCCAATTAACTATGTGTCTGCTTTTGTCTTGATGACTACAGCTTTGTAATATAAAGTTTGAAACTGTGATGCTTCCAGCTTTGTTTTTCTTTTTCAAATTTGCTCTGGCTATTTGGGGTCTTTGGTGGTTCCATATAAATTTTAGCATTTCTTGTTCTAGCTCTGTAGAAAATGCTGGTGGTATTTTGACAGGGATTGCATTAAAAGTGTAGATTGCTTTGGGTAGTATAGACATATTAACAATATTTGTTCTTCCAATCCATGGGCATGGATATTTTTCCACTTCTTTGTGTCTTCTCAAATTTTTTCATAAGTGTTCTATAGTTTTCAGAGTATAGATCTTTTACCTCTTTGGTTAGGTTTATTCCTAGGTCTTTTATAATTTTTGGTGCAATTGTAAATGGGATCAATTCCTTGATTGCTGTTTCTGCTGCTTCATTATTGGTGTATAGAAATGTAACAGATTTCTGTACGTTGATTTGGTACCTTGCGACTTTGCTGAATTTGTGTACCAGTCCTAGGAATTTTTTGGTGGAGTCTTTTGGGTTTTCTACATAGAGTATCATGTCATCTGTGAATAGTGAAAGTTTTACTTCTTTTTGATGATTCAGATGCCTTTTATTTCTTTTTGTTGTCTGATTGCTGAGGTTAGGACTTCCAGTACTAGGTTAAATAACAGTGAAAGTGGACATCCCTGTCTTGCTCCTGACCATAGAGGAAAAGCTCTCAGTTTTTCCCCATTAAGGATGATATCAGCTGTAGGTCTTTCATATGTGGTTTTAATGATGTTGAGGTATGTTCCCTCTATCCCTAATTTGTTGTGCATTTTTATCAAGAACTGATGCTGTATTTTGTCAGATGCTTTTTTCCCATCTATTGACAGGATCATATGGTTTTTATCCTTTCTTTTATTAATGTGGTGTATCATGTTGATTGATTTGTGAATATTGAGCCACCCCTGTATCCCAGGAATAAATCTCACTTGATTGTGGTGAATAATTCTTTTAATTTATTGTTGGATTCAATTTGTTAATATCTTTTTGGGAATTTTTGCATCCATATTTATCTGGGATATTGGTCTGTTGATTTTGCGGGGAGTTCTCTGTGCCTCTTGGGCTTGAATGCATGTCTCCTTCCCCAGGTTAGGAAAGTTCTCAGCCATGATTTGTTCAAATAAACTTTCTGTCCCCATTTTCCCCACTCTTCTTCTGGGACTTCCATGATGTGAATGTTATTATGTTTTATGGGATCACTGAGTTCCCTGAGTCTACATTCATGATCCAATATTTTTCTTTTCCTTTTTATTCTCAGCCTCATTATTTTCCATAATTTTATCTTCTAACTCACTTATTCATTTTCTGCTTCTTCCATCCTTATGGTCATTACATCCATTTGGCTTTGCATCTGTTACAGCATTTTTTATTTTGGCAGGACTAGTTTTTAGATCTTTTATATCTGTGGTAAAGGTCTTCCTCGTTTCTTCTATGCTTTTCTCAATCCTAGCTAGTATCCTGATGATTGTTGTTTTAAATACTGGTTCAGAAAAACTTAAAAATTCTAGTTCAGGCATATTACTTATATCTGTTTTGATTAGCTCTCTGGCTGTGACCTCTTCTTGTTCTCTCTTTTGGGATAAATTCCTCCATCTTGGCATTTTGTCTAGGTTTCCGTCATTTGTGTGTTAGGAAAGCTGTGCCTGGTCCTATTTCCACTAGAGCTGAAGCTTTGCAGCAGTCCATGATCAGTAAACTTTGTGCGTGGATGAATGGCTGTGTGGTCTTCTGGGAAATTGGCCTGCTGCTGCTCTGGGTCTCAACTGTGCTTGCCCTATTCAAAAAGGAACCTGCAGAGCACAGAATGGCAGGGCTTGGTGTAAGTGGCTCTGGGCTTCCACTGTGTGCATTGTGCTGCTTGCTGAAGTCAGTCTGTGCGGATGGGAGGGGTGGAAAATGGCCTTGGCCCACTTTCTTCCCTTGAGAGCAGAGTTTGTGCCCACTATTCTTCAGGAAGCCCTCACAGAAGAGTGAACAATCTCCTTCTTGTGTCCTAGGCTTCTGTCAAATCCCTGTCTTCACCCGGTCTGTGTCTGCACTGTCTGCCTGCCCAGCGGGGGCACAGTGCTCCTGTTTTATCTCAGGCACAGGGCCAGGTTTCAAAACTCCAGATTTTAGGGACCTGGCATGGTGCGAACCCACACTAATCCTCTGGGAGAGGGTCTCGCTGTGCTGTGGCTGGTACTGGTTTGTCCCAGAAAAAGCAGCTGCATGACCATGCAGGGGCTCAGAGTTTATGGCCAAGTGTAGCAAAAAACTGGCATCTAGATCAGCTGCCCTCAGCAGGCAGCTCTGCTTGTATGCTAATGAATGGGGCAATTCAATGACATGCACTGGCTCTTTTGTCCTGAGAGGCAGTGAAGCATCTCCCAAATGTATTTTAAGAAGGAGAACTATCTCTCCTAATGTGACCCAGGGGATCCTCAAACCACATTGTCTGTTCTCAGGGCTCCACCCTCCTTCTCCATAGAAGTACTGCTACACCCACCAGGCTTGACCTTTGCGATGGCATGGACGTCTAAAACTTCAGATTTTCAGCTCTGCTGCTTGTAAAAAGTTGTGATAATCAGCTCCTCTTGTTTTCCCAGTCAATGGTTACGGGAAAGTGTTTTTCTTGGGCAACCTGTGTGCTGCTTTACCTCTCTCCTCTCGGTGATCAGGGTTCCCTCTTCTCTGCAACACCTGTGATTCTTTTCTTCCCCAAGTCATATCACTGCACCTCCTACCTCCTACCTTCCATGATATGGCCTCTTTTCTCCCTCTTGTTGTGCAGTTTGTTCTCTCAGTCCTCAGATCGATTTCCTTGGTGTTCAGAATGATTTGATAATTATCTAGCTGTGTTCAAGGGACAAGGCAAGCATAAGGGCCTCCTACTAATCAGCCATCTTAACTCCTCCCCCAAGACTTCCAGTCTCTTTTATTTTTTTTTTTTGAAGATTTTTATTTATTTATTTGAGAGACAGAGAGAGAGAAAGAGAAGCAGACTCCCTGCTGAACAGGAAGCCTGATGTGGGGCTCCATCCCAGGACCCAGAGATCATGAACTGAGCCAAAGGCAGCCACTTAACCAACTGAGCCATCCAGACACCCTAGACATCCAGTCTTATTATAATGTCTTCCAGTCTCATTAATATAATTACAGTTATCATGCCATTGTAGTATTAGTGACAAAAGAGACAAACAATTCTATGGATTAGAATACAGAGTTTCAAAATAGTTTCATGTAAATACAGTCAACTTACCTTTGACAAAAGGACAAAGACAGCTCAATAGAAAAAGGATAGTCCTTTCAACAAATGGTGCCGAGAAAACTCAACATGCACACGAAAAAAAAATGCATCTAGATACTGACATTAGACCTTTCATAAAAATTAATACAGAATGTATCATAGCCTTAAATGTAAAATGCAAAATTATAAAACTTCTAGAAGACAACATAGGAAAAAAAAATCTAGGTGACTTTGTATTTGGTAATGAGTTTTTAGATACAATGCAAAGGCATATGGGAAAAAATGGTATGTTGGACTTCGTCAAAATTAAAAAAAACAAGCGAACAAACAACCTTCTCTGTGAAAGACACTGTTAAGAGAACAAAGAGTCAAGACACAGACTAGGGAAAAATATCTATTTTTAGCTTATATCTTTATCATATATCTAATAAATGACTCAGATCCGAATACACAGATAACTTATAATACAACATTAAGGTAAAGAACAACATAATTAAAAAGTGGACAAGGATCTTAACAGATGAATAACCAAAGAAGATAAACACCTGGTAAATAAACATATGAAAATATGCCATTATCATATGTTATTAGAGAAGTTCAAATTGAAACAACAATGAGATTCCATGACATACCTATAAGAAAGACTAAAATTCAAAACACTGACACCACCAAATGCTGACAAGGTAGTGGAACAACAGGAACTTTCATTTACTGCTGGTATGAATCCAAAATAACACAGCCACTTTAGAAGACAGTTTGGAAGTTCCTTATAAAGATAAACATAGTCTTACTAAATGATCAAGTAATTGAACTCCTCGGTATATACTTGATTAAATTGAAAACTTATATCACATAAAAGCTCAACCATAAATGCTTATTGCAGCTTTACTCATAACTGTCCAAATTTGGAAGCAACCCAGATGTCCTTCAACAGGTGAATGAATAAATGAAATGGTATATCCATACAATTGAATATTACTCAATGATTAAAAGAAATGAGCTATCAAGCCATGAAATGACATGGAGGCACCTTAAATACAAATTCTTAAATGAAAGAAGACAGTACGAAGAGGCTACATACTGTATGATTTCAGGTACATGACTTTTTTGGAAGATCAAAACTATAGACACAGTAAAAGGATTAGTGGTTGTTATGGATTTAGGCAGGGGAAGAATGACTAGGTAGAATACAAGCTTTTAGGGCAATGAAACTATTCTATATAATACTGTAATCGTGCATACCTTAAATCATGCATTTGGCAAAACCAAAAAATAACTGTACAACACAAAGAGTGAACTCTAATGTAAACTATGGACTTTGTTAATAATTATGTATTAGTACTTGTTCATCAACTGTACCAAATATAATACATCAGTACAAGATGTTAATAATAAAGAGAACCTTAGGAGGGAGAAGAAGGAGTATAAGGGAACTTTAGCACTTTCTGCTTAAGTTTTCTGTAAACTTTAAATTGCTCTAAAAAAATCAAGTCTTTTAATTTTTAAAAAGGTGAGGATGGGGTAAGTGGATATTGTGAAAGCTACCAGGAATGTTGGCTAAATTTGGGAATCTTGTTTAATTCCCTTTCTAATTTCACAGAGGAAGAAATTATACTTATGTCCAGAATTAAATTATTTACTTTCACTGAGGCAATAATACCAAACCTAGCATAAATAAAACATTCTGGAATTTACAAAGTGCTTCACTTACACTAGTGATGATATATATCCTTCCCAAAAACCCAATGAGAAATATAGAGTAGGCTTTCTGATTATTCCCATCGTAGAAAAACCTGATGCTCTAACAGGCTAATTACCTTGTCCAAAATACAGAGTTAACAAGAAGCAGAGCTGTCTTAATTGTATCCCATTTACCTTCCTCATTGTGAAATCACATTTTCCTTTTAAAATTTTCTGAAGGAAGACAGACTGGGTGTCCAGATCACAAAATCCCTTACGTATAGTTGGTGAAGATAGTATATGAAATGGACAAGTTGTAGACCACTGGCACAGTGTTGGCTATGTCCAAGTGTTCCAAGTCCCATGGTATAGGAAGAAACAGAATGCAAAAATATTCCTTTGATGCTGCAGGAAGTTGCCTTATATGGTGGTAGCTGGATTTGAGGAATGATAAGAGTATCTTTCATAGTCCAATGTGTAAAAGGCAGCAAGACCACATCTCTAAGCATCTTTGACCTATAAAGTTGGCAACATTGTGAGGGCTGTCACTGATCATCAAATTTGTGCCTTACTTCCATGACAACAAATAACTATGGTCACTCCCTTGTAACAATATCTTGCATATATCCTTGACACTAATTTGTTTGCTCATTTGATAGTAAGCCAAATGAAAGCAGCTTTGAAACTAGACCAAGTTCTCATATTTACCAATCTTTGAAAATGCTTAGTCACTTGTTGTTCAGTTTTATTTCAAGTCAGAAATCACTAGTATTTACAACTCTGTCAGCAGAGTATCAATTAGACTAAACAGCTGTTCAGGTGAGATTGATTAGAAACTACAATTCTCCTTCTTACATGCTTGGTGTGGTGAACGGTAGGGGCAAAGGGTGAATGGAAAATACCTTTTCGACTGTATTCATGAAGGAAGGAAACTGTCAATAAATAAAATGAAAAAAAATCTGTTTTCTCAAATTTTAGTTGAGGAAATTGGACAATGAGTATTTGTTGACAATAAAGATTGAGCTGTTTGCCTAGACTCAAGATAAATATAGGTCTGTAGTCTAAACTACAAAGTATTAATATTGTTTTAACCTTTCTGAATAAAAACAGTAGCAGAAAAACAGGCTGTCTCGATCCTGAAAGCAGCAATGTAATCACTGCATGATGTGATCTCTTTTATGTCTAAGTGGCATAAACTAAGCATTATTTTCTGTCTGTATCTCTTGCAGAAGCTTAGAATATTCCTGCCCTGAATACTGATTTCTAACAAGTTGGAAATGTGGGGCCTGCCAGTGTCTGATGCTCACACAGTTTGAATGTGTGCTCAGACATATATTCTGTTAATAATCTTAAATGAATTCATAAAAAGAGAGAATAGATAAAACTCATGACTGTTTTCTTGGCTAAAAAAAATAATAGAAACATCTCCATATCGATTGCCACTATTGGAAAAATACAAGTATATGTAAGAAAAATTGAGGTTTTATGTTAAGCAATAATTAATTTGCTTGCTATTGCTAAAAAGGCACATTGCATAAAAATTCTGACAAATATTTCACCATTTGCTTGTCCAAAGGAGGGTGGTGATGCTAAGTGCTTGGCCTGGACATTTTGGAATAAGAACATTTTACCAGACTAGATCCAAGTGGCAGATTTGGAAATAAGACAAGTTATCACAGGGGGAGGAGATATGTATTGGTGGCAATCTTTCTGTTACTACATTTTCACTCTCTTCCCAACCCTCATGCCAGTCTCAGTTTATGACATTTAATCACATCTTTTGACAGATGGTTTGTTTTTCTTGTTGCTGCTCTTCTTTATGATAATGATCATTCAAAACAATTAAAACAGAATTAGCTGTATGTATGAATTATAAACAGGCACTCATTCATTCAATAGTTCATTAGGCTTACAATGTACCAGGCATAGAGTTTGGTAAGAAAACGTTGCATTGAGAAAAACAGGCTCATGCTTTACCTCATTTGTGCATGAATGATACTAACAATTTTTTTATATTGTTTTTTGATAGTTTTCTTTTTCTTTCTTTCTTTCTTTCTTTCTTTCTTTCTTTCTTTCTTTCTTCTCTCTTTCTTTCTTTCCTTTCTTTTTAGGAGTTATGGGGAAAAAAGGAAATGGATTTATTCATTCTTCCATCTGGAAAGGCAATAAATAGCATGGTTCTAATCCTGATTCTGCCATCAACAGGCTATGTAAACCTTGGATAAGTTATATAATCATTCTTGGTCTCAGTTTAGTCATCGGCAAGACTGCCATAACAGTCATAATACCTAGGTATGCTGTAAGGATTAAAGAGTCAATACATGTAAACTGCTTGGATTTGTGTGTGGCATTTGGTGTTAACATTTTAGCTATTATTATTCATTTGTCAAAATATTCATTATAGGAATGCTGAAAAAGGATAATAGCAATTAATCCAATCTATTAATTAATTACATGATATTAGATAGTTTGCTTAGATCTTAACATACATTATTTTACTTCATCCACAACATAGTGAAAGGTACTATTATCTTCATTTAGAATTGAACTGAGACATGGAGGAGCTAATCACTGAACAAATAATTGGACTATGATTGTGTGACTCCAAAGTCCAGGTTAAGATAGAATATGCCCTATTGAATCTTAGTCAATAGTTTGTAAAATAAAATCCTACAGTACTCACTCTTCTGCTGAGGAAAACAGAAAATATGAATAATTGTGCAGTATGATAAGAACTATACTCAGAGTATATGTACAAGGTATTTGGGGAACACAGAAAACAGAGGGATTAAATTTTCCTTCAGTGGAGCTTTCACGGCCTCTTGGGTTGTAGGATTATGTCTGAAGAGAGTTTACCAAATAATATCAAACACAACATTAGACTCAATACTTTCTTAGCCTAGACACTAAATAGCTCAGTGTCTCTGTATCATTAAGCAGTCAGAGGTAGTATTTTTTATAACACAAGGAGAAAAAGAAAATATTCTAATTATAGAGCAACTGAGCAAATTCCACCTGAAAAAAAGCTGAAGAAAGACATGAATACTTTTTAAAAAATGTTACAGCTTCATATTCTAATGTCACCCAACCTCACGCCAACATTTCAATCATGCATATCTCTTTTGGTCAGCACTGCTCATGCATCATTGTTATCTCATACCTAGATTATTTTACAAACTTCCAAAATTGGTCTTCCTATTGCAAATATCACCCCTTTCAATTCACTGCAGTTGAGGTAATATTTCTAAATGCATATCTGACCATATTAGCTCACTACTTAAAATATAATTATAAAATTTCCCCTTGTCTATCAAATAAAATCTCAATACCATGCCAGGATTTTCAAAATTCATGACCACCTTTCCATTTTTTACCTGTTCAAATTCACCTTCTTTCACTACATATGCCTTATGCTCTATCCATTGCAAATGTCATTCAGTTCCTGAAATATTTATTTCATTTGTAGTCATCACCTTCCTCAGTGTATGGCCTATGGCATCTACTCAATAAATACTGTTGACTGAAGGGATGGGAATGTTAATAGGAACGATCCCCTGTAAGGCATTTGTAATCCATTTCAGAGCCATAGCAGAACTTTGCCTCCTCTACCATTTACCTCAAAGACACAAAGATTGGAAATGTCAGGACATGCCCAGCAAATAATTATCAGATTTGGCTGGAACACAGGGAGAAATAGGGATGTTGCAAGAAGCAGAGCTTTATCATATAGTGTTTAAAAGCAAGTACTTTAGAATTAGATATGGATCGAAATTGAATTTCTAGTCTTAACTAGCTTTATGATCCTGAGTAAGCCATTCATTTTCTCTGTCCTATTTCCTTAAGTGAAATGTGGAAAATATTACTTATTTCATTTTTAAAGTGCTTAACACAGTGTTTAGCCCATCATTTATGACTAAATCAGAATTCTTTCTTCTTCTTTTGCGATATAGTTATAAGATATTTGTTCTTCTTTGTTAAAAAGAAGATTCCATATAGAAATACACAGATAACAGAGACATATCTATATTCACTGGATATCTCTTAGTTGCTCTTGAAGATCCACTCTCCACATTCCCACTCCCTGCACTATGAGAGGCTGAAATGTATGAGCTACAAGAGGGATTCCACATTCCTAGGTTTCATGATGGGTCTGGCCAAAGAAGGTTCTGGCAAGAGACAGGAGAGAGAGGAGAGTTGATTTAGAACCCTATTACTCCAGCTCCATCCCAGTAGACCGCTTTAGTCCAGCAGCATCCCTCTTGAAAGGTTTACTTATTAGCTGTTGTCAGATGATCCTTTCCTGGCAGCCAGTTGTGTCTTTTTACAGTGTAACACTGTGTTTTGTCTTAACATGCCAAATGACTAGTATCTTTAGCTTTATCACTTCAGGACCAGGGGTCTAATGAAATCCTGGTATTACTAACTTCTAGGAAAATTACTATCTAATGCAGTGTCTGTCTGATCACACCTTTGAAAATCCTCTTTGAATTATTCTTGTGTGTGACCTTTGGGTCTTTTGGGATCCTAAATAATATATGTGTATACACAGAAAAATGGGACTGCATGTATACTGAAAAGAAAATGGGAATAAGAGCCATATAAAAGAAGGACATAATTAAAAAAAATGTTTGTACATTTATTTCCAACTTCCTCGAACTCCTCACATATTTCTCAGATTGTTAGCGTATTTATAAAGATTGGCATGAAGCCCTCAGTTTGTTTCTCAGAGTCCATAGTCTCCCATGCTTCATTCCCCCTTCTGATTACGCCCCCCTTCTTTATCCCTTTCTTCTCCTACCGATCTTCCTAGTTCTTATGTTCCATAGATGAGAGAAACCATATGATAATGTCTTTCTCTGCTTGACTTATTTCACTTAGCATTATCTCCTTCAGTGCCGTCATGTTGCAGCAAATGTTGAGAAATCGTTCTTTTTGATAGCTGAGTAATATTCCCTTGTATATATGGACCACATCATCTTAATCCAGTCATCTGTTGAAGGGCATCTCAGCTCCTTCCACGGTGTTATATGCAACTAATGAATCATCGAATTTTACATCAAAAACCAGGGATGTACTGTATGGTGACTAACATAATATAATAAAAAAATTATTATAATAAAAAAAGATTGGCATGAAGAATTGATATTAAATTTTACATATAAGGTAGTGTTTTTGTTTTTTGAATCAAATATTTAAGCTTTTGTGACTGTATTCTTAAAGTTTATTGACTTTACCACCTAGTGGTCTTTGTTTTAGAGCATTTAGGGAATTTATTTTCACTAGGGCTGGGTTTTAAATCTTTTGAGTTGGCAATACTACAGAAAAATGAATGTAATTTTGAAATGTACCCATCAACTGGGCAGCACTCCAGTGGACGCTGCTTTCTGTTAAGACATGAGATTATAATCTATAAGTGTCTAGAACAACTAAAACTAAAGGAACATTATAAGGAATGAATTCTGTTAATCACAGCTAATATTTTATTCTGTGTATAGGACAAGTTTCGTCTTTAAATATCTCCTACCAAAAAAACAAAACAAAAGAATACTATGTGTTTTAAAGTAGACTAAATGGTAATTCTAATGAATAATAGCCCAGGAAAATAGAGCTAGTCATTGAAATAAAGTGTTTTCTTCCTGCTTTCCAGTGGTTTTGACTATCATTCATACATTCTCAAGAGGTACAGCATAAGGAGCATACAATTTTTGAACAGTACTTCTTACTTTACCATCTCCTCTCCTGCCTGCCTTAATAAATGAGGTTCTGAAGCCTACTATGTCAACAAAGCTCCAATTTCCACTCAGTAAAGAAAGTCTTTGCCAATTTAATTTCTCATGTTTACAGTCCTTCCCTTCTCATCATCAAAGCAAAAGTCCCTTGCTTCATTTCTGTGACGGATGGGAGAGGAGTGTCCACCTCATTAACCACATATCCATTCCAAAAATCTACTTTCGTATGCTCTTAGTGGTGCTGTGGATTTTTCTCATGGTTTCTTATCACTCAATTTTTTGTCCTGGTTAACTGCTTTTCCAATCACAGAGATAGATATACTTGTGCATGGGAGAAAGCGTTGGAGGTCAATATGGAAAGAGATTCCAAGTCTGAAAAAATGTCATTGTTTCTAATTTCTCATATACCTCAAATATATCAAATCCACGTTTATGCAACTCCTCAAGACTGTGAAAAAGGAAATGCTATTTCTTCAATGAGTAGCAGAAATTGTACAGATAAAACAAAAACCTAGTTAAAGGGAAAAAATAGTCCATTTAATATTAGGTAAACAAAATTTGGGATGCATTTCACAATGATTGTGAAATGATATTTTATAAACTTAAGTCTTCCTATTAAGAGACTAATTTATTGTCCTGGATTATTTATAGAGACAAGAGAAAATGGATATGGATAAACTGTAAATGAAATAGGATCTAAATGAAACTACATTTAGGAAAAAACAGATTAGTGATATTATTTAAGACTTTTTGCTTTTCCCTAATCTAGGTCCAAGGATAAATGTAATAATCTTTCAAATTTAAGGTTTGCCATTTATAATGTTTTGCGTTTGAAAGCATGAAAGTTTCTTTGCCTCCTCCTTTTCTTTTTCTTCCTCTTTCAGTAGTGTATATAAATATATAAATATTAATAATATATAACATCATATATCTTTTTTATTTTAAAAAATTAGATTTTTCTAGAGTGATTTAAGGAATAATAAAGGAGATAAAATGGTAAAGACAAAATAGAGCTCCAAATATTGATTCATCTTCATCAGTTGGTCAAATTTCAAGGCTCAAATTACAGGCTCAAAGGGAATACTTAATCTAAGAAAGGTAAATTTTGGAACACATTTTGGAAGCAGGTCCAGAGAAAGTGTAGGCACCAGCATTAAACACATCAATTTGTTACTACAACAGACTACGACCAAAATCTATAAACTTGGGGGCTGGCAAGAACATGGAAGGTGAAAGAAGTTACAAAGAAATTTCCTTTGGATATAGATACCATATGTGGACCAAGAAAAGTTGAATTACCAGATCACCTGGGGTCAAGACAAAGGCTTCAAAGGCTAACTTATAATGTAAACACCTGGCTGGAACTCAGTGTAGCTAAAAATCGATATAAGATGGGCTTGGTTGAGAAAACAAGGTAGAAACAGATATGTTGCCATACATTATACCCAAATATCTGATTAAGATTTTTTGATCTTTATTAATATTTATCATTTTTTAAAAAATGACTCATTTATATGTGAATCCCTAATCAAATTGTCAATGTTCTGTTGATAATTCATTGTGCAAGTTAGAGATGCCTTTACTCATTCACTTATACTTGTCCTACTTGCAGCAATGCCATTGCTTAAATAACTTATCTGATGTCATACATCCATCAATCAACAAAAAAGAAAAATTGCAAAAATAATTTACTTTGTCAAAGGCTATGCTACTAACACTGTGCCATAAAGATATAAATAGTATTTTATTTCCAAAAGGGAACTGATTCAAGGTTTTACATTTCTGAGATCATGACATGCTTAGACTTTCCTCAAGTTTTATCTTGTAATTTTTCTATAGATAAATAAATATGTCTCAAATAATTTGGCAAAATGCTAAAATATATTTTATTATGACATATTAGAGAAATTAAAGAATAGGCAAAAGTGAACAAGTATAATTTTTGCTTAAAATATCAAAATTTCATAAATCGTATTTAAGAGAAATAAACTATGAAAAGAGTTAAGCAGAGATATAATCTCAAATAAGCAGAGAGATAATCTCAAAGTATAGAGTCTGGACTTACTTCCATTGGATTGTCTGCTTTTAGAAATTGGTTTTTAAAAAATCTGTTACGAGTAAATATAACCAGACTTTTGATTTAATGATGTGTACTGAAAGAAACCATTTTTTGAATGAACTTTATTTATTATAGAAATAATAAGGATATTAGAAAGCTCCGAAATGTATTAGAAGACATAATACAAGTTCCTCTTTCAAACTCACCTGTGAAAGAATGCAGTTATTTTAAAATAAAATTCAACGTGTGCTTAAAAAAAAAAAAAAGACAAAAAACAACACCATACTGACTGCTACATTGGTTAACAGAGAAAGATTTGGCTTTTGTACTGTAAAATGGAGATTGTCATGGGGTTATTTTTCATCTTAAATAAGATAGTGCAGCACAGCCATGTTTGGGAGTTCAAAACTTTGTTAGTTATACCTGGTTTAGAATATAAAGAATAACAATAATAGAAATAGCATTAGTGTCTACTGTTATTTTTTTCTTCCTTTTTCTTAAATGTTCTGCCAACTGCAGTCAAGTGTGTTACAATTTTTTTATTAATGTTGAATTTGTCAATATTTCTTTGGAATGAACTGTCTGGTTTTCTTTTTTCTTTATAGATTTTGAAGTTTAATATTAGGTAAATAAATTGTTGTTTTTCGGAGGAAAACTAAGAACTACTTTCCCCAAATCTCTAGACAGTGGTCCTGGAAGAGATTCCTCTAATGAAAAGAACTACCATGAGATTTGAAAATAGAAGTGTTAGAGAAGCTCCTCTTTTTTAGTAGCATTAATGGGCAAGCTCCAGGCCACCAGGTACAGTAGAGGTGCTGCCAGCAGGGACAGGTCCACCTAAGAACCTTCACACATTAGCGTTATAGGTGGCTAAGATAATCTGGCAGAAGTTCCCCCACAATTAATGCAACTTCCAGAATTCTAGAAACTGTGCTCCCAAAACATATGACTCTGTATACACCTCTAAATCCATTCGTCTAATCATTTCCTTTTGGAAATATATACATTGGCTTTTGTTTCTCTGAATGACAAGGTAAAACTTTCATTTTTATAAAATGGCCTTTTAAAATATAACAATAACATTGGTCTTAGAGTCTAATATTTCTAATATAAAAGTAACTACACTCCTTTTAATATTTATCTGTTAGATGCTGTTTTTATTTTTTTATAATTCTTTTTTTTCCTGCAGCACTAGCATTTTCTTTTTTCATAATAATTTTTTATTATGTTATGCTAGTCACCATACAGTATATCCTTAGTTTTTGATGTAATGTTCCATGATTCATTATTTGTGTATAACACCCAGTGCACCATGCAATATGTGCCTTCCTTAATACCCATCACTGGCCTATCCCAATGCCCCACCTCCCTCCCTTCTGAAGCCCTCAGTTTGTTTCCCAGAGTCCATAGTCTCTCATGGTTCATTTCCCCTTCTGTTTACTCCCCCTTCATTCTTCCCTTCCTTCTCCTACTGATCTTCCTGCTATTTCTTATATTCCATAAATGAGTGAAACCATATGATAATTGTCTCTCTCTGATTGACTTATTTCACTTAGCTTAATCTCCTCCAGTCCCATCCTTGTTGCTGCAAATGCTGGGTAATCGTTCTTTCTGATGGCTGAGTAATATTCCATTGTATATATGGACCACATCTTCTTAATCCAGTCATCTGTTGAAGGGCATCTTTGCTGCTTCCACAATTTAGATATTGTGGACAATGTTTCTATGAAGAGTGGGGTGCATATGGCCCTTCTCTTCACTACATCTGTATCTTTGGGGTAAATACCCAGTAGTGCAATGGCTGGATCATAGGGTAGCTCAATTTTTAACTTTTTAAGGGACCTTCACACTGTTTTCCAAAGTGGCTGTACCAACTTGCATTCCCACCAACAGTGTAGGAGGGATCCCTTTTCTCCATATCCTCCCCAACATTTGTTGTTTCTTGCCTTGTCCATGTTTGCCATTCTAATAAATACCTAAGATTGGCATCAGTGTGTCATAGAGCAGACTTCTAAGTTTATAAGAAATTTTCACACTTTTTTAAGAGAAGGAGTTAAGATGGCAGAGGAGTAGGGGTCCCCTTTTTCAGCTGGTCCCTGAGTCGAGATGGATAGGTACCAGACCATCCTGAACATCCATGGAATCAGCCTGAGACGCAGGAAGATACATCTGGATCTCTACAAATGAACATCTCCAGCAATGAGTATTGAGGTACCAAGCGGGTAGCTGTGAAGCCACGCACAGATATGGGAAGATAAATGGAAGGGGGAGGAGCCACCGTGTTCGGGCGTGGGGAAGCGGTAGCCACCTGCACTGGGGAGCGGGTGGACTCTCCGACCGGCACCTGGGAGAATGCAGACTGAGACCGTGAGCTGGGGAACGCACGCGACCAGTCTGAAAACCAGAGCTCCAGAGTGTGTGAACCACACTGAAATGGAGCTCCGGAGTGCAAGGGGGCAGCTGGCGGCCGGCGGTGTTAGAAACACAAAGGACAGAGACGTGCTGGCCCTGGAAGTGAGGGCTGGAATGCCAGCTATGGGACACACATCCTGGGATGCTGTAGGGTTTAGCAGGACCAACAGAAACAGAGTTAAAGTGGCCAGAGGGGCCCAGCGAAGAACCATCTGCGATCCCTCTGTTCTGAGACAGAGGCTGAGATTCGGCTACTGCTCAGAAGAGGCACAGCAAACCGCCAGTGAAAGCCGCCAGAGAACAAAAGCCTGGAAATATCGGCTCACAGTGTGCCCATCCCCATCCCCCCTCGCAGGGGACATGGAGACTCTACCCAAACAGGGTTGCCTGAGCATCAGCGTGGCAGGCCCCTCCCCCAGAAGGCAGGCTGAAAAATCAAGAAGCCCACAACCCTAAGGTCCCTATAAAACAAGTGCACACTGCCTGGGTCCTGGTCAATAATTTGGGCTCTGGACAACCCTGCAACCTCTCCTCATCAGAATGACGAGAAGGAGAAATCCCCCCCCCCAGCAAAGAAAAGACAATGAGTCTGTGGCCTCTGCCACAGAACTAATGGATATGGATATAACCAAATTATCAGAAATGGAATTCAGAGTAACAATGGTCAAGACGATGTGTAGACTTGCAAAAAGTATTAACGAATATATTAATGAGAGTATAGAATCTCTAAGGGCGGAAATGAGAGAGAATCTGGCAGAAATCAAAAATTCTATGAGCCAAATGCAGTCAAAACTAGAGGCTCTGACAGCCAGGGTGAGGGAGGCAGAAGAACGTATCAGCGAATTGGAGGATGGGTTAGTAGAAGAGAAAGCTAAAATAGAAACTTGGCTCAAAAAAATCCAATCTCAAGAATGTAGGTTACGGGAGATTACTGACTCAATGAAACGTTCCAATGTCAGAATCATTGGCATCCCCGAGGGGCTGGAGAAAAACAGAGGTCTAGAAGAGATATTGAACAAATTGTAGCTGAAAACTTCCCTAATCTAGCACAGGAAACAAGCATTCATGTCCAAGAGTCAGAGAGGACCCTTCCCAAGCTCAACCACGACAAACCTACGCGACATCACATCATAGTGCAATTCGCAAATATTGGATCCAAGGATACAGTATTGAAAGCGGCCAGGGGGAAGAAATTTCTCACATACCAAGGCAAAGGTATCAGAATTATGTCAGACCTGTCTACAGAGACCTGGAATGAGAGAAAGGGTTGGGGGGGGGGGAGGGCGGGCATTTTTAAAGCTCCTTCAGAGAAAAACATGCAGCCAAGGATCCTTTATCCAGCAAGGCTGTCATTCAGAATTGATGGAGAAATAAAGACCTTCCAGAATCGCCAGTCATTGACCAATTTTGCAACCATGAAACCAGCCCTACTGGAGATATTAAGGGGGATTCTATAAAAGTAAAAAGGCCCCAAGAGTGATACAGAACAGAAAGTCACAATCAATAGAAACAAAGACTTTACTGGCAACATGGCATCATTAAAATCATATCTCTCAATAATCAGTCTCAATGTAAATGGCCTAAATGCTCCCATAAATGACACAGGGTTGTAGATTGGATAAAAAGACATGACCCATCCATTTGCTGTCTCCAAGAGACTCATTTTGAACCTAAAGATACATCCAGAGAAAGTGAAGGGATTGAAAACAATTTTTCATGCCAATGGACCTCAAAAGAAAGCTGGGGTAGCAATTCTCATATCAGACAGATTGGATTTTAAACTAAAGACCATAGTTAGAGACACAGAAGGGCACTATATTATTCTTAAAGGATGTTTCCAACAAGTGGATATGACAATTATAAATATCTATGCCCCCAACAGGGGAGCAGTTAGATACACAAGCCAACTCTTAACCAGAAGAAAGAGACATAAAGATAATAATACGTTAAGTGTAGGGGACCTCAACACTCCACTATCAGCAATAGATAGATCACCTAAGCAGAAAATCGACAAAGAAACAAGAGCTTTGAATGCCATACTAGACGAGTTAGACCTAATAGATAGATATAGAACACTACACCCCAGAACCAAAGAATACTCAATCTATATTAATGCCCATGGAACATTCTCAAGAATAGACCATGTTCTGGGACACAAAACAGGTCTCCACCGATACCAAAAGACTGAAATTATTCCCTGCCTATTCTCAGACCACAATGCTTTGAAATTAGAACTCAACCACAAGGAAAAATTTGGAAGAAACTCAAGCACTTGTTGACTAAGAACCATCCTGCTCAAGAATGATTTGATAAACCAGGAAATCAAAAATCAATTTAAACAATTTATGGAGACCAATGAGAATGAAAACACAATGGTCCAAAACCTATGGGACACTGCAAATACATAGCCATCCAAGCCTCACTCAAAAGAAGAGAAAAATCTAAAATGCAGTTTTTATATTCTCACCTCAAGAAGCTGGAGCTGGACCAGAAGAACAGGCCTATCCCATGTATGGGAAGGCAGCTGATCAAAATTAGAGCAGAGTTCAATGAATTAGAAACCAGGAGCATAGTAGAGCAGATCAACAGAACTAGAAGCTGGTTCTTTGAAAGAATAAATAAAATTGACAAACCACTGGCAAGACTTATCCAAAAGAATAGAGAAAGGACCCAAATTAATAAAATTATGAATGAAAAGGGAGAGGTCACAACCAACACCAATGAAATGGGAAGGATTATTAGAAAGTTTTATCAACAGCTTTATGTGAATAAATTAAGCAATCTGGAAGAGATGGAGGCCTTCCTGGAAACTTATAAACTACCAAAACAGAAACAGGAAGAAATTGATTTTTTAAACAGACCAATTAATTATGAAGAGATTAAAACAGTGATTAAAAACCTTCCAAAAAACAAAACGCCAGGGCCTGATGGATTTCCGGGGGAATTTAACCAAACATTCAAAGAAGAAATAATACCTATTCTCCTAAAGCTATTTCAAAAAATAGTAACAGAAGGAAAGCTACCAAACTCATTCTATGAGGCCAATATTACCTTGATCCCCAAACCAGGCAAAGACCCCATCAAAAAAGGAGAATTACAGACTGATTTCCCGAATGAATATGGATGCCAAAATTCTCAACAAGATCCTTGCTAATAGGATCCAACAGTACATTAAAAGGATTATCCATCATGACCATGTGGGATTCATCCCTGGGATGCAAGGGTGGTTCAGCATTCACAATACTATCAGTGTGATCGATTTTATCAGCAAGAAAAAAGCCCAAAATCATATGATCCTCTCAATAGATGCAGAAAAAGCATTTGACAAAATACAGAATCCTTTCCTGATTAAAACCCTTCAGAGTGTAGGGATAGAGGGTACATTCCTCAATCTTATAAAAACCATCTATGAAAAGCCTACAGCAAATATCATTCTCAATGGGGAAAAGCTAGAAGCCTTTCCCTTAAGATCAGGAACACGACAAGGATGCCCACTCTCACCATTATTATTCAACATAGTACTAGAAGTCCTTGCAACAGCAATCAGACAACAAAATGCTCAAAATGAGACTATGGACTCTGAGAAACAAACTGAGGGCTTCAGAGGGGAGGGGGTGGGGGAATGGGATAGGCTAGTGATGGGTAGTAAGGAGGGCACGTATTGCATGGCACTGGGTGTTATAAGCAACTAATGAATCATGGAATTTTACATCCAAAACCAGGGATGTACTGTATGGTGACTAACATAATATAATAAAAAATTATTTTTATTAAAATAAAGAAATTATTATTAAAAATTATAATATATATAATTATAATATATATAATATATATAAAATATATAAAAGAAATTATTATTAAAATAAAGAAATTTTCACACTTCTTCGCCCAAACTCTTGTACTATTTGACATTCCCAGAATGAATGAGAGTTCTAATTGTTCCACATCCTCATTCAATGATCCTTTTTGCCAAAGCTCCGTTGTTCCATCTGTGTATAAATTATTCCAATGCAGACCTCTGAGCAGTCAGAGAATTGGAGTATTTCCTTGCAGTCTGTTCCTGTAACTCCTTCCAGACACCCTTTGGGAATGATTAATACCACCTGGCAGATGCCTGTGATCTGGGAGAAGTCCTCCAAACTGGAGCTGAGTCATGCTGATTGGCAGAGTCCAATCTTGTTATTAAATGGCCAGTAGGAAAAGCTAGCTAGTACTATATGTACTCCTTCCTTCATCTGTGAGGAACTTTTAGAAAAAAAAAATGAGCCAGAAAGCATCCTTAGAATCTGTGTAACATAAAATTATATGAAATACTTAGATTTTCTGCTTATGTTTATAACTGTCTGCTCATTGATGGAGGATTGAGAATCCAGAATGGACAAATATTAAATTGCAAAATATTTAATTCATTGTTTATTAAAAATTATAGGGAATAAGTGCAGAGTTTAAACTTAACATATATAATGTTAATGATCACAGAGATCTATGATTTTACTTAGTGAGCTCTTACCTGAAGGTCAATAAGATCCCAGTCAACATGTGTGATTAGCAAACAAATGAAAGATTCTTTATATCATGGTAAAAAAATGATAAGACCTCATTGATAAATTTATAAAACTGTCACTAGGTATGTGTGTGTATGTGTGTATGTGTGTGTATAATAAATACATATGTATACACATTTCTTAATTCTTTTTAAAAATCACCAATAAAATGGTAACCATATTTATGGCCAAAATATTTAATCTGTTATGGTAGACAACTCCCTTATCTGAAGCTTGATAAATTTCTAGTTTCTTTGTCACTCATAGTTAGGATATTTCATTAATATTAAAACATATGAATATTTAGGAAAATGTGATGAGAATTATAAAATATTTACTTTTAAATAATATATTCTTAAAAAACTATTTTCTTTGATAGGGTAAGAATGAATGGAAACACATGCTATGCTTTTTATAACAAAGGTTGAAATTTTAAAAACCTCTTTTTTGACACATTAGCTTATATATCTCATTACATTTAAAATCTGAAACAAGATTTTAAGACTTAATTTTCATATTTATTTAAAAAGAAAAATAGGTAAAGAATAACCAAAAGAGATTTGAAGAGATAATGATCGAAGCAATAAGCTATTATACATATTTATATTTATTTTTATTATTTATTTTTTTTAAAGATTGTATTTATCTATTTGAGAAAGAGAGAGACAGAGAAACAGAGAGAGCACGATCAGGGGCCCATAAAGCCTAAAATACTTACCACCTGTCTCTTCACAGAAAAAGTTTGCTGACACCTGACATAGGTATCTCAAATATAAGCCCTAATTTGAAATAACCTTAAAGGGGAAGAAAACTAAATAAATATGCAGTGCAATGTATAAGAATGATTCAAAATAATGCCAAATATCACAACTGCAGATAACAGAACAGAATTGTAAATAAAGGCTACTTAAAACTCCACAAAATTGGCCACACCTCAAGATATTCCCTGATCTTAAAAATTGAGAAGAAATCTTACCATAAAATATAATTTTGTGGCAGAGAGGTCATTAACTGACTGCACCACCCAGGCACCCCAGATCATGAATGTATTTTAGGTTGCACAAGTTAGCTTGCAGTTCATGTATTTACATAATGGGATTTTAAGTTCACAAACAACATGATCATGTATACAGCTTAGAAAAGTACTCTGGTGACTGGATTTATCTGCAAAGTAGATTTAATTTGAGTTATACAAGTTGAAAGCAGGTGGAAATAGGTTGGTTAATAGGAGATGAGTCTCTGAATATGGTGAGTGCACTGAAGAATATTCTTTGAGAAAATTAGATGAGAAATAGGGAAAATATTGCAAAGTTTCTATAGAGATATGTAAGATTAGAAAAGAAATTTTATGATGGGAGAGATCTGAGATATGCAAAGACTATGCATAAGAGTCAGTAGTATTAGAGTGCGTCACTATATGGAATAGTGGAGTAGTAAGAGATGGAGCAATATGTCAAAGAAGGGATGATGAAATTAAATCAAAGACATATGATGCATAGTTTGACCTCAAATCATGAATCACATGAGACTATAAGACTTGCATGAAAGTGTATCAGACTTTAAGACTTTGATAAAGGGAGTATGATAAGTTTGAAAATAGATATATTTGTAGCAGATATTTTCACAATTGAGGATAATCTCTTATAATAGATGAGATTTATTTTCTTTAATAAACTAGGTTGTTAAGAACAGGAGAGGTGGATCAGTAATGAGCTTGAGAAGAGTAAGAAGAGTATAGAATACATTCAGGGGAATGAAAGTTGAATTAGGAAATAAAAACACTGACAGTATCATCTTAGTTCTGAATTGATAGATCATGGAAACTGATGTACCAATCTTAATTATTATAGTTTTGTCTTATAATACTTAACTGCTCTTGTATAACAGCAGAAAAAACAAATCATAGTATTAATACAAGAGCAGATATTTCTGTGCAATTTTAATTAAAGACACAAATGAAAGAAAACCAAGGATGCTGTGAGACAACTATCAGATAATGAATTAACAGGATATAATTGAGAAGAAAATAAAGGATAAATAAAGGAATTTGGGTGCTAAAGATTTCTAGGATCAAAGAATAACCATATGTGGCTAGGAAAATAGCATATTGAAATTCTTATAGCGTATCGAAATTTCAAAATGGAATATTTTTGGGGAATAAAAAATTTCATTAAACACATGCTTATTCTATCAAATCTTAGACACTATTTTTGACCTGTGGCATACACAGATGAATGCCATAGTTTCCGCTCTGTAGAACTTCACAGCCTAATGGGGGAACATAAATTAAAGATGAGGGGCGCCTGGGTGGCACAGCGGTTAAGCATCTGCCTTCGGCTCAGGGCGTGATCCCGGCATTATGGGATTGAGCCCCACATCAGGCTCCTCCGCTATGAGCCTCCTTCTTCCTCTCCCACTCCCCCTGCTTGTGTTCCCTCTCTCGCTGGCTGTCTCTATCTCTGTCAAATAAATAAATAAAATCTTTAAAAAAATAAATTAATTAATTAAAGATGAAAGTACAAAATAGTATGATAAGGAAAAACCAGACAGATCAAAAAGAGAACAGGAGACTTGAACAACAATATAGGTCAATAGGAGTTACAGACCTATGCAGAACATCCATCCGACAAAAGCATAATACACACTTTTCTCAAGTGCACATGGAACATTTTCAGGACAGATTACATATTAGGACACAAAACTCGTCTTAACAAATTTAAGACAACTGAAATTTTGCCAACTATCTTTTCCAACCACAATGGAATGAAACTAGAAATCAATAGTAAAAGAAAAACTAGAAAGTCACAAATATATGAACTCTTGAACAACCAATGAGTCAAAGAAGAAATCACAAGGGAAACCAGAAAATATCTTAAGACAAATGAAAATGAAAATACAATATACTAAAACTTATGAGATACAGCAAAAGTAGTACCAAGAGGGAAGTTTATTGTAATAAATACCTACATTAAAAAAAAAGAAAGATCACAAATGAAAAACCTAACTTTGTACCTCAAAGAACTAGAAAAAGAACAAATTAAGCCTGAAGTTAGAAGGAAGGAAATAATAAAAATTACAACAAAAATAAACAGAGAGAGAATAGACAACAGAAAATACCAACTTAACTAAGAGTTGTTTTTTAAAAGATTAAACAATATTGAAAACCCTTCTCTAAACTAAGAAAAAAGAAGAGAAAACATGAGTAACAAAAATGAAAAATGAAAGGAGAAATTACAACCAAAGCCACAAAATAAAAAGGATCATAAGAAAGTACTATGAACAATTATACGCCAACAAATGAGTAAATTGATGCAGAAAGGGGATTTAACAAAATTCAACATCCTTTCATAATAAAAATACTAAATAAACTAAAAATAGAAGAAAATTTCCTTAAAATAATAAAGGCTTTATGTGAAAAACTCACAGCTAACATCATCCTCAATGGTGACTTGCAAGCTTTTCTTCTAAGATCAGGAACCAGACAGGATTGCCTGCTTCCATCATTTCTATTCAACATAGTACCAGAAGTACTAGCCAAAACAATTAGGTAAAATAAATAAATATATGAAAAAAAAGAAAGAAAAAAAAGACAACCAAATTGGAAAGAGAGAAGTAAAATTATGTCTGTTAATAGATGATCTGATCTTATATGTAAAACCCCCCTAAATATTACACACATACACACACAGCTTGTTAGAACTAATTAACAAAGCAAAGTTGCAAGCTACAAAATCAACAAGTGAAAATCAGTTGTTTTTCTATATAATATAGTGAACAATTTGAAGAGAAAATTAAGAAAACAATCTCCAAACATCTAACGACTGATGAACGGAAACAGAAGATATAGTGTGTGTGTGTGTGTGTGTGTGTGTTTGCGTATGTGTGTATAATGGAATATTATTCAGCCATCCAAATGAATGAAATCTTGCCATTTGCAATGACATGTATAGAGCTACAGTGTATTATGCTAAGTGAAATTAGTCAGAGAAAGACAAATACCATATGATCTCACTTATACGTGGAATTTAAGAAAGAAAACAGATAAACATATGGGAAGGGGAAAAGAAGGAGAGAGGGAAACAAACCGTAAGAAACTCTTTTTTTTTTTTTTTTCTAAGAGAGAGAAAAAGAGAGAATGCACATGAACGCGTATGAATGCCGGTAGGGGCAGAGGGACAAGCAGACTCCTTGCTGAGCCGGGAGCCAATGGGGGTCTCAATCCCAGCACCCTGAGATTATGACCTGAGCCAAAGACAGAAGCTTAACTGACTGAATCACCCAGCCACCCCACTAAGCAAATTTTTTAAAGCCCCAGATTTTAGGGGAACCTGGGTGGCAACAACAAAGCTGCATGACCCATACCATGGTCTAAAACTACTGCACATGTAAAAGGAAGAATTAATATAACTTGTGATGACAGTTTAAATGTAATTCAACTTCAAAAAGGAACCACTACCTCTGGTACCCAATTTTAGTTACAATATATAATCCCTGTCACTAGATGAGTGATAACCCTTTGATCACTACTTAAATGAGCAGTTGCTATTTTCACAAACACCTTCTATCTCCCCTTAGCTATGGCAGTATTCTAAAAATATCTAAGATTAAGACTGCCCACATATACATAAACACATTGATTACCTCTGTCTTCGGAACAGGTAAGGCGAAAAATACTCAGCTTATTTGAAAACAATATATTTTAACCAATTTCTTTAGATGCATAGAATTAAAGTTCAGAATTTTGATACTTTTTATTTGGATATGATTTAGATAATATCAGATGAGGTTAAAATAAATTTTCAGCTGCTTGAGAATAACATTTTATTCCTGATTTTTGATGACACTTAACAATTGGAACTAATCCATTCTTCGCAGGATTTAAATCTTACTGAATAAGTTCTTGATTAGAGTGATTCAAACTTTGATGAATAAATTTAACCTTAATATATACTCAGCAACACATCTCTTACTGAATATGTGGCAAATACAGTATTTGTAAAATTGAGTCAGTGTTTCATTTATTTTTTAAGAGAAGTCCAAGATTATGACAATACAGAGAGGCAAAATGTTTTAGTTTACTGGTGAAATAAGGATATTTGGTTTAAGATTTGGGACTGAATACAGCACTTGAATACTCACACTCGAATTAGCAAGCTGAGAAAAATAAATGTACAAAACCTAGATTACAGTGATGGTTACTTGTGTGCATAGCAGTGTGATTATCAAGATTCATGATGTCCAATCTGCTATTATTACTTTCCATATCAGTTAAGTAGGAGCACGTTGCCGAAGTTTATGCAAGTGCACAACAGTTATGTGAGCCAACTGACTTCTAAATAATTAAAGTAACATTCACAGTCTTCTAAAAATATAGGTTTCCAGCCACCCAGGCAAATAGCCTATAGCTGAGTGCCTATGTGACATGCGATGATTATTAATGATACTAATAAAATTGAAGCTTACCAGCTCTGTTGCAAAGAGGTTGATATGGAAATTCAGCTAAGCATGATCTTTCTTTTGCCAAAGGAAAGAATTCACCATGCCCTGCTTCTTTTCAGACTTCTGGTCAGAAAAGTTTGAATTGATTTTATTTGGTGCTGGTTTGTATTGTACCACAGGGAGAGGGAAGCATAAAAACCTGAAGATTTGTTTCTAAAATATTTGCTACAGCTGTTTCTTTTAAGGTGATGTAGTTCAAAGCACATGCTTTTTTTTTGAATAATATCAGTCCAAAACAAACTAACCAAACACACACATGTGCACACACAAACACAAATTAAGTTTTGTAATTTAAAAAATTGAAGCTGTGACACAATCTGTCCCTGGAATAATGTGAACTCACAGTATTTAGGAAGGATTTGTAGTTTTTCTTTCTTTGTGGGTTTTCCCTTTCTCTTTTTATTTTCAGAGTGATTTTTTATTTCAATTCTCTTTTTAATATTGGTTAACAGAAAACCTATCCCAGACCTAACAGAAAACACACATATACACAGCCCTTTCCACATTCGCTCACAGTAAAAACATACTAGACAGGTCAAGAGACAATGTTTTAATGGCTGGGCTTTGAGGACAATTCTGGTTGCATTTAAATCTCAGTGCCAAATGCAGTTAAGAGTTCCTGGACAATACTGCGGCTTTTTATTCAATTAGTAAAGAGATCATAACAAATAACTTGTTCTTCTAATTTTCCTTCCACTATCCTTCATCCAAATGAAATTCTGTTAATGCCGAAATAAATGATTTCTATAATTAGCTGTAGGGATTTGAGTAAGTTGCTTAACATTTATGAGACTTCATTTCTCAGCTATAATTGGAAGACTGTCCACCCAAGGTTGTGAGGACTGCATAAATAAGATTGGACACATAGAAGTGATTTGCTTTGTATGTGTCATATGTAAAGCAAAGCACTTCACAGATGCAATTACATATATATTTATATTTATATATGATGGTAGAAAGATATGTTGTTAGATACAGAGATATAATTATCAGAATAGAAAAATATCTTCCATATTTCTAAAGTTATCACGTTTATGATGGCTATGGATATGTTTTCTGAGGCTGGTTTTAAAATTGTGAGGTTTAACTCAGTATAACCGTTTTGTTTTAAAACCTTGGGAGATTTCTCTCATCTATGGAACATAAGAACTAGGAAGATCGGTAGGGGAAGAAAGGGATAAAGAAAGGGGGGTAATCAGAAGGGGGAATGAAGCATGAGAGACTATGGACTATGAGAAACAAACTGAGGGCTTCAGAGGGGAGGGGGGTGGGGGAATGGGATAGGCTGGTGATGGGTAGTAGGGAGGGCACGTATTGCGTGGTGCACTGGGTGTTATACACAACTAATGAATCATCAAACTTTGCATCAGAAACCAGGGATATACTGTATGGCGACTAACATAATATAATAAAAAACATTAAAAAAATAAATAAATACTACTAAAAAAATTAAAAATAAAGTGTGTGAATCTGTA
Source organism: Ursus maritimus (assembly GCF_017311325.1). NCBI lineage: Eukaryota > Metazoa > Chordata > Mammalia > Carnivora > Ursidae > Ursus > Ursus maritimus. The sequence continues at coordinate 31,677,854 of NW_024424119.1, forward strand.
AAAACCAAACCAAAACAAACAAACAAACAAACAAACAAAAAAAAACACCAAAAAAAAAAAAACAAACAAAACCTTGGGAGAAAAATAACTGGATGAGGGGAAGTGAACACACAAGGAACAGCCTACACAAAACCGATTTTTTAGCATACACATATGTGACAGCAATATAACTGTTTTCCATTGCATGGAAATGTGTTTGAGCAGACATATCAATATAGACTCAGAACTCTAGCAACACTTATATTAAACAGACAAATCTTGTTCAATTTCTCTATTGACACCAATCTTCAAACATGAAGCTAGAGCTAAGGTCAATTCTTTTTAAAATAAGAAAGAGACTCCTGTAAATTTAGACTTCAAACATATCTTTGTGTAATCCTGTATAAATTATGAATCTATGAATGATCAAGACTTTCAAGTTACAGAAAAGTTGGAGACAAAATTTTTTCTTAGTTTGTTTACAAACTTTTAGTTCTCAGAAATTCACACAAGTTTTAGATATAAATAAACATGTAATTTAAAACAATTACATGTGGTAAAAGAATGTAAGACATCCTACTTTCATTATTTTAAATGTAGACCAGAAGAGTCAGTAACATGAAGCTAAAGAAATTGTCCCATGGAATGGGAGAATATATTTGCAAATGATGCTACAGATAAAAGACTGGTATCCAAGATCTACAAAGAACTTCTCAAACTCAATACACGAGAAACAAATAAACAAATCATAAAATGGGCAGAAGATATGAACAGACACTTTTCCAATGATGACATACAAATGGCTAACAGACACATGAAAAAATGTTCAAAATCATTAGCCATCAGGGAAATTCAAATCAAAACCACACTAAGATACCACTTTACGCCAGTTAGAATGGCAAAAATTGACAAGGCAAGAAACAACAATTGCTGGAAAGGATGTGGAGAAAGGGGATCCCTTCTACATTGTTGGTGGGAATGCAAGTTGGTACAGCCACTCTGGAAAACAGTGTGGAGGTCCCTTAAAAAGTTAAAAATTGAGCTACCCTATGATCCAGCCATTGCACTACTGGTATTTACCCCAAAGATACAGACGCAGTGAAGAGAAGGGCCATATGCACCCCAATGTTCATAGCAGCATTGTCCACAATAGCTAAATCATGGAAGGAACCGAGATGCCCTTCAACAGATGACTGGATTAAGAAGTTGTGGTCCATATATACAATGGAATATTACTCAGCTATCAGAAAGAACGAGTTCTTAACATTTGCTGCAACATGGACGGCACTGGAGGAGATAATGCTAAATGAAATAAGTCAAGCAGAGAAAGACAATTATCATATGATTTCTCTCATCTATGGAACATAAGAACTAGGAAGATCGGTAGGGGAAGAAAGGGATAAAGAAAGGGGGGGTAATCAGAAGGGGGAATGAAGCACGAGAAACTATGGACTATGAGAAACAAACTGAGGGCTTCAGAGGGGAGGGGGGTGGGGGAATGGGATAGGCTGGTGATGGATAGTAAGGAGGGCACGTATTGCATGGTGCGCTGGGTGTTATACGCAACTAATGAATCATCAAACTTTGCATCAGAAACCAGGGATATACTGTATGGTGACTAACATAATATAATAAAAAAAACATTAAAAAAAAGAAATTGGAATTTATTCAATAACAATGAGCATTCACAGACGTTTTCACTGGATAAGGGTCCTTCTGTCTGTGTCTTTTCCCCTTTTTATAAGAAATGGCACAGGTTTACAACTGAATAGCTTCTTCAGCCTGCTTTTTGCCCATGGATGATTGAAGTATCAACAACGTCTTTATATTTTGAACTATCCTTGCATGTTTTAGTATATGCTGATATAATTACTTTAAATACTTTGTGGGCTTTCTGTGTTTCAAATTATACAGTTCTTGCTTTAGTTCTTTTTTCCCTATTCTACTTTATTAAAGACAATAAAAGAAGTCAGCTGGAAATTTCAGTATTTGGTGGGAAACCACTTATCCAGTTCTGAGATCATTAGGTACAATTCTAATTTTCACATTAGTGTAAGCAAAAATGTTACTAACTGTTCTGCCAGAATACTACAGTTGTACTTTTCTCCAAGCTCCAGTTACAAAATCATATTATTCACTAACAGTTTCCTTTAAACTCTTCCAGGTCTTCTTCCATCACTTGATACCTAAGTCAACAACACATGTTTGGTTTATTATAGCATTACCCCTTTTGTAGTACTAAATTTTGTTCTAGTTATCTATTACTATCACAATCTACTCCAAAGTTAAATAGCTTAAAGGAACTATATATATATATATATATATTTAAAATCTCACTTTTTAAAATTTTTTATTGATTTATTTTTTTTTAGTCAAGAATTTGAGCAGGCTATTCTGTTCCAACCAGAGTCACACAATTGTAATCAAATTGCAACTCGTCTATTCTGGAGAAAATGGGTGATTTCACAATGTGGCTCATTACACATGGTGGGGATGATTGGAAGGCTGGTTTCAGTTGATCCCTTTTTCCACTTAATGTTGTCTCAGGATCTCTCTAGCATAGTAATGAAACTTCCTTATTTAAAAAAAAAACAGCTTTATTGTGTTATAACTGATATGCACACAACTACACATATTTAATATATACAATTTGAATTGCTTGAACTTATGCATATACCTATGAAACCATCTTGGAAATTTAGACCCCCAAGAGATCAATTATAGAACTGACAGTCTTCTGAAAGGTGAGTGTTACCTCTGCCCTAGTTGGGGGTAAAAGCAGTTACAGGTCAGCCCAATTCAAGGAAAGAGGAAATGGAGGTCAATTTTCAATGGGTGGGTTGTCAAAGCATTCAGGTCTATCTTTAATCTGCTTTAATAAAGAAACAGGGAGATTCAAAAGAAAAATGGAAGTTGTAAAAAGCAAAATAATACAAATGATAAATAGGAAGGGTGAAATAATTGAAATTAAAACAACTTCAATGGTTGGGCTTAAAGCATATTATAAATAGTGGAAGAAAGTTTGAGTGGATTTGAAGACAGTTAAAAAAATCATCTAATCTAAAAACTAAAGAGTACAAAAAGAAAAAATCAAATGAGCCACAATAACATATGGGACAATACTGAACTTTCTAAAACACATGGAATTAGGATTACAGAAAGAAAAGAGAAAGATATAAAAGCAGGGAAAATATTTAAATAAACTATGTTGAAATATTTCCCAAATAAAATGAAAAACACGGACTCAATGATCTAAGGTCTGTGGCTGCTGAAAATTTGAATCTGTGAGATTTACTCTCTGTATAAAAACGTTGTTGGAGTAGAAGTTTGTGAGACATCTCAAAAATCTTCTGGAGTCAGTATTGTGTAATAATAGCCAGAAAACACTTTATTAGACAATTTAAAGTTCAAGCCCTAGGATGTATTTGTCACAATTGTATAGAAATAGAAAATCTGTTTTCTACTTTACAATATTTTTATTCTGAAAATAATTTTAGAATAGCAATAATAGTCTTCCTAGGTAAAACCATGGTATATTATGCAAAATTATCATGTCCTTCATAGCATTCTCCATTAAGAAATCTAAGATTTCACTGGCAAAACACACAGAAAACTAAAATAATGTCATCTTTTACTTGACTATTCTACAATTTGATTTTTATTCCACTTGAAAAGACATCAAAGAGATTAATCATTTTCTTAATATTCCATTATTTTTGTATAAATCTATGAAAGGCCCTGAACACTGTACTGCTTTCAATTTCAAAGTCCAATTTGGCATTAGTGGAAACAAAGAAAAATCAATATTAACTGGGAGCCTCTAGGAAGATCTGATTTCTGAAGTTTCAGGTGACATATAGAAAGCAGTGGCTCCCCTCTTAGTGTTTTCTGTTGGGTTATATCTTCTCCAACATTGCTTCTGACTCCTCTGTTTGTAATCTACTTACTTGATGAAAAGTATGTGTATCACTCACTATTTTACACTCCATGAGATTCAAAGAGAATAGCTCATTAAACATATTTTTTTAAATTCACATTTTTTGGCTCTTCACATATATATTTTCCTGTTTTGATATCTATTTCCAATAACAATATAAATTAATATCAATTTTCCTATGATCCACATAATTCCACTACCTTAATGCATATACTGAAATTGTCCATACTGATTTAAATCAATAATTGAATAAGTAAATGAATGGAGAAGGAACAGCTCTCCCTTGAAAAGTAAGTGCAATTAATAAATGTAGAAGAAATGTGGGAAATAGAAAGTCACCATTAGAAAATCACAGGAATAATCACTGCAGGCAAGATTATTGATGAACAAACAGAATATTTACAAAGTTTCAAAGTATCTCCCAAAAGATATTTAATATTATTTTTTAAAGATTTATTTATTTATTAGAGAGAAAGAGAGAAAGCGTGTGGAAGGGCAGAGGGAGAGGGAGAACGAGAGAAGCAGACTCCCTACTGAGCACAGAGCCCCATGTGGTGCTGGATCCCATGACCCATGAGATCATGACCTCAGTTGAAATCAAGAGTCAGTCACTAACTGACTGAGCCACCCAAGCACCCCACAAAAGATATTTATTAATTCTAAAGGGAAGCATGATAACTTTACAACGGAAAATCTAGTCAACACCATCCTAAGCAAGATTTATATCACTATTAGCTAAATATGGACATCACATAATTCCTGACATAAGGCACTAAAAAGGACATGTCATGGGGCACCTGGGTGGTTCAGTTGGTTTAGGGGACAACTCTTGATTTCGGCCTATGACCTTGGGGTCGTGAGATGGAGCTCCAGGTCAGGCTCTGAGCTCAGCGTGGCGGAGTCTGCTTAAGGTTCTCTCTCTCCCTCTCCCACGAACCCTCCCCCTGCTTCCACACACTTGCTCTCTCTTTCTATCTCTCTCTCACATAAACAAACAAACAAACAAACAAATATTTTTTAAAAACTGGGTCATGTCACTTCTATGGTACTTTTGCCAAAAGTGCATAACCTCAGTTTACTGATGAAAAAATATTAGATAAACCAAAATTCAGGGACATTTAATAAACAACTGATTAGTATTTTTCAGAAATGTGAAAGTCATGAAAAACAAGGAAAAACTGAAGTTTTTAGTTTTGGTTTTAGTTTTTAATTTGGAGGCGATTGAATGCAGTATGGGCTTCTAAATTAGATCTTAGATCACATAAAGAACATTAGTGGAAAAGAAGAACTGGTGATATCCAAATAAATTATGTAGTTAATGGTATTATAGCAATGTTAATTTCTTAGCTTTGATAATTCTTAATAATAGGTAAGATGTTAATGTTTGGGAAATCTGGGAAAAGACTATATGGGAACCCTCTTTATTCTTTTCACAACGTATTGAAGGTCTAAAATTATTTCAAAAATAAAAATTTAAAAACAAACTATTGACCCCTACATAATTTGTTCTACATTTAACTCATAGCAAAACTAAAAGTATTAGCAACAGAGTTGCAACAAATTATTAAATTTCTCAAAAACTACAAAATGAAAATTTAAAATAGTCTTCTTTAGAGATTTTGTCAGAATCAAAGCACAATAAAAAGAGGGGATACTTCTTGATCTCAGATGACACATGTGTCCTTTGACCCAGCATGATTACACTCACCCACTCATTTTTGCATTATTTTAAAATCTAATATGCCATAAATATTCTCTTTACCTAAACTTAAATCAATAGCAAGAATTTTAATTTTATTTATTAATCTGAACAAGATATACCACAATAATATTGATGTACTTCATAATCATTGAAATTAATTTTACCTCAGGAGAGTTTTAGGTGGGCATGAAGAGAGCAAATTCATTGTCCAGATAATAAAATAGGAACGACAGCATTAGATACCAGGGGAGTATGACCCTAGGCAATCAAGAAGGAGAAAGAAGGGGAGGCAGAAGGAAGTGGGGAATAAAGGATGGAGAGAAAGAGGAATCATCATTATTTATGGGTTAACATGTGTGAAACTTGTTAAGAACATTGCATTTATGGATTCATTTCCTCCTCACAATAATTATATGGAGTATAATAAATACATGAATAAATATAATAAATAATAAATAATGAATACTTTATCATTATTCAAATTCTGTATATGAGAAAACTCATGGTACAGAGAGAGTAAGTAAATACCCAGGTGTTATGGGTTGAATTATGCCCCTCAAAACCTATGTCCAAGTCCTACCCACTAGTACCTGTGAATCCACCCTTATTTAGAAATAGGGTCTTTGTGGATGCAATTAAGTTGAAATGAGGTCATACTGCGTGTGAGCCTTAATTCAATAAATGTTATCTTTATAATGAGTGTTATTTAAAGTCAGATAGACACAGAGAGAGAACAACATATGAAGATGGAGGCAGAAATTGGAGTGAAGCATCTATCAGCAAGGAATTCTGGCAATTGCCAGAAGCCAGGAGAGTAAGATAGAATAGATTCTCCCTTATTGCCTCCAGAAGAAACAGATCCTTCCAATATTTTGATTTTGGATTTCTAGCCTCCTGAACTGAGAGACAAATTTCTTTTGTTTTAAGCCACCCAGATTATGGTACTTTATTATGGCCACCCTAGGAAACTAATACACCAGTTTACATGGCTATTAAGTATGTGAATTTAAATTTAGTCATACTCACTTAAAACCCCTCAATCTTAGCTACTACTTTGAAATAGAAATCAATCTAAAGGGTTAAGACATTCACTGAACCAAAAACATGGAACAGATCCCATGTTTTCCTGATATTTCTTCTCAATGAGATCTGATAATTTGGGAACATATTAAACTTCTATTTTTAATTAACTGTGGATAACAACATAAAACAACATACATAGATAATGATTCTGAATATTTAAATATCTTAATATTTGTATTATTTAACTAGAATTTAATCTTTAATATTTCTCATCCCTTGGATTCTTTGAATTTCGGTATTTTTAGTAAGAATTCCTAAGCTAAAAAAAATAATAATAATCCTAAGTAAAATAAACGGTTCAAAGCTTTTTGAGTTTACCTCATAATAAGGAAAAGGCCGCCCTTAAATGATAATCAATTAAAATATTTTAATCTGAGTTTTGTTGAATAATTTTAATTATGTGGTCAAAAAACTGGTGCATAAAAAAATATTTTGTACATAGTTTATATTTTAATAAGGAGAGATAGCCATCACTGAATATATTTCTGAGGTCTTCAGAATATATTATCAGATTACTTTGGTTCCTAATGTAAATTATTCTATTATATCATCACTGAAATACTTTTACAATTATTTCTAAAGAAAGAAATTATAATTTTTCAAAAATATCATTTGCAAATTTTTCCTTAATATCACCTGTAGAAATATATTGTTCAAATAATCAGATTGTATCTTAGCAAAAGCAATTGAAAAATGAAATTAAAAATACATTTAAATTGCATTAAAATGTAGAAAATATCTAGAAAGAAATTTAACAAAAAATGTACAAGATCTGTACCAAAAACTATTTAGTACTTCTGAGTAAAATTAAAGGAAACCTTAAAAAATAGAGAGGCAATCTATGCTCATAAATCAGATCATTCAATATGTTCAAGATGTCCTTTGTCTACAAAATATATTTATACACAATCTCGATCAAATTTCAGCATGAGTTTTCTAAGAACAGATGAAATATTTTAAATGTATGTAAAAATTGAAATGGCCTAATATAGTCAAAACAGTTTTTTTAAATAAAGGAGTTGAAGATCTTAGCACTACTTGTTTATTAGAGTTAAGAGACAGCCATCTGATTTATCAAAAATATTTTAAAAAATCAATACCATTCAAACTACTTATGGTTATAGATTAATTTGAAGTTTGTCACTATGTTAAACTATGAGATTTGATGTTAAGATTGTGATTAATGTCTAGAGAGCAGAAGTTCCTCTAACTACAGGATAAGAAAGTTTGTTTCTTATAATGCTGTCGCTTATAAATGAAAGATATGATTTAACATATTAGAACCAAATTCATAAATATCCAATGATAAAATTTCCATAAAAGGTAACTGTCCAAATATGTCAAATAAAGTAATTTCAAATAACACAAAACATCGTAAGTAATTCTAGTTATTTTACTTATTTTTTATTTAAAGATTTTATTTATTTATTTGACAGAGAGAGAGATAGCCAGCAAGAGAGGGAACACAAGCAGGGGGAGTGGGAGAGGGAGAAGCAGGCTCCCAGTGGAGAAGCCTGATGCGGGGCTCGATCCCAGAACGCTGGGATCACGCCATGAGCCAAAGGCAGATGCTTAACAACTGAGCCACACAGGTGCCCCATATTTTACTTATTTTTTGTATGTTTACTATATACATATTCTTTCTGTAAGAATTCATCAATTCCTATAGAGGACTAGGAACTGAGACAAATGCAAGCATTTATCAAATGCCTACTGAGCACCAGAAAATGGATTGTTGAATGCTCAGACTGAAAGATGAATAAAATGCACAGTTTGGCTTTTCTGTATAGTGGAGGAAGATAAGAGAGGAAACGAAAGGAGAATTGTGCACCCCTCTGTTTATTGCAACATTATTTACAACAGGTAAGACATGGAAACAAGCTAGGTGTCCATAAATAGATGAATGGATAAGGAAAATGTGTACACATGTACACACACACACACGATGGAATGTTACACAGCCATGAAAGGATGAAATTGGGCCATTGAGACAAGGATGGACCTAGAGGCTATTATGCTAAGTGAAATAAGTCAGATTGAGAAAGACAGATACCATATGATTCCACTCATAAGTGGAACTAAAAATAAATAAATAAAAAGCAGAATCAGAACTATAAATATAGAGAACAAACTGATGTCTGCCAGAAGGAAGGGTGGTGTAGGGTTGAGCAAATGGGTGAAAGGAAAAGGGAGATGCAGGCCTTCAGTTATGGAATGAGTAAGTCACAGGAATAAAAAAGCAGAGCATAAGGAATACAGTTAATGATACTGTAATAGTGATGTAATGGGACAGATGGTAGCTACACTGTGGTGAACACAGCATAATGTACAAACTTGTCAAATTGCTAAGTTGTACACCTGAAACTAATGTAACAGTGTTAACTATACTAAAAAAAGAAAAAGAATTGTGTTTTCTTCTAGAAGAACAGGCTCTTATCCTTGCTAAGTACAGAGGGAAGATTCCCTCTGCTTATAGGGACTTTGAAGGAAAGAAAGAAATATGAAGTGGTTGGGTTCAAAGCATGTACTTATGAGTAGAGCATCTTCTGACTTGCCTGCTCTAGTACTTAGGCATATTATGAGTGAAATCTCTATTTTTGTTTAAGCACATTCAATAAACTATATTAATTGAGACCTGCATCATATGGAGTGTTCATTCATATCTACCCCAAGCCCCTGAGAAGGGGTTTCTTTCTTTCATCTTCTCAGAAGTCAGAATCAAATTCAATAAAAGTGATTATTAGACACTAAATGCTCCCCTCCTCCAATGGACATTGGAGACATTGCCTTTATTAGATTATGGGAATGGTTCAAATCTAGTTCATCTCAATGTAGACATTTCAACAGATAAACCAGAGAGAGAACCACCGCCTAACCGTTGCAGCAGTAAGAACTACTGAAAATAAGTTTGTTTAGCATACTGAGCATACTCAAGTTGAATCCATTTATCAAATTACCCCTATATTTATTCTAATAGTATCTGAGCCCCATGTTCTACAAAATTGTATAGAGAAACAAAGGGATTAAGAGAAGTCTCAGGATATTTCATGTGACTCTGACACTCCTTGGAAAAAGACTATCTTCATTTTTGTGATCTGAAAGTCAAACAAAAAGTAGTTGGTCATCTTCCTCTATTATGCAATATTTGTCAGAAGTAGTGTCAGAAGTAGGACGGTATTAAAAACATTCAATTGCTTATTTATTTTGTTGAAGAATTACCTACTAATCTTAATTTATAATTGAGTGTAAATATGAGTTTAAACAAATTTATTTTCTTAATCTTTGGTATTATTTTTCAGTACTAAATCTCATTAGACAATTTTTTTTATTATTTGTAATGAAAGAGTAGTCCCCATTTTATGTAGACACTTCACCCAAACTAATAATTCCTAGATATTGAAGAAATTTTGTATGTCTTCCCTTGAGGCTTTTTAAATAATCCTCGTTAACAGAGTATAATTCCATTGTTAAAAATAGAATGCTAATACAATTAAATTAATTTAGCATGTATGAATTCAACAAAAATAATGTTAAATAAGTAAGCATTTTGAATAATTTTTTTATTAATTATTACTAAACAGTGACTACTGGATCATAATAGTTTGGTCTTGGTTTTTAATATTATAAGTTGTTGGTTAAGAACATGGGCTTTATTCACATAAACCTAGGTTTGATTCTTAGTTCTGCAATAAATTGCTCTGAATTTTCTGATAATGTATTTTCAGGCCTCACTTTCCTCCTCTAGAAAATGGAGATGATAATGCAATATCCAGGGTCATTTGGAAAGTTAAATAAAATTTTTTTTATGCCAAGCACTTAATGCAGTATCTAGTGCTAGTAACTATTCAGTAACTGCCTAAACATGTCTGTTGTTAGAGATGAATCCTTATTTCAGAACATATGGTATCTAGAACTTCCCAAGTGCCTTAACACTTTTGTTGTTGTTGTCCAAAGTACAATTCTGATTAGGGAAAGTGAACAAAGAAGGCATTTTCATTGCCACCAATGCACATGAGCCATTTTAGTATTTTCAGGCTTCAAGCCACAGATCCACTAGACCACTGCCTGGATTGTTACTTTCATTCCACCCCTTTGTTCACTCATTTAAGAAAAAGAATGAGTTTTCCTGATTCATAAGATTCCAAATCAGTTGAGAATCTAAAACAAAGTGTGTATATATATATATATATTTTTTTCTACTTTGGAAAACAATTTGTTATTTTAAAATTCTTTCTCAAGATATGAAGACATTTCATGAATAAAAAAAGGGCAATTCTCTTTCAAATTTAACTTTATGTGATTACACTGGGTAATTAGCAGAGTAAATAATCAAGTCTACATTCAGTCCACACTAGTATCTTCTTTTAATATAAAAAAAAAAAAACCCAGGAAAATGTTAAAAAAAAACTGTCCAAAAATAAACCAAATAAGTGGTTGCTTCATTTCTCAAATACATTAATTGATATATGCCTTCTTCAATTGCTATAGTAGTTTATACAATCCAAAGCAATAGTCTCCCAATGCCAGGTCCAGGGCAACAGCACTTCAAAAACAGTACTTTCTTGAGATTCAAATGTAATTTTGTTTTTCCTGTGCAAATATAAAAGCTGAGTAGACTCCTATGTGCCTCGCTACTCATATTGATCTTGTACCAAAGGGTTGATGAGCGTATGCATTGCACCTAGAAGCAGGAAAGTGGAATGCTCCACCTGGAGAAAATTCTTCATCAAGAGATGCATTCTTGTGGCGACATTGACTGAAAGGAAAACTGTGTTCAGATCAACACAGCAGGGAAACTGATACTCTGAACACTTCTCAGTGGTATAAAATCTAACTCTTAGTTTTAGTTAATAAGCTACACTGATAGTCTTTCCCCTCTTTTTATAAAGACTATACATCTTCCAAATTTATGTCTACATGTTATATAATAGCTTGATATTAAAAAACAGTAAATTTTCTGATTTTAAAACAATAATAAAAAACAATAAATAATAGTATATCTATAATGAGGAAAGGTAAGGAATATTTAAATAAAATATAATCTCTTTATTCAGAAATAACTTTAAAATCCTTAATATTTTATATAATACATGAAAATATAAGATAAATATTTTTACATAATTCATATCATGGTATATATACCATGTTTTTGCATTCTTTTCTTCTCAATCTTTTAATAGTTTCCTTCTCCTAATATTATATATGCATTTTTCATTACTTTTCAGAGACATAGTGTTAATGATTAGTTATACAGCATTCCACTGCATAAATTACTATAATTGAATTAATATATTATGGACACATGGACATTTAAAAAATTTTTTGCTATTTGAATGTCTACAGAGGTAACACTGCATGCTTATTCCCCGATGACTTATGTGGTAAAGAATGACAAGCATATATCTCCTAAATTAAATGATTTTTAAACTCATGGACTGAAATATATTTAGTCATTTATTTCTAGATGCCTGAGATAGTAAGATCTGTGAATCTGAATGCATTATTTCATAGTTTTTTACTTTTAAAAGTCTTCTTTAGTATCCTAACAATCTTCACATAATCTTTATGCCTCACTTTTTCTACTTTGTACCTTCGTCCTTAGCTTTGGACAGTTTCTGAGGACCATCACACATACTTAGGGATGAAGAAGATTCATTGAGCACACACCATTTGGCAAGCATCAAATAAATCATGAAGAATACTACTCTGTTTTCTTCGTTTCTCCCTAAGCCTTTACGTCATTAGTTCCCAAATTACTGACATTTTCTGATATTCTATGCAAGAATGACCTTTTCTTCCCTTCTGCACACACTTTATCAGTCCAAATGACAGTTCCCATAAATATGACTGTGCGTATTGGGAAAAGGAAGCATGACACATAAAGTAGTAGCTTTGTACATGGGTATGGGCCCACGTTTTCTAAATTGAGCATTGGCGTGTGAAAAATGTTTGTATGACTGACAGGCCAAAAGCTACTCTCAAAGGAATATTCTCCTGTCTCATGGTTTTGTTACTCTCATTCCCGATATACGGAGTAAGACTACTACACAACCTCCACCTCTGATCAAAAATTGTAATTCAGTATTTGGTTTAAAGTCTCTACTCATGATTCAGTGTGTTTTTCAGTGAAAAATAATATCTTTTAAGCATTCTGTAAGCTAATCACTTGGAATCTCCTGATCTACTAGACTTTTTAAAAGTGATTATGAAACTTTAGAAATTCAGTCAAGGAAGCTCACTGGACAAAAGTTTTCTATTTGGTCTGTATAATTGTAACTCTACTTCTCAGGATATGAATCACCATCTGTCATATATATGTGATTAATTGGGATCCTTTCCAGCTATTAAGGAAGCCCCACTATGTTTCTACGTTTTCTAGTGAAAATACAAGTTAGCTTAACTCAACATCTTGGCAAACAACTTGCTGGCATAGAAAGGCAAAACACATGCAAACTGGCAAGAAAAATACCTTGTGTATAAAACCATTTCCAAAACAGCAGGTGCATAGCCAAATTCAGTCCTGTAATAAGTACCTTACCCAGTCCTGTAATGAGCACAAACTTATGTAAAAAATTTTAAATACTTGTCTAACTTAATATTATTCTGGATACAGGCTTAGATTCTCTTGTTTTCTTTTTCTAGAGAAGGGAAAACTTGCTTAAAATGCGGGATAAAAATCTTTCTTTCTCCAAGAGGAATGATGGGTCTACATTCTGGTGAATGGAATATTGTTTGCTGGTTCATTTTCGGGTGGTATATGCATAATTTTCTTCTCATAAGTCATAGGACTCCCATCGCATTTCAATGAGAAAGTTGCTCTTGACAAGCGATTTTCCCACTCTCCATGTCCCCTGATTCCCATGCTGTCGTTTAAATTTTTCCAGTAAAAATTACTTTATTTACTGTAGGTACACATATGGGAGCTGATTTTAGCTGTTGTAAGAACAATAACATGATTTGTGTGTGTGTGTGTTTTATTTTACAAACAAATCATGCTGATTTTATAGTTCATCAATATTCCCTTTAAGGGAAGTTTTGTTATACTCATGTTTGTTTGTTCTATAGTGGAAACTTCCACTACAGAACATGTTAGGGCATGAAGATAAATGCTGTAGCTAGCTTCTCCCATATATTCTGATCTCAGTGAATTTGCCATTCATCCAGATGTCAATCTCAGAAACAGACTGGTAACTTTTCATTCTTCTCATTAACCTTCATTCAATTGTTAAATGTATCACTGATTTTGCCTCTTTAAATATTGTTCCTGTCTTCCTCATATATTTTATTCCAATTGAGACTTTAATAATCTCATGTGAAAAAATGCATTTGTCTCTCATTTTTTTTGTCTCTACTGGCACATACTTTCAGTTGATTTACCACAGATGCTGGAGTATCTTTTCCAAAACTAAGTCATGTCTCCACCTTACTTAAAACAGCTCTTTATTATCCATATAATTAAATTCAACCTAAGTACTATGACATGAAAATTTCTATGACCTTATTATCGCCTACTCTTGAAGACTTACTTAACAAATGAGGAACTCCTGCCTAAAAGAAAAATAAAAAGTCTCTGGCCAAAAATTATTGCCAATACACTATATATTCTCTCATAAACATCATCCTAAAATACAGTTGACCCCTGAACAACACAGGTTTGAACTATGCAAGTCACTTATATATAGGTTTTTTTGATAAGTATAGCACAGTCCTGTAAATGTATTTTCTCTTTCTTAGGATTTTCTCTTTTCTAGTATGAGTGGGAGTAGGGGCAGAGGGAGAAGCAGACTTCCCACTGACCAAGAAGCCTGATGTAGGGGTCGATCCTGGGCCTCCAGGATCAGGACCTGAGCTGAAGACAGATGCTTAATTGACTGAGCCATCTAGGAGCCCCTCAGGATTTTCTTAATAACGTTTCCTTTTCTCTAGCTTACTCTATGGTAAGAATACATAGTATGTAATAGATATAACATGCCAAATATGTGTCAGTTTACTGCTTATATTATCAGTAAGACGTCCGATCAACAGTAGACCATTAATAGTTAAATTTTAGGGGAGTCAAAAGTTATACACATATTTTTGACTGCATGGAGGTCAGCACTCCCAATCTTAACATTGTTCATGGGTCAACTGTAGTTGAATTCCTGATCCAGAGTTCATGAGGTATAATAAAATAGTTATTGTGTTAGGGAACTAAGATTTATTTAGTTTGTTATGTAAGTATTAGGTAACCAGTATTCCTGGTACTCATGTAAGCTTTTATAACTGTGTTGGAAAATCATTTAGCACTATCTACCAAAGTTGAACTTGTGTGTGCCCTCTTACTTATCATTGTACTCTTGGTGTATACCTAAGTGAAATGTGTGCATATTTACACAACAGTATTAGTTAAAATGGCCAAAAAATGGAGACAATTCAAATGTCTAACAACAGAAGAGCTGATAAACAAAGTGTGTTTTACTCATAAAATGTAATGTCATACAGCAAAAAAAAAAAAAAAAAAAAGAAAAAAAAAAGGACAAACTGCAGCCACACACATCAATGCAGATAAATCTTGCAAGAAGGAAAGAAGCCACACTCACCATAATGCATACTATATAATTCTGTTAGAAACAAACAAACAAAACACAAGAAACAGACAAGAATAACCTATCAAATAGAATTCAGGAAAGCAATCAACTTTCACAAAAGAGGAAGCAAATCATAGTAATTGGGCATGGACAAAAAGTCACCTAGTATTTCTATTTCTTTGGGTCATGGGTACATAGTGCATTCATTGTGTGATAATGCACTGGGCTGTCTACTTATGATTTCTGCACACTCTACATATTTGTTATACTCCAAAAAAAGTTAAGAGCAGAAGAGTGCTTCTGTTCTCATTCTTAAGAAGATTCAAGTGGATATTGCATCTCTATTTCTGGAATTACATAATAATTGTGGAGAAATAGTTTGAGATGAGAAAAGTTAAAAACATGATGCCCAAATAAAATGAAATAAAATAAAAAAGAATGTAAGGAGCAGGTAGAATATTACATAATGTACAATTGGTAAAGTAGAAGAAAGATTAAAAAAATTCACCCAGAGCTAACATATTAAGCCTAAAGGTAAACGAGAAAAAGGAGAGGCATGGGGATGATGACATTCATTCCATTAACTCCTTAGCTAGCAGGATTCTTAGGAAAAAAGATCAGATCATATAGAACAGAAACAATACAGAGGACCAGGGTGGGGGGAGAGATTGACTTATAAAATTTAGAAAATTATCTAATTAAAAATTAAAAGAAATTACTGACTATGGCAAGATCAATGAAAAGAACATTTTCATTGAAAACATTATATAAAAAGTAAAATAAAATCCCCAGCGGGGTAATGCTAGTTTCTTCTAAAAACTATTTCTCTGTACTTCCAAATATTAAAAGGAAATAGAACCTATGGAGAACAAACTAAACCCCAAGAATTTTATGCCCAATTTGTCAATCTTTTGCAAGTAATCATAAAGATATTCTCATACACTCAGAGGGTCAGAAAGTTTATACCCACAATAGTCTTACTGAAAAAATGATGTACTCTTAAACATATTTTGACCAACCAAAATATCAGTCAATTTGAAGAAGAAGTAGTGCCTAGAAAAACATTAAAATGGTTAGGCGAAGAACAATTAAGTGCCTTAAATTATGACTGTCTAAATAATAATAATATACTTAAGAAATCATGCAAGTAAAAATAATTAGCATCACAAGATCCAATAACTGAACAAATAGTTTGATAAAATTTATCAGAAAGATAGGACAAACAATATAAGAAATTGAGGGTGTAATACTAAATTTATCATATTAATACATGAGGCCAGGGTCTCAATATATTATAACTTTAATAATTTTTAAGAAGTTCAGATACATTTCATGAAAGTGTATGACTATCCACTAGTACGTAATGCATATAATTTTAAAATCAATGTGACAAATATCCAAATAAGATATATAGATACTGCACATATTAAAAGGCATGGAATTAAGTGAATAATAGACTGAATGTAAGAAAATTTAGAACTAGAGATATAATAGAAGAGCAGGTCTTTCAAGGACAAAAAAATAATGGTAAGAACTATTTGTTGAGCACAGATTATATTCTCATAACATATCTCTTCTAAAAAACTCTTCGTACAACTCAATTATGTGGGTGAAATTATTTTTCAAGTAAGGTAATTTAGGCTCCAAGAAATTCAATCTATAAAAGCCTTTGAGCTAGAAATACTGAGACTGTGATTGAAACAAAGTCTAAATAATTCCCAAGCGTGCAGTTTGGTTCTTCATTCAAGCTATTTACAATTAGAAAACAAAATGACAATGACTGGTTAACCATAAAATATTTGGCAAATGTTGATGAGGTGGATACCAACAGCCACACACACAAAATATTATGAGGACTAATTTATATTATGTAAAATTAGTCAGCAATAAACAAAGAAAGAAATCGTGACATTTGCAATGGCACGGATGGATGTAGAGAGTCTAAGGCTAAGTGAAGTAAGTCAGAAAAAGACAAATACCATATGATTTCACTCATACATGGAATTTAAGAAACAAATCAAAAGAACAAAAAGAGACAAACAAAAACCAGACTCAAATATAGAGTAGAAGGTTTCGTTTATACTAAAAGATATAGTATTCACATTTGATATATAACAGTCATTAAATATTTTGAGTGTAAAATTAATAATATAGAAAGCTAAAAAATGTGGTGGTCAAAGAGAAATTGTCAGAGGTATTTTCTTAGACCCTGAAACACATTTTCAGTAAAACACTAGAGAAGCAGACACAATAAACTTACAGGAATTTTTAGTGATGCGAAATATTAAATGAACCACACATACACACACACAGAGTATTCTTTGTATTTTAAAGATTTTATTTATTTATTTATTTATTTATCTTAGAGAGAAGAGAGAGAGAGTGCAAGTGGGGGTAGAAGCACAGGGAGAGGGAGAAAGAATCTAAAGCAGGCTCTGCTGAGCACAGAGCCAGACCTGGGGCTTGATTCCAGGACTGCAAGATCATGAGCCAAAACCAAGAGTCAGACACTTAACTGACTGAGCCACCCAGGCACACCTCCCCACCAACAGTTTGTTACAGCACACGAATATTTTCTAGGATGCTACCCTTCCTGCTCTCTGCCCATAGGCTGACTCTTCGCAAAGATTTACACAGAAAAAAAAAGTATATAATCCAGGACATTCCCCATTTTGTTTATATTTTGATCCTAATATGCCTCTCATTTGTGCCAGAAGGATCAAATCCCTTTGCAATTACATTTTCTTTCTGTCATCCCTTTAGTTTATTTCCCAAACTCTGAAATCCTGCTGATATATAAGCACAGTGTTCTAAATAATGTGATAGTTGTCTTTGGTTTCTTTCTTTATGTCTGGACTTTTTCCTCCCTCCACTTACTGTTAGGAAATGTGATAGGATGAGTAACAGAGCATAATTACTATATATATATCTCCTCATCTCCATATTATATAATACACCTTGAACTTTCCGAGGGTCTGGTTCATGTTCTATTCCAATTTCCATTCCCCAGTTTCTGGACCAATATCTGGAATATACCAGGACCTCAGTGATATTTGTGATGAATGGATGAGAATGCATGTGTATATATTATATAGTGAACTTATTAAAACATTATATCAATTTGGAGGTCTGCTTTTTAATTTAAACTGAAGTACAAAGAGTCTTTTGCCAAAATATTGAAAGCACTAATTTTTTAATCAACATAATGAAAATCAAATTAAATTGAATTCAGATAAATCCAAATAGCCAATCAGCACTATTTTTGTGAAAAGAATATCCCTATATTCTCAATGGATATAAATGCCTAGGTAAGTACTAAGAGTTCAGTATTAATAGCACTTGAAACAAAAGTTATTTTGAATGAAATGGGATATTTTGGTGAAATTTCTGTTCTTTTTAACCTCACTCCTTTTTGTCAATGTAGCATTTAGTAATAAAAAAGTGTTACAGCCTAGTAATAAAGAAATAATGTTCTGGAGCATGCCGCACTTGGTTCTAATTCCAGTTCTGTCACATAGCTTTCCAAGTGATCTTGATCTGATTAACCTCTTTGAATCTTAGTTTTTTATTTATTAAAAAACCCTAATTATAGAATTTATTTCATTATATTTTTGAGAGGATTAAATGAGACTATATTTAAAACATGGGGACAATATTTAAAAATACCACTATCATGGTGATCTCAGTCAGACTGAACATCGAACTGAACATGTCTTCCAATCCAGTGAAAAGGAGAACAGAGCTTGCTGTGTATAGGTGGTTAAAGGCATATTCTTACTAGAACATGGGAGGGAGAACATGGCCTTGAGTGTATGCAAAAGAGTCTACTGATGCAGTGAATTAGTCTAGGCAATGACACAGTTCAGAAATTGATGGAGTGAAACGTGTAATAACTGTGGTATTTTCTCACATTTTATAAGATATGAATACTCTGTAAGACAGACATTCCTTAATTACACTGACTTCTCAGGGCTCCTGGGTGGGTGGCTTTGTCGGTTGAGCATTTGCCTTTGGCTCAGGTCGTGATCTCAGGGTCCTGGGATCGAGCCCCGCATTGACTTCCCTGCTCAGGGGGGAGTCTGCTTCTCCCTCTGCCTCTGCCCCCCACTCATACTTCCTCTCTCTCTCTCCAATAAATAAGTAGAATCTTTAAAAAAAATTGTACTGACTTCTCTGATATTGATCTGTTTTAAATTTCAAATCTCAAGTGTGTTGCCCCAAATGCTTAGCATGATGTTGAGAACTCAAATGATAGAGGACCATGGTCAGGGTGCATCTTTTCCTTGTAGGGGATGAGCCCATGTGGAATGCGAGTGGTTACAGGAGCTGCTCCTGAAAGGTGTAGAGAGGAGACCAGTAGAACATACAGATTCACAAAGCACAAGGAGGAATTTCTTGGTGTCTGCAAAACTACCTTTGAAAATTATTATTTTTTAATTGTGAAATAGAGGAGTCCAGCAGAAATTAAAAAAAAAAAAAAGCTAACAGTAAAAAGGACAGTCATTTGTATAGAGAAATATAAATTAGAGAATAATGTTTAATTTCAGGAATTCTGTTGGTTAAATAACTCTATAAAATATCTGCAAACCAAATCATCTTTTAAGATATTGTTTCTATTGATAAAAAGCTTTCGAGCTCACAAATGTCTTATAAATGAAATTATGATGCACAGCCCTTTTGCAAGTTGGGACTGCCTACAAATTGCATTTGATTTTTAAATAGCAACGAGTCCAGCTTGCTCACACAGTAAAAAGCTGTCTTTTATGTTCTTTTAATTAGAGTAGACGTTTCTCCCTTGATACTTAAAATTATAGATTATACTTGTACTTGGAAAGCCATAATGAATTTCTGAAGACGGTTAAGACTATGGGACCTTAGGAGTAGTTGCCCTCAGCAAGAAGGCCAAAACTGTGTGTCAGTAAATAGATTAACATAATTTTATGTGTTCTTCATGGTATTATTACTAACTGGTAATAAAATCTTATTAGAGATGCACAGCATATGAAAATTTTAAAAGATTTTATGCTTCTATATGACACAGTATCATTTATGGTTTGTTTACTTTTGTACAAGCATTTGCCAAGTACTCTTCATTTATCCTTTCTAAGTATGGGTCAAATATTACCTTGCCCTCAGAGAAATTACAGGATTTAGGTAGTGCTGTCAAAAAGATGTTTTAATTTTATTCTTTCTCAAAAAACTAGTGTTTCTTCATTATTTGGTTTTCTCCAAAATTAGACACTACAGACAATTATTTTTGTACATAATTATTTTTGATTTGATGGAGAAAGTAGTCAATATGCAAATCATGATGTAAAAAATAACCTCTTCTTCTCAAGGAAGATAATCTCAAGAGCAATTCAGTCATGTTATTGGTCTCAAAGTTCAGCATCTCTAGATAATGACATCTGTGACTTTCTTTTCTCACTGAATGCTGTATTTCAGAGATCTACTTATGTTTGATATTCATTTATTTTTCTCCCCACACTGTATTTTCTATGAATATAAAGGAACATCTTTATTCATTTTCCTATTATAGATATTTATGTTGTTTCTATTTGTTTCCTAACAGAAACCTACTACATATCTCTGGTATAAATGTGTAAGAGTTTCTCTGGACAGAGAATACATTTAGAAGCAGAAGTACAGGATCTTAGGTTGTTTTTTAAAGTGTAATATCGGTAGGAGAAGAAAGGGATAAAGAAAGGGGGGGTAATCAGAAGGGGAAATGAAGCATGAGAGACTATGGACTCTGAGAAACAAACTGAGGGCTTCAGAGGGGAGGGGGGTGGGGGAATGGGATAGGCTGGTGATGGGTGGTGGGGAGGGCACGTTTTGCATGGTGCACTGGGTGTTATATGCAACTAATGAATCATTGAACTTTACATAAAAAACCAGGGATGTACTGTATGGTGACTAACATAATAAAAAAATGTTTTTAAAGTGTAATATCTTTACACATAACCTGTAGTTGATTTCCTACTTATTTATATTTTGACAAAATACTGTCAAAATTTCTTATCCCCCCCCCATAAAATTTTGTGATGACTATTATGATTTCACTGATGGCTCACTTTGTTGGTTCACCTTATTATTGGTGAGTTAGAAGATTTTTTTTTCCTTTTTGATGGCAGTTTATTTTTCATCTTGTGGAAATTGTACACTTATAATATTAACTCAGTTATTGAATTATTTGTCATTTTCTGGGTGATTTGTAGGAATTCTTTACGCATTATATAGCAATTTTATGCATTGAACACCTTTCTTGTGTGTGTGTGGCTGGTTTTTTAATTTCATTTGTACTACCGTATGATATGCCTTTGTCCTCCCATATGAATATTTAGAATTAGTATGTCTAGTTATAAAAGGAATTATATCTAAAGGAATGTAATGGAGAGAAACGTAAAGTGATCACTCATTTCCCCACAAATCGCAATCACTCACTTCCCCATAAATCGTAGAGATAACTTGGTATCATTCACACTGAAGATTACAAGACTAAGTTACATTCAAATAAAAGGAAAGGGAGCAGACAGTAAATACTTTAAGCTGTCCAAGCCACATATATCTCTGTTACCGGTTAATTAAGGAAACTGTTTCAATAAAAGCAAGATAGCCACATATGTGTTAACTGTGCAAAAAAAAAAAAAAAAAAAAAAAAAAAGCCATCCCCTGCCCCAAATTTTAACTGTGATACTGCAATGAAAGCTATGAATAATAGGCAGCTAAATAAATAAAACTGTAGTTGAAGTGTTTTTTAGTTCTGGGTAAACACATTTTCTGGTGGAATTTTTTTTTTCACTACCAAGTAAACTACCAACAATCAGTTATTTGGAAACTACTAGAAAGCTTGAAGTCCAAAAGTTCATTAACCAAGAAATATTTGTAAGTAAATATTGGTAAAATGTGACCAGCTTCTTTCTAACTTGTCTAGTCTGAACACAGTTTACTATTTTCCCTTGATTCTAATATAACAAATATAATCATCATAAGACTGATGTCACACATGAAAATTCTAAGGCTAGAGAGGGAGAAGCAATGCAATGAAGTAGGTTTTTAGAAAAGAAGGTGGTTTGCATCAGACACGTGCAATTAAACCAGTTCTATAAACAAAGTACAATAAACCCCAGGAGTCCATCCCTGATTATGTGAATTAGTGATGTGTGAGATGGAATATTTGAGGTGGTAATGTGAAGTGTAACCCTTTGATAAAAGCCAAGATCACTCACAAGGAGCTTCCAGTGATTTAATAGATAGTAAAATCTCAC
Source organism: Ursus maritimus (assembly GCF_017311325.1). Taxonomy (NCBI): domain Eukaryota; kingdom Metazoa; phylum Chordata; class Mammalia; order Carnivora; family Ursidae; genus Ursus; species Ursus maritimus. The sequence goes on from NW_024424119.1 coordinate 31,700,390, forward strand.
TATGGAATTCTAATGCAGTGAGGCACACTATATAGTGATTTTACTATATGTTGTCAATGATATTTATAGTGGAGTTATTTATTCGTGGGCCATACTCAAACACCATCCCCTGTGTATATAGTTTTAATCTACTTTTAAAGTAAAACTTGGAAACACCATGTTGGAGATTATTTTGGTAAAGGATGCTGAGTATTGGCATACAGATTCTGCTCAACACTGCCTGAGGAATGTGAGTGCTGAAATTCAGCCTCTTTGCTCAGACATGCAGCCTGACACGAGGCTACCAACACTAAAAAGAGCTTTTCTCTTTTTTTTTCTTCTTTCTTTCTTTCTTTCTTTCTTTCTTTCTTTCTTTCTTTCTTTCTTTTTTTTATAATACTCACAAAAGCCATATGAGCTAAGGCTGGGCTGATTAATTTTTCCCATCAACAACATGGTATCACAGTCTCCTTGTATTGCTAGTCAAGTATTAAAAGCCAGTAGTTTAGAGAAAAGATGTCTGGGCTAAAGCTAGGGTATCAAAACTATGTCACTGTAAATTAATTAGCATCCTCAGGAATAATTTTGTCATCTGAAAAATGTCAGTTCTCCCAACCTTCTAGACCACATTCCTAAGTCACTGCTATGTAAACTTCTTTCTGTCTTTGGCTATCATGAATAATGCTGTTAAGGACACTTCGTAAATGTTTTCTGGTGGATGTATGTTTTCATTTCTCCTAAAAATATATCTAGGAGTGGAATTGTTGGATCATATCGTAACTCTAAGTTGAAATTTTTCAGTAATGGAAATTTTCCAAAGTGGCTGCACCATTTTAACATTCCCATTAGCAGCATATGAGGGTTTCAACTCTTCCACCATCTTGTTAACACTTGTTATTATCTGAGTTTTTGATTATAGTCATCCTAATAGGTGTGAAGTAGTATGTTATTGTGGTTTTAATTTTCATTTTCCTGATGGCTAATAATGTTGAGGACCTTTTCATGTACTTATTCACCATTTATATGCCTTTTCTGGAGAAATACTATTAAGATCCCTTGCTCATTGTTTAACCGGGTTATTTTTCTTTCTATTATTGAGTTCTAAGAATTCTTATTCTAGATAAAAAACTCTTGTGAAATAAATGATTTTCTCCCATTTTGTGGGTTGACTTTATTCTTTGTGGAGCTAATTTCTTCTTTTTTAGATTAAGAAAATATTAGGATAATTTTAGCAAATGGAAAGTTCAGAGGTGTTTTCTTTCTGATATTTGTGGAAAAGTATTAGAATATATTGCATAGGAGGAAATATAACCAGATACAAAAAAATAGTGAGATGAGGGAATATGCTAATTTTTTTGAATAAGCATGTTATGTAAAAAAGTAGATGGAGGAAATACTTAAGAAATATCGTACATGGGCCTTGTGACTATTATTGAAATTTGCCAATTAGATAAATTATGTTAATTGAACTAGAGTGAGCAAATCTTTTACAGTTACATAACTAAGGATAATGTACGTGGTTGAAAGAACCCTTGTATGCCTAAAATTGTTTGAAATATTGATAAAAATATTAAATAGCATTGTTTCAATCTTAATAAATATTTGTTGTTCTAATTGTGTTTTTGTCAAATAAAACTGCTGATACTCCACAATTCTCACATTAAAATAATTAGGGAGTTTCTCTTATTTCAAACTGGAAATCACCTCTGTTGAAATGATTTCATTATTTCTATTTACGAAAGCAGCAATCCATTTATTTTTGTTCCTCAGATGAATTTTAAATACTGCATTTTGTTACAACATATCTCTCTTTTTAAAAGAGCTTATGAGTCAAAAATTAATAATATATACAATTGCCTTTATGTTTCCTATTATCCTTTATTTTAAGTAGTTCTTCTTGATCATTTGTAGCTCTTCATTTTGAAATATCTTTTTAGCCCATTCTTTTCACATGTTTTTCCACTGGCATTTTAATTTACTTTAAGGTTTTTGTATGGTAAATACAGTCACTATATACATTCAGCAAAGCACAACATGGACCATCTTAGAATAAAAGAATGGGCTAAGGTGCATTACTGCATTATTTATAAAATGTTTAAAAGTCAGAAAGTCTAGTTTGAAATTGTATAAAGTACTTGCACTGATTTTAAAAATGCTAACCCATACAATAGGACAACAGACAAAGAATATGACCAGCCCATTCACAAAAGAGATTTAAAATATCCAATATAGGTATGTGAAGAATGTCAACGTCACCAGTAAATAGAAAATTACACATTAAACAATAAAATATATGTTCAAATGTCAAGTTAAGGAAATGAAAAGAAATGAAAATTCTTACTTCAGAGAGGAAGAGAAAATGTAACTCTCTTACCATGATGGTGGACTTTTTAATCCTGGTTGTCATGTTACAGAGCAATAGGACAGCATCTAGTAAAATCGATAATGCAAATGAGTCTTCATTTTCACTGTAAGGTACATGCAATTGAACATTTAAAAAAATTCAAAAGAAGTTATGTAAAACTGTTAATTAGTATTGCTATTGATGAAAATTTGAAGCAAACTGAATATCAGTATAGGAATTAATGCTATGTAACAGTTAAAATTAATGAATAAATTATACTTCTTTATATGTATCGACCATGGATGAGTAGTAAAAAAAAAAAAAATTAAGAGCCAAATGAAAGGTTTATCAATGGCATATTGCCTCAACTCCGATATTAACACAAAATAGTTATATGTTTTAAGCTTGCATATATATAAATCTAATAGAATTAACTGTAAAGATATACATTGAGGGGTGCCTGGGTGGCACAGCGGTTAAGTGTCTGCCTTCGGCTCAGGGCGTGATCCCGGCGTTCTGGGATCGAGCCCCACATCAGGCTCCTCCGCTATGAGCCTGCTTCTTCCTCTCCCACTCCCCCTGCTTGTGTTCCCTCTCTCACTGGCTGTCTCTATCTCTGTCGAATAAATAAATAAAATCTTTAAAAAAAAAGATATACATTGAACTTATAACAATGTGAATTGTGCTTGCACAGGAATGGAAGGGGTATGAAAAAGTAATAGAATATGGTGAGCTTCTTTAAGAAAAACAATGCCTTCTATTTCTCACACTAGTAATCTATTAAATGAATGTAAAAGATCCTCATGTAAATTCATGCATAATGATATTAATTGCATCACTTTTTTATAATGTGTAATAGTAGGGGCACCTCAGTGGCTCAGGTGGCTACGTGACCAACTCTTAATTTCGGCTGAGGTAATGATCTCAATGGTTGTGAGATCAAGTCCCCGTGATGGACTCTGTGCTCAGTGTGGAGTCTGCTTGTCCCTCTTCCTCTGCTCCTCCCCCTGTGTGCCCATGAGCTCTCTAACTCTCAAATAAACAAATAAATAAAATATTTAAAATATAATAATAAAATGTGAAATTGTAAATACAACATAGCATACAATGAATGAAAATTAGGGTAGTAAATTCTGGTATATCCATGTTATACAATCATACACAGCCATGAGTATTATATTAAATGAACATCTAGTGTTTTAGAAATTGCTCACAACATTGTGCTGCATTAAAGAGTATGCTGTAAGTTTCAATGTCATGATTCTAAATATGAAAAAAATTGGTATGAAAACATAAACAAATACATTTACAGACAAACAGTGTGTAATCCTACAAATATATCAATCACTAAATTTGGAAAGGACAGAGATGCTTCTGAGAGCCTTTTTTCAAATAAGAATTATTTCTCAAAGCCTAGAGGCAAACATTTTTAGGTCTTATCTGAATTGTGACCTTACTGAAAAACATTAAAATTTACATTATAGAATGTATTATAATGGGGCTTGGTATCAGAAGGATAGTTTTATATTCAACTCCAACATTATCATTGTATTTTTAACTTTGTATTGAGGTAATTTTAGAATATTGAAAAAGGACATGTTTGCCCAAGAACTGAAATTTAGAACTGTTTACAGCTGAACAATTATGCATTCTGTTGAACTACATTAGCCCTACTCTGCCTCCGCTACACTTAATGCACTGAATAGGAATGTGGATAAAATAATAAAAGGTTTCTTAAAGTCTTTTCAGACACCCTCTGCTATGTAATTCAAGTGGACAATGGTAATAATCTTTTACATTTTGAAGTACAATTAATTAAAGAGAAGTCAGAGATCTGGGAGATATAGCATATTAGTAAGGATTTTAAAATATTCAGTCAATATGTGAATGAATCCATAATGTATGAATTAATAGGTCGATAAACATTTGAACAGGGTGTACTAAGATTTTCTCTATACTTCTAATGCATGTTTGTGTATTCCTTAATTGCCAATATTATATATAATATCTTCTAAGTTTCTAAATAACATGTAATCCATTAAAAACTTGAATATTGTTCTAAAAGACATTAAATACAAGCACGTCTTTATTAAGTATTACAGTAAATAAAACTTTTAACAAGAGGATTGGACTAAGTCCTCTTTAAGCATTGCATGATGGAGCAAAAGGGTTTGGACTATAAAAATGGTTTCAAAATCTCTCATAATCTTACATGTATCTTGGATCCTAGCTTTCCTCTTCAAAGAATGCTAAGCAAAATGAGGAAGGATTTGAAATAAAGATTCAAGATTCTTAAAGTAGAAATTCTTAGGTATCTTTTCAGCCCTTGAAACATGATTGATTGAATGAACGACTGATGGATTGATTGAAGGATAATCTCCCAGCATTGGATGACCTCAGTCAGTGTGGTACCCATGCCCAATTCCACATGACTAGTTAGTGATAAACACCTTACATAAGCCATAGGTTCTTTCCCACAGGATGTTGGAATTGTTACAGGAGTTGTTCAGGCTCTGCTCGTGGTCAAATTTGTAACCTATAAATTGAAGGTCCTCAGTGAAATGTGTTCTGTCATGAGACCAAGGAACAAAGAAAGCCTGGCTTTGACATGGAAGAATGAGGTACAGAAAGTAAGCAACAGGAGAGACTAAGTCAATTATGAAGTTCTACTAATGTCAGGGTTCTGTCCACTTCTGAGAAAACAATCACTATATTTTAGCTGTAAGGTTTCAATAAACAACATTGTGTCCTTATCTTAAATTTTGCTTTTGAACATAAGGTTGCTCGACTTATTCCAGTTAGTTGCAACTGCAGTCTAATGGATTCAAGTTCTAAAAATGAACAACTGTTAAATCAACAATTTTAAGGAAACTGGTCTCTCAATGCTTCTGAAATGCCACCGTCAAAACACAGTGAGACAAGATAATAAGCATGCAGTTTTCTCTATAAAAAGTCAAAGAAAACCATTGGTTAGGATTCGAACACAAGCTTGTTAAACGTTAAAGCACAGAATATTCCATTTATCTTTATTTCATCTCTCTGCTAAAACAGTTCTAGATCTTCAGTTCTTAACAAGGTTATTATAATTAGCTAAGATAAGAATGTTCCCTCTCAGAGATCCAGGCTGTTTTCTTTCTTGCTTTCTTTATATCCTTTTTTGATTCTCAGTGATTAATAACAGTGTCACTAAGTCCCATAGATGTAGACTGGCAACATTAACCAAAGGATTCCTATGAAATTGTCTAAATCAGCCCATGTAATAAATCATGCCTATTGCTTAGGCCAGAGTAAAATTTCTCTGCTTACACAAGAAGGGTTCTTTTGCAGAGAGAAAGTAAAACTCAAAGAAAGTCTGAATTCTACCCTTAGAAGTGACTGAGATTTTTCTGCTTGTTATTAATGGATATATACCCTCCTTTTAAATACAAATATCTTAACTGTCATAAAAATAAATTGCTGTTTAGTTTTCAGCAAGGTACTTAAAAGTACAGAATTACAGAATATTACAACTAGAAATAATGTAGGTATAAATTCATCATCTCCTTTCACTGATTAATATAGAAAACTACTTCTGCAAGGTAACATAGACAACTTAATCATATAGTTAGGGCTTGAATCCAGTTCTGGTAACTCTTTGTATAACTGTTTCATTTTTAAAACATATAAACTTCCAATTATAAATAATAATTTATTACTAAATGAACAATTCAGTAATTTAATATTCTTCTTAGTTCATTTTTTAAAGGATTTTATTTATTTGAGAGAGAGAGAGAGAGAGCACGAGTGTGGGGAGAGGGAGAGAGAGAAGCAGACTTCCTGCTGAGCAGGGAGCCTGACACAGGGCTCAATCCCAGGACCCTGAGATCACGACCTGAGCCACAGGCAGACACTTAATCAACTGAGCACCCAGGCACCACTTTCTTAGTTCATTTTTGAAGACCATAATGGTCTAGGTCCTGAGATTGTTTCTGAGGTTACTATGAAGAATAAATATGGTCACAGTCCTCAAGGACACAGGGATAGACAGAGAGACTGGATCCACAAATGTAAATATCCATTACATAGAATGATATGTAATATAATAGCGAGATTGATAATGTAAGAGAGAAATATACAAGATGCCCTGGAACTACAGAAGAAAACTATAGGTAGAAGTAATATTTGTCGAAGAAGTAATATTTGACTGAGTTGTAAAGTATATGTTTGGGTTTGCAAAGCAGAGAAGGAAAAGAGTATTTCTTATTATTGGAGCTGTGAACCTGAAATTATCTCAAGTATTTTATACTCTATCTATCTATCTATCTATCTATCTATCTATCTATCTATCATCTATCTATCTATCTATCTACTATCTATCTATCTATCTATCTATCTATCTATCTATCATCCATCTCTCTCTCCCTCCCTACCACCTAACAATAAAATTATACGGAAAGTTATTTGTCCATTTAAAATATAGAACGGAAGGGGAAAGACCCAGAAAAATTAGTATTTGCAACAATTGTACAGTCAGTCAATGGAAGAACCATGATTCAAATCTATGACTGCCTGATTCCAAATTCACTCTTGGAAATATTGCATATATAAATACATGCACATACATGCACAGAATCACACTACTTGAGGAACAAAGCAGCAAAGAAAGTAAAAGAAGACAATTTTGCAAGTTGATTCTTTTCCCGCAGATAGTCAAATTACGAAAATGTATTATTTTCATAAGTTTTTCCTAAGATATTCTTGTTTTCTCAGATTTATGCTCCATGTAACAAGTCAAAATATACAAAAGTGAATAGAGTTAAAAATAAAAGTTAATGTGTCAAATAAATTTCTATTTGCTTTATTTATATGTAGATGGTACTGTACATGAAACAGAGTGATAATCTATCCAGGGATGTGTTATGATCTATTTTTATCTAAGAATTAAGCCCTAGTAATTTAGCACTGATCCCTGCAAAAGTTTGTATGGACTTTTGTCCCCCCTAAACTATAATGCTCTCAGATGATGTCAATATTTAGTACAAAAAGTTTATGTATTCAACTAGTTCTCAGATTTCTTTTTTATTTTTTTCAGATTTCTGTTACAAAAAAGGATTTAAAATTACATTTAAAATTTTAACAATACAAAATTAGCAAATCTGAGTCCAGTCTCTCTTCTGATAAAAAAAAAGATTTCTCTCTCACCACTCTCAAATTCCTCCAATCTGTGGTATCTATTGATGTGTAAATTTAATCTAGACATTTAAACAGTCCAGTTAAAAACATGAAAATGTTTCCTTATGATTGGCTTCCTATAAAAAATAAACTGCTTTTAATACTTACAACTATTTTAATTATGGGTTGGGCTTTGGGGATGAAAAACAATAACAGTGAAATGGGTGCTGTACAACATAAATGTTATATACGTAATTGTGTACATCTCATTAGAATTAAAAAGTATAGAACAATTTTATGGCCCTAGATTTCCTGGAATTAAAGTTTTCATCATCTTCTTGACCAGCTGGATGGAAGAATACTAATAAAACAATATGCTAAGTGAAATAAGTCAGACAAGGGAGATACTATACGATTTTACTCATATGTAGAATCTAAAAAAAACAAAAAATGAACAAACAAATCAATACAAAAACAAATTCGCAGATACAGAGAACAAACTGAAGGTTGCCAGAGTGTAAGGGAGTTGGGGTGAGGCCAAAATGGTTGAAGGGGGTCAACTGTATGGTGAGGCATGGCAACTAGACTTTTGATAGTGATTACTCTGTAGTGTATACAGATGTCGAATTATAATGTTGTACACTTGAAACACATGTAGTGTTATATACAAATTATACCTCAACAAACAAACAAATAAACAAAAGCACTAAAAGACATGACGAGGGGCTCCTGGGTGGCTCAATCAATTAAGATGCTGCCTTTCAGCTCAGGTCATGCTCCGGAGGTCCTGGGATTAAGCCCAGTATTGGGCTCCCTGCTCAGTGGGGAGTCCGCTTCTCCCTCTGCCTGCCACTCCCCCTGCTTGTGCATTCCACCCCCCCACTCTTTCTCTGACAAACAAATAAGTAAAACCTTTAAAAAATATATAAAAGTCATGATGAAAATTTTGACATCAGCCATCCATTTGGGCAGGAGACATTAGTGATTAATTTATTTGCTGGTTTAAACAAATATTGATACCCAGCCCCATAGATGTCTAAGGAAATACTTGTAGTTCAGTGTAGGTACATGTAAGTACAAATAAGGGACAACAAATATGACAGCACTAGTAATTTGTTTTTATAGATTATACTGTCTTTGAGGTAATATAGTGTAATTTACATTATAAATGAGAGAATACATTGGATTATCCATAAGAGCATCTTCATTCTCATAGTACAGTTTATTTTTGTTTTCTTAGGGGGCATGATGTACCTGATTAATATTAGTTAATTCCCTTTAAATTGAAGAGAAAGGCCATTAATTTGCTTGACTTTTGTTGGTCTTCTTTCCCCTGCAAGAAGACATTCTCTGGAATTAGGACAAGCATTATTTTATCACATTTAAATCTCCTTTATATCCTTAGCTTCAATAAATATGATCTCCTATTTATCTCCTATTTCTATTTAAATTGTACCAGCATAAACATTATATTTTTGAATAATTTTATTTAAATAGAATTTATCTTACTTACTGAATAGCATATTAATTTTTTTTTTGCACCAAATTTACTTTCTGGTAACATTTCACTGAAATTCCAACTATCCCAGAACTTTCCCTAGGATTCACTTTTATTTAATTTTCATTGATTTTTATCTAACAGACTTGTAAGGAATAAAGAAATAAAAGGGAGGGAAAATTCACTGATAGTTATTAATTGATGTAAAATGTTCATATTACAGCTAGTCTTTGCACCATGCTCACAATATTAAAGGTATTGCCCTCATTAAAAACTAGAAAGCTTAGGCTCAATTATAAGGTGCCATACTCATATAAGAATCAATTATTCAAATTTCTTTATTGTACTGGGAATTTGAATTCTAATGGAACATAATATAAATATTATTTTTCCACGCAACTTCCTAACATTTCCTGCTGATCGTTTCCCTCTCTTTCTCCATAATTCTGTATATACACTTAAATCCATCACCTAAAGAAACTGTCTACTTGATTGAAATAAAAAGGAGCTAGCACAATCCAGTTATTTTGCCTTGAACTCAGAAATCTCTGTTGCTTCCATGCTCTGTAGGGTAAGCCTCCTCATTTTATTACTTTTTTCCTTTAATGACTGTCTACCTTTCACATTATTTGTTTCTTATGTCTGCTGACAAAAGTTGTTATGAACCTGCCAGAATCATACAATTAGGAAGTACCTCATCCTTTCTCTGTCACGTGTATTTAAAGGTCCCTTGATGATGGACATTTAAGCTATTTACAGTTTATCACTTTTACAAGGAATAGTACAATATTCACCGCTGCATGTCTACTAAGTGGTAGCATGTGTAAAGAATAAATTCTAAAATCAAAATTAAAAAGTTTTTATTTAAATTCCAGTTAGTTAACATACAGTCCAATTTTAGTTTCAGGTGTAATACTAGTTTCAGGTGATTCAACACATCCATACAACACCTGGTGCTCATCACAAATGCACTCCTTCATCCCCATCACCTATTTAACCCATCCTCCACCCACCTCCCGTCTTTCTATTAATTTACTTAGATGTCAGCAACTTTTGCACTTAAAAATACTTCAATTTATACACATAATATGTGTAAAGGAAAGCACCTGTTACTCTCTGTGCTTTCTAACTCAAGGTTTTATTTACTTTTTGTAACAATAACTTGTTAACATGAGAAAAAGAAATATAGAAGAATTTGCGGTGTAAATTTCTTATAGCTGTCCTTACCAAGACAGAAAGTTCAGCAATTCGAAAGTACAGCTTGAGCACATTCTCTCTTTAGCCAAAGAAGTATAAACACGCCTATAACTTAAAATAAAAAGACCATTTTTCCAGCTTTTCTGGCTTTGTGTAAAAGTTCAGATTAACCTGACTTTTGTTGACAATGGAAGCAGTTTATCTGCCAAGGGTGGTATGTGAAGATTAATATTTCATCTCAACTGGATTTGGATGAAAAACCTATTAGAACATTGTGGAGCCAGATCCCTTGATTATGAATCCTGGTTCCACCATTTACTATGTGGCCCTTAGAAAGTTAGTTAAACCTCTCTGTGTCTCATTTCCTCACCTACATCATAGGACTTTTGTAAAGATTAAAGGAATATGCAGAGTTCTTAGATCATTGTCTGGTATAAATATTAGCTAGTAATTTAATATGCTGTAGTACATTAAAATAATTCTAAACATTTTGCATTAAATCATAATTATATCAACAGACAGATATTTGTTGTCATATTAAGTCTGATATTTTATGACAAAAATATTAGTCATAGAAAAGAAGGCATATTTAAAATTACAAATAGATAATAAATATATATCTCCAGATTTTGAGGAATTTATAGTCTGTTAGAGGAAGCATGTCATGTATACATTAATATGTGTGTAACAATAAAATGCCAGCACATGCTTGTGCCAGAGTTGTGACCCAGACAACTTATTCAGTGGTAGTGGAAAATCCATGCCTTCATGAGATGTGAAACTGTACTGTACTATGGAATTTGTGAATAAAGCAAATTCATAGTTGTAGATCTAAATTCTATTACTTGTCAAGTGAAAGTATGGGACTGTAAGTTATCTAGGAGTCTTTCCACTCTAAAATTCCATATGTTTTAAATCTATGAACAAGTTCTACAAGTTCAGAATAGTGAGAATGAGAATGAAGAGCAGTAATGACAGCGGTTGCGACATTAGAGACGGAACTTAAATTGATTATTCACATTCAGATTCAAGTGGGAATTATTTTCTAGAAAATTGTGCCACATAATTGTATTTATTTCTACTGTGCTTATTATTTTCATGTATTTGTCACTAAGGATGTGGTAGGTTTTAAATTAAATGGTTTAATTTTTATCTAATAGCTTTCTTTCACCATGAAATTACAATTCATAATAGCTAATTTTAATATAGTGTGCCATTGGTATAACCTCTTCAGAATTGTCACAGTGGCTTCCTTGCTTGCTGATTTTTCAAGAAATTCAATATAGTCTAAAGGTCTATAAATGGGATAAATTGAAATAGTATAAGGAACAATATACAAGAAAGATGCATTTTTGTGACAAGCAGAACTAGGACAATCAAGTGGGTCTTAGTCTTCTATTTACAATACTGGAATATCAATGTTTAATAGTGTAATGGATTATTAGTTATAGATGGTGGCTGCCCAGCATCTTTTACATAGTCTTGGTGTCCTTAATAAATTTATTATATAATATATATTATAAATTATATAATTATTTTATATTAATCTAAAATCAATAAATTAATAAATTTATCATAAATCTTCTAATAAATAGGAGCCAGAATGTGATCTTGATTATCCCAATCAGATGAAATCTCCCCAATCCTGTAGTAGATAGAGAGCAACCTGAGGAAAGAGAATACAGACTCCAAATCTTGGTAAAAGTTCTGGAGTAGAGCAAACATCTGGCTTTAGAAGTAGCAGTGCAAGGAGTACTACCAGTGGGGTCACATATTCACCTATACTGTCAGCTCTCATAACAACCAATGAGAAGAAGCAGTGCCAGCCATGCTCCTGGCTACAAACACTCAAAATGTGATTTTGGTTTTCCTGGATATATTGTGAGCCATCAAATATCTTAAAATTAATTATGGTTCTGCTAATATCGGTATTTTGATTGGTATCATTGTTTGAAGAAATAATTTAAAAATATGTATTATGTGATTCTGCAAAATTTATTGTAATGAACACTTATTTAAAAGAATGTTTAGAGGTTTGGCTTTAGGGTAAGATGACGGCTCAAGCAGATGGGTACATCTCAACACTCAGAGAAAAATCAATAGAAGTAGCCAAAGATATAGTGATATTATAAAAACAAAATAAAAACAAAAACTAGTAGCACTGGAAATTAGAGAAGTATATTATCTATATCTCATTAATTTCAAGATACTTATGATAGATGGTATGCATCTGGGAATGACACTGATGTCCAAGTCATAAACCCCAAATTACAGTTGATAATTAATATAGACATCTTGGATCCCTGAGAAGGAATCAGAAAATTTAAAGTAAACATTTTACCAGGAATTTTAGGTTTCAATTTTATAATTAAAAATAAAAATAGACCTTATTTATCCCATAAATGGATGGCAATAACAGTGATGTTTACTCTGCTCTGTGTAAGAATTTACTTTTTTAAAAAAATAAAGATGTTCAAATAGTGCCTTGGGGACTTCTTGTCTGTGGGTTATGAGAGAATTCAGCTTAAGCCTTGATGAAGGCTAAATTCCTGTCTGATGATATGATTCATAGCTTTTTGCTGTGAGCACAAAGCAAATCCATAGCAACAGTTCTCTAGTACCAATTTCAAAAGTTAACCCTTTAAGTATTTGAACACAAGAGAAAACAATTTCTAACTGAAACATTTAACATTCCGTTTAAAATGTTGTTAAATGAATAGTGAATTTTAGTTTGATTGTAGTTTCATATCCACTAATTTTCTTTATTTAAAAAATTATTAAAGCATAGTAGACATACGATGTCCTATATTAGTTTCAGTTATACAACATAGTCACCCAACACTTCTATACATTATGCAATGCTCACCACAATAAGTGTCATCACCATCTGTTGCCATAAAACATTATTACAATATTACTGACTATATTCCCTATGATGTACTTTTCATCTCTGTGACTTATTTATTTTATAACTGGAAGTTTGTACTTCTTAATTCCCCTTGCCTGCTTCACTCATCCCCCACCACCCCACCCCCCTTTCCTCTGGCAACCATATAGGTCCATCCGTGTCTCAAATGGCAAGATCTCAGTCATTTTTTTTAAAGATTTATTTTTTCATTTTGGAGAGAGAGTGTGAGCCAGGGGAGGGGGAGAGGGAGAGGGATAGAGAGAATCTCAAGCAGATTCCCCTCCGAGTGTGGAGCCCCATGCAGGGCTGGATCTCACAACCCATGAGATCATGACCTGAGCCTAAATCATGAGTCAGATGCTTAACCAACTGAGCCACCCAGGTACCCCCAAGATCTCATTCTTTTTTATGGCTTACTAATATTATATTGTGTGTGTGTATTATCTATCTACCTCTGTATCTGTATCTATATCGGTATCTATACCTATATATCTATGTATCTTTCATGGATAGTTAGGTTGCTTCCAGTAGTCTTTAAAGAACAAAAAGTATGACTCACCATTTGTAAATCAGGATTCAGAGACTATAGATACTCTGAAAAATATACAGAACCAAAAAGCTACAAGCCATAGATAAAAATCCATATATTTCCCTTGTTGTAGATTCCAAGTACAAGGATAACAAGCACTCGTCTCTCATTCTTTGAGGAAAAAAAAGTTGAAGAATAAAGAAAGAGGAAAATACATTTCAGGCTACCCTATCTTAAAGATTTTGCAATGATTGTTCCCACTGGTCACAATGTGCTTCCTCCAGATTCTTGCATGCCTTAGTTGGCTATCTCCTTTAAACATTACCTTCTTGGTGAAGTCTGCTCCGATCATCCTGCGTAAGATTTTAAGTTCCCCACACCTCCGATCCCTCTTATCCTTCTCTATTTTATTTCTACAGCACTTATAAAATACACAATTTATTTACAAATTATATAATTATCATATAATTTATCCATTTATTATGTATGTGTCAAAAAAGAAAAGGTTTTTTTTTTATCTGTTTTGTATCCAAAGTGCTGAGTATAGTTTCTGACATATAGCAGAGCTATTTTTTAAATATATGACTGATATAAAAAGATATGCACGGAATGCTGTTAAATGACACAAGTATGTACAGAAAAAATTGTGCATTTTAACATGAATTGCCATTATTAGTAAGTTAAAAATGTATATGTAAATTACGTGTGGATAAATACATTAAGATACTAACAGTGTTAATCTTGGTGTGCTCAAATCATAGATGACATATATTTATTTGCTTGGTTGGTTTTTTACTTTGTTACTTTATTGATTACTTCCTTAAAGACAGAAATGGGAGGAAAGAAGGAAGGACAGAAAGAAGGGAGAGACAGGAAGACTAAAGGGCTAGTATATATCTCATGATTCTCCCCTAAAATTAACAAAAAGACTAAGAGAAAGTAAAAATCTGGGGAAAATGCATGAGTTCTAGAAGAAATTCATCAAGAAATCCACTTATATGAATGCAGTTTTGTTCTGTAAATACTCTGCAAAAATGAGTTTATCTGCATTTACCAGTATAGTGTTCATATCAGCTTGCATTTTTCTAGGCTCTGCTCACAAAATGCACAAAATTCATTCTAGTCTCTTCAAGTGATTTACACAAATTTAGATAGATAGATATAGAAAGGTAGATAGATAGTCTTGAATGTAACTAAAGTCTGTTTTAATGGGATATTATAATCATCTGTTAAAGACATAACCTCTGGATAGACTAACAATGAAATGTTAATGAGTACTCTGCATTTGTATTTACTCATACTGTAATTCCATTTGTCATCACACTGTTTATTTCCCTCACTCTTTAGAATGAAGAGTCACCGATTCTATTCCTAAGGTTTGGTTGAAATTGATTCAAACATTAGCATTTAAGCCCCTTCAATCAAAATGCAACAGAGTCATGAAAATATAGAAGACTAAAGCACAGATTGCACAAATATATATCCCTCAAAAGTAAGTGCATTAATATTTTAAATTAATTCCTATCAGCATTGTTAGTTATGAGAGGACAATATAAGTAGTTATTATCTTTGAAAAATTTTTAACGTAGGTAAACCCATAGATATGATTTTATAATCAACAAAGTTTCCATCAAATTGCAAGAACATTTTAAATTACCTAACTTTCTAATTCAGAATTATAAAGACATTTTGTATTTCAAAAGTGTTGTTCTAATCTACCCCCTTTTGTTGTAACAATGTCTTTATTTTTATCGTTATTATTTGGATTAATAGATAGTTATTTCACTTGTTTGCAATGACCTTATTATCTTCCTTTAAATCTGTCTTTTCTATTTTTGCTGGAATTATCTTCCTAAAGACATCTGAATGTTGCAGTCTCCTGCTTAAAATGCTTTTTCGTAACCCTCAATTTAAAAAATAATTCTTTCATATAACTTTTCTATGCTAAATCAGTTTTACACACTTATGTACAGAATATTCTTGCAGCAGCTGGATATATACAGCTACAGTTTTACAGTCCAGTATAGTTGTGGCTTTGAATTAAGAAGGAAAAGGGAATTCCTATCAATGGGTAGACTATTGGACTAAGGAAGAGGTGTAGTAGTCTCCTGATAGTGCCTCCGTTCAGCTAATTTCTCTGACTGTTGCCCCAGAGATCACCTTTTACTCTGGACTTGTTTACTCTGATACTGTAGTTTTGCCATTTTTGCAATTTACTCTAGCATAAATTGGGTTTCGGTCTTTCAGTACTTTTGATAATCTGAGCCATATGCTTTCTAACTTTGAGAAATAATTCTAATTTCTGGTCTGCTTATATGGTATTTTCACATTTTGAGCTATGATGGATTTATTTGTAAAAATATGTATTTCGGTTACTTTTGATTTGGGGTCTAAAAGAAGGTGGGCATATACCTACAGTCTAATTTTAGCTCTAAATATATTAAACCAAGTTCAAAGATAATATCTACTTTAAAATATACTCTTTTGCACATACTTTTCCAGTCTTTCTGTTTTTGGATGAAATATGTTCTGCTTCTTTTAGACTCCAGCTTATCTACACTTATTCTGGAAAGTCTTACGAGTCCTTGAAGTGTGGGTTAGGGGCTCAATCCTTGTTCTTACAGAATTTTCTACATTCAACATTATTATAATATCTGCCATAATCTATTCTAATTGCCTTTTTACTGTTTTTTCCCTACCATCAGATTTTAAGTTCCTTTGGAGAAATAAATAGTTCACATTCATCATAGTACATTGATATTCGATATGCGTTGAATGAATCAGAGCAATAAATTATCACACTGATAAACTGAGAAATTTAAAAATTTTTTGTTCAAATAAAATTATCCAGCTGTGGCAGCCATGGAAACGCAACACTTGGATATCCCTTCAAGAAAGAACTTCTTGATTAACTGAAAGAAGTAGAATTAGCTGATTGCCCTCCATTTCAGCATCTTTAGGATAAGTTTCAGTTTCTGAGCCTAAAATAACTTCTCATGGGCAGCCTTCAGTCAACGACTGAACCATGGTGTGCAGATTAGGGCAATATAGGATTCCACTAATGGGCCATCTTTGACTCAGAACTGTCTACTGGGTTATCTGATACACTTTCAGATCTGGACCATTCAAAAACTCTGACTAGTCCTTACCCACCTCCTTTTGCTTTCACAGGTGTCCTGAGAGTGGGTGGAAGGTTTACCCGGCCCAATTCAACTCCCTCCCTCTTTATCTCTCACTAGAATTTTTCCCCAGTGAATTGCTTATATTACTAACTCCTGCCCAGCATCTGTCTCCTGAAAGACTGACTGAAACACTACTGATGTAAAAGAAAATTTTAAAATCTGAAATCACATAAGAACATGAAAGGTTTTGAAGTTTGAAATGAATTTGAATGTCTGCTCAGTTTTGAATTGATAACCATATTTCACTTAGCACTCCTTAGTAAGGCTTTTGCTTAAAGCTCTGTATGTTTAGAATTAAATCTTGTTTATTTTCTTCAGTATAGGTTTTTCTAATAAATAGATGTAACAGTTAACCCACTTTTTAAATTAATTTTATCAAAGATACATTTTTATTATCTTATCATGGATATATTATTTTGTTGTTATGGCTCTAAATTAATCTTATCTTATTTTCTCTGAAATATGTGCAGTGTCACATTAATATGTATATATTAATTTCTCAGCAACATCGCCAATTGCTTTATTATCATAGCTGTAATTCTTATGTTCACAATCTGCAGAGGATTTCACTACACAGGTCAAAACTTAGTCTCTAACTGCACGCTCTATAATTGGATCCATTCTTATTGCAAACTCAAAAAGTGAGAGTTCTAAAGAACAATTCACTTCACCTTGTAAGAAACAGTGATTCTGGAGACAAAACCAAAACAAATCAAAAAAGCTATTACTGAGGTATTGCTCATTGTACTATTGTCAATGGTAATTTTAAGACATAATATCTGCTCCTTTCCTCTTCCTTCTCCCTTCTAGTTTCCTTCTATTGAGAAATTTAGACTGAGTGGAAAGTCTACAGTGGGGACTTAGTGGGAGCCATGGTGGCCTAGAATGGAATATCAGAGACTAAGCAAGATGAGAAAGATATCCATGTGGTAGGGAGTAGGACTAGGTTGTGATGCTAACCTGATGCAGGAAGTCGAAACCTGATTCTGGAAAGATGGCATCCATGTAGGCGAAAGCCCAGGCAAGAAGGTAAAGGACAAAGAAGCCAGCTTAAAGCTGATCACATTGGCCACTCTAAGTATCAAATACATAATAATGATAAAATTTTATATTCTTTGAATAAAATAGGAGTGCAGGAGTCCATACTGATGTAAAAGAATAAATGAATCATTCGAAAGTTTGATGAAGTATAGAATCTTTATATAGTAAAAAAGTATTTTTCTACAAAATAATCATTAATCCCAAAATAAAATCAAAGTACCTTTACAGTGGAGAATCTTGTGAGATCCTATCTTAATCAAGAGGGCTATGTAAAGGACAAATCAAAATCACACACCATCAGATAGGAGGTGATGAGAAGAATACACCATTACCTCTGTGATATTCTTGCCAAAGGGATAAAACTTGAACATGATCATGAGGAAATATCAGGCATACTAACTTTGAGTAACATTTTTAAACCATATTGCCTGTAATCTTCAAAAGTTTCACACTTATGAAAGCCTAATAAAGATGGACAGATTCTTCCAGATCAAAGAAGACTAAAGGGATCCTGAAACCAATGTAATACCAGACTATGGCCTGGATATTTTGCCACAAAGACATGGGGACTACTAGAGATAATCTGAATGGGATCGAAAAAGAGATAGTTGTAATGTCTTAATGTTATTTTCCAAAATGTTATTTCGATGGTTATGATGTGACTGCCTAGGAGAATGTCTTTGTAGGAACCACACTCAAGTACTAGATGGTGATGGGCATGATGTTAGAAACTGTTCCAAATGGTTTATAAAAATTAAAGGTTATGATATAGTACTTGGAAATTGTCCTGCAAATTGAAGCAGTTTCAAGAAGAAGAAGAAGAAGAAGAAGAAGAAGAAGAAGAAGGGAAGGAGAAAGAAGAAGAAAGAAGGAGGAGGAGGAGGAGGAGGAGGAGGAGGAGGAGGAGGAAAAGAAGAAGAAGGAAAAAATACTGCTTTAAGATACCTGACCACATCTTCTCCAAAAAGTTTAGGGAAGTGTTAGAAGAAATAAATGAAGGTATTTATCCTGTGAGAGTTTTACAATCATTTTAATATTTAAGTAAAATACCTATAATCCCTGCCTTCTAAGATATTTAACAGAAAGAATAACATTATGAAAAATTAAAATTCTGATATTTTAAAACCATATGAACTTCAGGGTTTTTTTTCAACTTCTTAAGGTACCATTTGCAAAGTTAATATAATAATGCTATCTTCAACTCTATCATAAAACTGTTATGAGGCTAAAAAATTAAAATGTATGAATTTAGTTTTTAAAACATTCATATAAATATCAGGCACTTTTAATAATTCACTGAGCAGAGATACATGAGAACGGATTCTCCCAGGAGACTGCACAATTAAACAAAGCTAGAAAGATGGCTCTACAAGTTAGGCTACAGAGGAAAAACTAGTCTGCTCCAACAATGGTCTTATTTTAGAGGGTTTTATTTTTACATTTAAGAATGAACTAGTGGAGAAATATAAAAAATACAGAAAATTGCTTATAGGAAGAAACGTATGCAAATAGTTTATAAAATTTTACATTCTACTTAAGAAAATGAACCAAGTTGTAATATTGACAGACCCAGATAAAACATTTTCTACATATGTACAACAATGGATTACTACCTATAATTCGAGAACCAATAGCAAATTAAAAGAGTTGAGAAGAAATTCATAGAAATGGAAAGAAATTGACTTATAAAGCCAAGAAACTATGCTTAAACTGATTACATTTACCTTGCGTTATTTTTTAAGATTTTATTTATTTATTTGAGAGAGAGAGAGAGAGAGATCACACAAGCTGGGGGAGGGGCAGAGGGAGAAGCAGACTGCCTGCTGAGCAGGGAGCTCAATGCAAGGCTTCATCCCAGGACCCCGAGATCATGACCTGAGCCAAAAGCAGATAATTAACCAACTGAGCCACCCAGGCACCCCTACCTGTGGGTTTTTAAGTTTAAAGCAACTAAAATGTAATATGGAGTTAATTTAAATAAAAACAATATTTATTAAAAGAATATTTGGTAGATTTAAGAAACCACAGGTAGACCTGAGAATGAGGTACAGAGATAAACCATAATGAACAATGACAAAAAGGAGACCACAGAACTGATCCCATAAAAACACCACGGTTGCATATGCTGAGTATAAACACCATGTTTGCAACACTAACATCAGTGACACTTGATAGTAGACATGCTGCTGCTCCATCAGAAATGATTTGGTGAGGTTGCTGTTTACTGTGCTTCTAATTTGTAATACATTATGTAGGGGAGTGTATGTCTAAATGGTAGTCAGTTCCATGTTTCCTTAATTCAAGGGAAGGTGGGCCTAATAACCAATCCATGTAGACTGCATGCAGCATGGAAGTGGGTTACCAAAAGGAAATAAGGAGCTGTTTCAAGAATGGTGCATAGCCAGAAAAGACAGATGTCCACCAGAAGGGATTTCAATATTTTTGATTCTTTACATATACACATGCACACATTCACATATGAAGACATGCACATAATTGAGATGCAATATAAACTGTTAATATGTGTGTGTCTGTGTGTGTGTGTGTAGAGGTTAAAAGAACATTCAATCATAGTGGTAAGTAAATTGATTCAAGTAAAACAACAACACAGGATATAGGGTCCTTCTATCTGTACAGCCCTCTCACCTTTCCCGACAAGCAGCACTTCCACACTCTGTCCCTAGCAGAGTGGGAAGAAACAAAGGGAATTATGCCACTCAGTTATTTTCTACTTGTGCAAAAATAAAGGAAAAATTTTGAAACTCTACAATAATTTTGAGGCAACATTTGTCTATATATATCAAAATTCTTGATAAAGCAATTAAAATTCAAGGAATTTATTTTCAGTAAATAATCAAATATGTGCAAATTATTTACATAAAAACATGTCCATCTACACCAGAATTGGTTTTGATAGGGAAAGATTAAAATAGAAAAATAAATTTTATGTGTGTTGATATAAGAATGAATGAAATACAACTATTAGTACAATGTTGCGTATGTTCATAAATGAATTGTCCCAAATATTCACAGCAAAAATTGGAAACAAGCCAAATAGACTACAAATTGTGATATATTCATATAATGAAATACTGCTCAACAATAAAAAGAAATGAGCTACTGATACATGCAGCAAACATGGATGAAAGTCTTAAGTATCATGCTGAATGAAAAAAGCTTGGTGCAAAAGAATAAATACTTTATGATTCAATTTGTATAGACTTCTAGAGTAGATAAAAGTAATCTCTAGTTATAGAAATTGGGATCAGTGCTTGCCAAACATGGGGAACAGATGAAATGGTTGGTGATAGTGATTGCTAAGTGGCAGAAGGCAGCTCTCTCTGTGGAAATGCAACTGTTTTTTATCTTGTTTGGCTGTTAGTTACACGAGTATGTATGAGTATGCATACAATCAATGGGAAGTGTCATAGATATATATATATATATAGATAGATAGATAGATATAGATATCTATCATATATATGATAGATATATATGAGATATATATATGTAGGTGTGTGTATGTATATATTTTATGTATTTACTTTATATATGTGTGTGTGTGTGTGTGTGTGTGTGTGTGTATGCCTGGGTGGCTCAGTTGGTTAAGCATCTGCCTTAGGCTCAGGTCACGATCCCAGGATCCTGGGGTCAAGTCCTCCTGGGATTGAGTCCCGCATTGGGCTCCTTGCTCAGCAGTGAGCCTGCTTCTCCCTCTCCCTCTGCCTACCACTCTGCCTACTTGTGTGCGCTCTCTCTCTTCCTCTCTCTCTGACAAATAAATAAAATCTTGAAATAAAACAAAACAAAAATATATATAAAATGTTAAATGCCATTGTGAACCATATCGCCTGTGAAATAAACCTCAATAAAAATAATGCTTTAGAGGTGAATTTTTAACATGGAAAATACTATTTTCTATTTCAAATACTATTAAATATAAAAAGGAAGTTGCAAAAATCTATACAATGCATACATAAAGTGTTTGGTGTGTGTGTGTGTGTGTGTGTGTGTGTGTGTGTGTGTGTGTGTGATGGGTACGCTTATGTAAAGAAAAAATGCCAGAAGCACATATACTACAATGTATACTGAATTTTTAAAATGTTTATATTGAATTTATGTTGAATTTTTAAAATTGTGTGTATCCCCTTGTTTTCCACAGCAAAGAGTATTAAAATAAAAAGCACAAGTATTATTTAAGGAATTGTTTAGAAATAGAAATAAGAACACACAGAATTTTAAACAGCATATTTTTTGTAAGAAAAATAAAAGTCTTAAAGGCATTCTCAAAAATCTCAGCAGAAGATGCAATTAATTTCTCCATTTGACTACAGAATCTGGGCATTCCTCCTTTTACTTTGGGGGGCAAGGCTGTGTAATGACAATTTATCATCCTCTTTCAAACATTTGTCAATATTTACTTATCTACATTTCTATGTTAACAGGTTCCAAATATAACCTCATAACTGGTTTAAAAAATCAAACCTCTTTCCTTAAATTCAAAGAAATGGCTCAATTAGCTATTTAATAAAATTTATCTGTTGTTAGAATCTACAAATAAACCTTAAACAAGCAAAGCTCTCTCAATTCTAGTTAGTTTTAAAGACATTGAAAGATGGAAATGTTGATTCAAAATTATTTTCATTTACACTTGCCTCATCTGATGTTTTCACAGATTTACGATGAAACCTGTTTCATACAGGAAATATTTCCTTTCAACAGAGGGCTAAATACTTAGTTCTGCTCAGCCTTCTAATATATGTTTAATCAGGTTTATATTTATAGAAAAATAGGGAATCCAGCTGACTTGTTTTCAATTCCAAGACACTAGCCAGCTCTAAATTTTGACAAAATGGCTAGACTAAAGCTTCATTAAGGGATGGACTATGGCTACTTTGTGTATTAAACATCAGAATACAGGACACTGTTTATCCAGGGCATAACAGGCTATCATTAATATGATTGGATGGATGGACGAGTAGGTGGAAAAGGGAGGGATAAGTGGCTAAATTAGAAGCAATGGAGGTGGGTTCTATATACTTAGGTACAGAAACATCTTTACTGCAACTATTGATATAATTTTCCAAAACTCTAGTCTCTGTATTTGTCTCTCACCCCAAGCTGATCTGATATTTTATCATTTATTACATCACATTTTAGTTTACTAATTTTTTATTCCTCTTATTATGCTTTCTAATTTTCCTTGTGTTATATTATCTCTCAATGTAAGGGGAAAACAACAATTTTATTCATATTTATATCTTGGTGACTAGTAGAAATTAATAATTAAATTGCTAATTATTAAATGGATTAATAGATGCCCTATAGGTGCAGAAAATATTTTAGCCAGTGATGGCCATACCTGAGAGGAAATTTCTCCTGTATATTTGGTCACAATGGACCAAAGATGGTTAGGAGAAAAATAAATGTCCTTAGACATTATTTTGAACCCTTGACCAGTTGTAAAAATTCTGATTTGATGATGGGTCAAAGAACTTGGTAAATTATATTCCTCATTTTATAGCACTCCTCCCCACCACAATCATTAGTTTAGCATAGGGAATTTTATACTTAAATTTTCTCACCTTTCATCACCACTCCTACTCCCCACTGTTCTAGAACATATAGTACCTATATGTATTTCATATAGGTACTTAAATATATGTGTAGTCTTGTCAAATATATAGTATATTTGTGAGATAAATGATTTAATTTATATAAAGAGAATTATACTGTAAATATCATTCCCTTTCTATTACTCAGAATTATGTGTGCATTCCTATAGGCCTTGAGAGACTGTCGGGAATATACACCTAGAAGTGGAATTACTGAACCACAGAGCAAACACACACTTAATTTCAATAAATAATGCCAGATTGCTTTCTCGAATGACTGTAACTGTTTATACTCCTGAGGTTAGAGTATGAGGTTTCTCTTTCCTGCATCCTTTACAGCCTTTGGTATTTCACTCCAATGGGGTATTTTGTTATTCTGATAATGTGCTATCTCTCCTGTAACATGTGTGAAAAATAAATCCTTATTATTTAAAGTCATTGAGGGTTCTGGATTTCCCTTATCAAAGCACAGCCTTTCATGATTGATTCAATGGCCATTCAAGTTTTCATTCTGCTGAATTTAAGAGCTACATCAATTGGGTGTCCGTGAGGTTGTTAAGCTCAAGGTTTTACTTTGGCAATTTGGATACTGAAGGCACATTTGCTTGTTACCACCTCACCAGCTATATATGCCAGAGTGTGAAAAGAATGCTTGCAACACCAGCCAATTCTGAGCATATAAAATGCCCATTATTCTATGTAAACCCTACAATTATTTATAACAAATCATTATTTTGGAGTTGTTCAACTGTGCAGGCTACTGATATATGGTATGCCTTTAATTCTCCATTAAAGCATTATATAAAAATACAGCCACAGTGTTTTGTAGAAAATATTCTATTCTTGAGTATGTGATGGCCGATTCAGGTGGATGGAAAGCTTGATTTAAGCAATAGTAATCAAAGTACCTGGTCAAGGAAGTAAAATTAACTGCTATTCTTAGTGAGTTCCAGAAATAGCTGCAATCTGGTGTACTCTACCATTTGGAATTAAATCAGAGCAGTGATAACCTGTCACAATTTCAATTAATCATGACATTTAATTAAGCATAGAAATGGAAGAGATACACTCTTAAAATAATTAGGGTTTATGCTAGTAAGTGGGTTACAAACAGCAAAAAGTAAGCAAATTGCTGGCCAGAAAACACAGAAATAAGACAAATCTAGAAATACTTCTTTCTCAACTTCTGCTTTTCTGCTCTATATTTTATTCTCTACTACATGCTTTTATTTCAAAATAGAATTCCAGTGTCTTACATCTTACTCTTTGGTTGACAGTAAGGTTGTCACTGAAATTTCCTCTTTCTCAACTTTCCCATTAAACAACAGGGATAATTAATACCTATGGTATAGGTAGCTATAAAATGATACATTTGATTGTATAAGAATAAAGTCCAGGGCTCTCTGCTGATTGCAGGACACAGAAATCCAATCTGAACCACCTCAGGCAATACCAAGAAACATAAAATTTGGCAGGGGATAGATGAGCTTACACGGTTGATAAAACCATGGGAAAACACAATCAAGACTCTATAAATGTGTTTCTCATTTGTCCACATTTCTCTATGGTAATTTAATTCCCTGACCAGAGATTTCTTCATAAGGCTGTAAGCATGGCTTTACATATTCCCAGTTTTGCCACAGGGAATTAAACACTTCATTTCCCTTAGTTCCAGTTCTAAAATTCTATGACCAGGACCTTAAATAGCCTGGTGTGAATTACACAAATATCACTATGGCAAAGGTCTGGGAAGGATACTGATCATAACTGATTAAAATACATGTCTATGATTAAGAAAAAAACAATACCCACAAATAAGTATGGGCTGGGGGCAGAGACAGAGGGCACAGATTACCTACTATGTGTGATTTTTCTAAATTTAAAGTTTAATGTTGATAACTCCTTAAAATTTTCTTATAAATAAGGTACAAGTCAATAACAATTGCAAACAAAAACAATGACATAATCATTGAGCTTTGAATGTTCCCCCAAGAATAAAAGAACACAACAATAAACCTAACCAAAGATATGAAAGATCTGTGCTCTGAAAACTATAAAACACTGGTGAAAGAAATTGAAAATGACACACAGAAATGGAAAGATATTCCATGCTCATGGTTTGGAAGAACAAATATTGTTAAAATGGCTATATTACCCAAAGCAATCTACACATTTAATGCAATCCCCTTCAAAATACCAACAGCATTTTTCACAGAGCTAGAACAAACAATCCTAAAATTTGTATGGAAGCACAGAAGACCTCAAATAGCCAAAGCAATCCTGAAAAAGAAAAGCAAAGTTGGAGGCATTTCAATTCTGAATTTCAAGTTATATTAGAAAGCTGTAGTCATCAAAACAGTATGGAACTGGCACAAAAACATACACATAGATCAGTGGAACACACTAGAAATCCCAGAAATAAACCCAGAATGATATGGTCAACTAATCTTTGACAAGGCAGGAAAGAATGAATATGTAATGGAGAAAAAAAATAGTCTCTTCAACAAATGGTGCTGGGAAAACTGGACAGGTAACATACAAAAGAATGAAACCAGACCACTTTCTTACACCATACACAAACATAAATTGATGTTCTCAATTGAAAAAAATTAGGTGTTTTCTAATTAAAGATGATCATTTTATTATAACAAGAGCCTGGCTTATGAAATGAGAAGTTTATGTTACATTTTCTTTGGTGAAAGAATTATTTCTATGATAGTTTAATTCTGCATAGCTGGCTATTAAACTCTTTAGTTTATATTTTCATGAAACCTCCTCTGAGACCTGACTGTGTTACATACCTTTGAAGGAAAACAGTTACTTACTAATGAGGACATGTAATGTGGAGACAGAAAGAGGTTAAATGCTATAGTTCCTATACTATAAACCTGAAGGTACTGACCAATACATTCATACCAGAGTAATCCATGACCCAGGAGTTCTACCCCATCCACTCCTCCAATTTATAGTACAACTTCTCAGTAAAACTGATCTCAACTAGATTCAAAAGGAAAGAAAGCTGGCTGAATTAATTCATATGAATATGGAAGACCAACAATCTCTCAATTCAGAAAGATATTTCATTTGAGAAGACTTGTTATTCAAAAGAATTTCTAGCTAGTGGAATTCTTGGAATATGCCAAGAAAAATAACATTCGAGGTAATATAAGGTCAGATTTTTTTTTCCTACGGGAGAGGTATCACATGGGTCTTCACAGGGGCATCTAATTGTGACCATTATATATTTCACAACAAACTTTTTTTTTTAAATTATTATAACAACAACAGAAACAGCATCAATAACTACCATTTACTGTTAGGCACTGTGCTAAGTACTTCACATGCATTATCTCATTTGATCAATAACCCCATAAAATAGATACAGGCACTCGATATGCCCATTTTATCCATGAAGAAAACAAGGCTCAGAGAGACAACTTATTCAGGATCACTCAGTTAATAGGTGATAGTGCAAATCAAGGCAGTCTGACTCCTTGGCTTTCCATATCAATCACTGCATCACACTGACTCCTGTATCTCTTGGGAACGTCCCCAAAGTGCAAAAACAAAAACCAAAAGACAAAGTCACCAAGAAAGTGATTTCAGGATATCATAAGTAGCCAAATCCAGACAGAGCAACCAAAGGGCTTTGGAGGAAATATATTAAGGTTAAGATCATAACAGCTAACAGTAATTGAGCCCTTCACATATTTTTTTCATTCAACATTCACGATAAACTCTATGAGGTAGATATTTTTATTCTTTTGTTATATATGAGGAAATTAAGTCATATGGAGATTAAGTAACTTGCTCAAGATGACACATCTAGGAAAAATATCATGAATTAAAATCAATCTGTCTGGCTCCCCAGCCGTTTCTCAGTCTGTAGTACTTAGCTGTAAGACCCAGAGAATTACATTTTACTTGCTGACTCGTTGTTAACAAACTTAAGGTAATGAATACTGAAATAGAAATACATATATATATATATTTTTCAACATTTAATAGACTATTTTGCAACACTATTATCTTTATACCTACACAAAATAGGCCACCCAAGATAAGAAATAATGAACAATGTGATAGGAAAGGGGCATCTGAGAAAATGTGCTGATCTGACTAAGGTGAAAGCTGTTGTCACAGAAAATTACAAGATACCATTCCGGAAAGCTCTGAAGAGCAGAAGGCATGGTTAAATTAGTTATCTTCTTTATTCTACACAACAACCCTGAGGAATACAGTATTACTGTCATTTGGGGAGATTAAATGACTCATTAAGCTAACAATTGGTAGTGGTAAAAATTTAAACACAGCTCTAACTCCGAATCCTGAGATTTTAATATCTGAAGTGCTTACAAAAAAAGGAGTAAGTGGGTAAAGAGATCACTTAGAAATTCGGTAACTTTACAAAATAAACAAGAAGAGAAAAGGAACAATGGGTAGGAAAAGTTAAAAAAAAAAACCTTATATTATCATTACAGCACTCTTAAATTACAAAGGATTCAATTGGAGGAGTAAAAAAAGTCGTAGTTTATAAGAATTAAGTTTAATACATTTAGCGTAAGACAGCAAAACTTGAGAAAATAACAAAGCGAACAAGAAGGAAAATAACATGAATGATTTTTCAGGAAAATTTAGGAATTCTACTCTATTCAGTTTAGAAGAGGGCAATGTCCTTTAGGAGGTAGATAGAAACATCAACAAACTAGCTTTTTGTGTTTATTTTGGGACATATGTGTTCTGTGGGGAGCACTTAGCATGAATTGTACACAGTTTTTATACAAATGTGTCACTGAGTTGGGAATAGGATAGATATGTGGTAGTTAGATATGGGAGAGAGGATGGGGTATCAAATTAAGGTCCATGAAATGGTAAAATCCAACTGAAATCAACTGGAACTTAACCAGCAGCTTAAAACTTCCTGAGGGTAAATAAAGTAGCAGTGTCCTAGGTAAGAGCACTGGCTTTAGATTTGGGACTGCCCAAGTGAGAACCCTCACTCCATCATTTTTAAGCTGGATCATAGTCACCAATGTATCAAATCCCTCTCAGTCAGTTTCTTCATTTATAAAATGGGGCTGATAATAATAGCATTCATGCCATAAAGTTGATGTATATACATAGAGTAGAAGAATATATGTAAAACATTTAGCTTCATATTTGGTATGTGATAAGCAATCAGTAAATTATATATAGAGAGAGGAATCACTGGGACGAGATTTGGCTTGGCTAAGCACTCCTCATTTCCCCTGGATATTCTTCCAGGAGTGGAGTGAGAGTAGAATCTTAATTTACAAGAAGAAGCTGATTATGATCTGTGATAACGATCCTTTTGAGTCTGAAAAGGAAATGGAGAAAAGGCATCCAGGCAATTGTTCCTTTGTTAATAACACCTACTTCCAGGCATTCTGTATTCTGAGCCTCTTACGTGTTTTCTCTCTCTCTCTCATTCACACACACACACACACACACACACACACACACACACACACACTTATTGTGTATCTATTTAGTTAGTTTACAGGTCAGTTATTTTTTTGTGTGTGACTGAACCCTGAAATTTATCCAGTATTTGTTCATTGAAAATACACACACACACACACACACACACACACACACACACGATGTTTACTTTTTGAAAGGCATTATACTAGATCCTGGGGAACAAAACAGAGTTTATGTGCTCCCTTGGAGCTTCTAATCTGGTGAGGGTGAGAGAAAAACTGAAAAAATAAATAATATGTGAGGTGGCTATATGATTATAAAGACAAAGTGAGGTAACAGGATAGAGAATTGTGGCACAGAGTTTGTATAGACTGGTCAGGGAAAACCTCTCAGTTATAAAGTCAGGTATGAAATTATGGAAAGCTAGGGCTGTGGTTGGTTTTTACTAATACCCACAGACTTATTTATTTATTTATTTATTTAATTTTTTTAGGGTGGGGAGTGGTAGAGGGAGAGAGAGAATGTTAAGCAGGCTCCAGGCCCAGTGTGGAGCCCGCCATGGGGCTTGATTTCACGACCTTGTGAGATCATGACCTAAGCTGAAATCAAGAGTTGGATCCCTAAAGGCCTGAGCCACCCAGGAGCCCTGCACAGAGACACTTAAAATAAAAAGTCTACTCATATGTGGAATTTAATAAATAAAATAAATGGACAAAGGAAAAAGAGATAAAAAAACCAGACTCTTGCATATGGAGAACAAGCCAGAGGGGAGTTATGTGGGGAATAGGTGAAATAGGTGATGGGGTTTAAGAGTACGTTTATCATGATGAGCACGGAGTAATATAGAGAAGTGCTGAATCACTATATTGTACACCTGAAACTAATATAACACTGTATATTAATTATACTTCAATAAATAAATAAATAAATAAATTGTCTTTAAGAATGAGAAAAGAATAAGACACTCAGAATAATGCAAGAGATAAGAAACAAGACATCACTGGGAATAATGTGATAATAAACTCAGTTCTTCACATGCTAATTCCTGCTTTCAGTCCCTCACCGGGTCTAGCTATGTCTCCTGACTATTCATCATTCCATTATTTTACCCTCTGTGATTAAGCTAGCTGTTGATTAGTTGCAACCAAATGTTGCATGAATATACAATCACATTCACATAGTGAAATCGAGTTTTTAATTTGACTTGCACTCATGAAAAGCTCCTAAATTCAGGATTCAGGCTAGGAGACATAGTGGGAAAGGAATACGATTAAAAGATATTCATTATTCAGATCTTTTCTCTTTTAGTCCTTCTTCAATAAACTTGGATTGTACTTGGATCTTGTATTCTCCCTTCTCTTAGGATATTCTTTCCTCCACCAAGAGCCCTAACACACACGCGCGTGCGCACACACACACATAAGGAGGAGGAGGAGGAGGACGACGACGACGACGAGGAGAAGGAGGAGGTGGTGGTGGTGGTGGTGGTTACCTGGGCACTCATGCAAATGGACACCACATGGGACTGAAGCATGTCTTTCAGACATTTCCAGAAACTTCTGAATAACAAAATGACTATGAATTTTTATTAATCAAGGATGTTTTTAATAAAACGTTAAACTTTAGAAAATACAAAGTTCCTTCTTTTATTATATCCGGACAGAATGCAGATGCAATTAATAAGGTTCGGAAAGAGCCCCAGTGCAATAAATTGAAGGAGGTTACCTCCAGCTTGAAGATCATAAGGGCGGAACAGAGAGAACAAAAATAATTGCTTTGCCATCATTCTCTAGACTTGGTTACCTGAGTTTTGGTCTCTCAACTAAACCTCCGTGGGAAAATAAACTTGGGAAACTATCATTTAATATATGAGTATAATAGGATATAGACACTCAACCAGAAACCTACTTTTATGAACAAAATAGATAATAACTGTGATACCAGGTTTTGTCCTTCTTGAAATAAAAATTCTTTTCTTTCTGGCACAAAGCAAGACTTCTATCATTGTTATCATCCTTAGCATCATCTTCATCCTCCTCCTCCTATTTTGTATGTGTTAGCTAAGGATAAGATTTTAAGAAGTAGGGGCGCCTGGGTGGCACAGCGGTTAAGCATCTGCCTTAGGCTCAGGGTGTGATCCCGGCGTTATGGGATCGAGCCCCACATCAGGCTCTTCTGCTATGAGCCTGCTTCTTCCTCTCCCACTCCCCCTGCTTGTGTTCCCTCTCTCACTGGCTGTCTCTCTCTCTGTCAAATAAATAAATAAAATCTTAAAAAAAAAAGATTTTAAGAAGTAGTAATAATAACTACAGAGAAAAAGTTTTCAGGAAACTTACGAGTTAAAGAGATGAAATTCCAATTGAGTGCAATTTTCCTATAAAGCTCTGAAAGTGAAACACGAGAAATTTATTGTGCTTATTAACACCATGGATTGCTGAATTTAATAAGACTTTGACCCCATAAAAATAATAAAACTACTTCACACTTTATAGAATTTAGTAATTTTACTTAACACTTCTACATACCTATTTTTCATTAAATATATGAACAATGTTACTAGGGTTATTGTTAATATTAGAAGTTCAACCTTATTGGGAATATTGTCTAAAGATAGTGATAATTTAATAATTATTATAATGACAACTTTCTCTTTTTGAGCTCATATGTGTCAAGCACAGTTTTAGTTTATCCATTTTAAATTATTTACTCCTTACAAAATCTATAAAGCCAGTACGGTTCTTTTTTCCTCTCCATTTTAGAGATGAGAAAGCTGAGGCAAAGATCTACTGAGTTACTTGCCCAATGTCACAACACAGTGGAGAACCTTAGATTTTCAAAGCCGGGCAATCTGGCTCTATAGTACCTGCTACAGGGATGTAATGTGAATACCAAAGATCGAGAGTGGAAAAGGCAGAAGAAGCTGCAGTAAAGTAATTTAAATGTTATGTAACTCCAGTTTAACTAAAACACTAAATCTCTTGGTACACTTAGGTTGTATTCTCATTCCACTCCCTGAATAATGGCTTCATAATGTCCTTCTGGTGGGGATGACATAGGCAATGACGAGCTTTTCTGAATAAGTAAATAGTTTACTTTAAGATAGATAACAGTTTTGATAGATTCAAGTACAGGTTCAGAAACGTATTAGCTTTTTCTCTTGTATTCTCTTAAACCTCTTTGAGCCTCAACAGTAAGAGTGAAATGATGATGATAATATCTACATTTGGGGCTGCTGTGAATCTTAGATAAGGTGCGTGGACTCCAGGGTGGCTAGTACATAGTGATTATTCAGTAGAAATAAGACACTTGCCCTTAACCCTTAGTCAAATTTCATTTATTAAAAAGTAGGTTCCTAGAAAAACTTAAGAATAAACTTAATGAGGTAAAATTCTTATAAATGGTAAGCAAAATTGTAAAATCCTATGAACTGAAAAGCAGAATTCTTCTTCTTTTTTTTTATTCGACAGAGATAGAGACAGCCAATGAGAGAGGGAACACAAGCAGGGGGAGTGGGAGAGGAAGAAGCAGGCTCCCAGCAGATGAGCCTGATGTGGGGCTCGATCCCATAACGCCGGGACCACGCCCTGAGCCGAAGGCAGACGCTTAACCGCTGTGCCACCCAGGCACCCCTCAGAATTATTATTCTTAACATAGGAAGACTTGTGAAGTTCAATACATTGTGGTGCTAATATGCACTGTATGTTCTGGCACTTTACTTTCAGAGACTGATCACTAGGAAATCACAATTGTTTGGGATACTTTCTTTTTTTTACTCATATGTTACCTGAAAACATTTGCTTCTCTTTAGGCAATGCTGTTAATTTCTGACACTGTTGTCTACAAAGGTTGTTAAGCTAACAACCTTTTTTTTTTTTTTTGCCAAATTTTCTGAGCGATATCTCTTCTCTCTTCCTCTATTTTCTAGTTATCCTTTTATACCATTGTCTATAGTTTAGACTATGACAGGGATATTCCTGGAATATTGCTAAGTATTTATAAGCTCTTCTAAATTTACATGAGGTTCAAAAATCTTTTGACAAGTGGACTGAGAAATACATTAGCTAGAAACACAGAATATTGGATCTAGAACAAAATTTAGACATACATTAAGTCTACTTTCCCTATTTATTGTTTATTAAAATGATGGAAACAGTCTGGCATAATGACGTATCTGCATGTCAAATCCCAGCCCTACCATCTTTGGCTGTATGAGCCTGGGACAGTGACCTAACTACTCTTAAGCTTCATTTTCCTCAATGTCAAAAAAATACTAAAAAGTATATTCAGCATAGGGTTGTTGTAAGGATTAAAAGGTACCTGACACATATCAACTAATAGGCAAAATTTATCTAATATTGTTCTTTTCATTAAATATAGTATATATTATTTATCTGGAATTACAAAACAGTTTAACATGCATCTCACATATGACAATCCAGTTATCTGATAGAGAAGACAACATAAGTCTCATCTTAAAGGTAAATCATGTGTTAGTAAGTAATGAGGCTGGGACTGGAACTAGAAAATTTCACCCCTTCTAATCCTTTTTGTACTTTAAGTATTCAGTCATTCATCTTTTGACTAAGCTCCCTCACAAAGTAGCACATTCTGCAGATATTTAAACAACTCATTTAGGACAAGTTTCTTCCTTATCTTTGAAGCCAAATGCTCATGACTATTTCTTTCATTTGCCTTTTTAGTGTCTTTGAAAGAATTTCTTTTAAGTCAAAGGTTGGTGCAAAGACAACAGTTAAGGTTGACTAAGCCATTTTATATATTTCTATTAACTTATTCAAGATCCTGGAGATGCTTGCAAAATATTTTGAAAAAAGAATCATTTGAAGCAAATGATTAAGAAAAAAAATAATTACAATGGAATTAATCCAGGCAATGAACATTTAGTAAGGACCTATATGAATATTTTTGCTAAGCAATACATTTATTGGAACCCAAGTTTAATTTGTTGAAAGCATCATGAAGTCAATAAAGCAATTTCTCTAACCAAATCCTTATGAATGGTGTAACTTTAGACTCTTTTACTATAAATGCTCTTCTAAAATATTTCCATTGGTAGTGTCAGTTACACTTAAAAATAGGATTTTAAGTATCCATGGTGAATGCAATTCTGGCCAGGCCATGTTTTCAGGTAACTCTGAAGCAGGAAAGCACAAGACATTTTTCAGTAGAGTTCATTTTCATGAGACTGCATACATCTTTGCTGACCAAACAGGTTCTAGTAATTTGTGCTTGCAAGGCTTTTTTATGTCTTCACATACTGCGTCACTATATAGCTGAGAAAATGCTTTTCTGTATGAAAAGTAGTCTACATCTTATTCTCAGTTACACATACATCTATGAGAACACTGAATATCCAGTACTTAGACACATCCTACATTTCATGTTTCAGTTCACAAGAAATCAAATATTGATAATTTCCAGGGCAACTAAGGGAATTTTTATACAGCACAACTGTAGTTACATTAGATAACCACCCATTTGTGAACATCCAAGAGCTCACATTTCAAAACAGCATATATTTATTGTTATATAAAGAAAGTTAAGACCTGACAGACAGTGGATAAAGTAAAAGACAATGTTAAAAATCAAAATGCTAAAAAGAAACGATTAATTATGAATGGAAAGATGCTATTTTCCCCTAATATTCCTTAAGTTTAACTGATATGCCAACATTATTATGAAAAGTACTTATGAATATAATAAAATTTGTATCATCACTAGTAACATGTAAAAAATGGTCTCTCCAAGTATGTCAAAAATAATGTGTCACTGTGACTGACATAAGTAGAGTTGTAGGGGAGTCCAAGGTAATGAACTGTATGTGTGTATGTGTATGTGTGTGTGTACTGTTTAATATATAAGCATATATTAATTGCTTATTATAAATGTATGCATTATATTTACCATTGACATGTTTATTAATTTATGTACAATTGTATGTAATCTAAATAATGCAAAGATAGAACATGAATAATATGTGTTGTATGAGTGATACATGAATAATATGCTCAATTGAAAAGTAAAAACCACCCATGTATCCTCCCAGTAGTGAGGAGAAAGGTACTGATACATAGGGTTCTCTAAAATATACTCTAACCAAATGGAGAATAATAGATTTTTTTTAAATCACAAAGTTGTATAATAAAATAATGGATAGTAAATATTGAAGGTGATTAAAACAGAACTGTCTAATCTAATTTGAAAGAGAAAACATATAACTGGAAAACAAATAAATGATAGATAATGATAGACTGATAGATAGATAGATAGATAGATAGATAGATAGATAGACAGATAGAAAGAACACCTAGATAGAAAGATACCAACCATACTTGAAGTAAAGAGGAAGATATTTGGGAAAAACTAAAGTGGAATAAGGGCCAGATGTGAATTAAATAATAAATACAGAATTTTGCTAAGGAACAGTAACCCAACATGTCATATCCTGTAGCTTGAAGAATTGACTCTAGCGACTCTAGTAAGAAAGAGGAAGTTCTCATTTAATATAAAGCCTTCGAGCTCATACAGAACAATGTAAAATTTTCCAAAATTATTTTATCAAGCCTTCGAGCTCATACAGAACAATGTAAAATTTTCCAAAATTATTTTATCAAGCCAATATTAACCTGATTTAAACATTTTAAAGTTTGCAATGAAAAACAAAAATATAACCTTATAACCTTATTTGTGAAATTCATATATTTTTTAAAGGCCAACATATAATTATGCCTACTACATAGCACTATAAGTATGGCAAACTATGATTTGAACAATGAAAAATAAATAGTAGGGTACAGGTGTTATCAGTTTAGTAATAATAGTAAACAGTCTAAAAGGACACATAATTATAAAAACATGACTATGGCAGAGCATTTCTGAAAACAAAAGCAAATTCTGATTCTGAATTAGAAATCTTTTGGAGAGTGTTATGCGTGACAGCATTTGTTGGCAATGTTTTGAGTAAATAAATTTAAAAAAGAGATCTGTATTTCTTGCTTGAGCTCTTATAGAAAGAAGAGAAAGAGCAGCCATGGAAGGTAAGAATACTGCTTACGAGCTGGGAGGCAGTGGAGAAGTATTCTAAAGTATGGACCAACCTCGGAGTGAAAATAAAACAAGAACTTTTTTACCCAAGTATTTGTGATAAAGGTAAGCCTTCAAACAGCGTGGAAGGCTATATTGTCTATTACATGGAGAGGCACCATAGAAGAAAGGATATCAAAGGATGATTCAGCAGTATGAAAAATTCTATTACTATAACTTGCCATGTTGATAAGATAGATTTAAAAATGTACTTTATGAAAAATCTTGTCTAAAAATATTTAAAATCAAAACTTCTCAGTGAGATACAACATTCCATTTGAATATGCTCACTATTATCACTGTAATTCATAACTACAGGTTTTAGATAACATAATAAACCATGAAGAGGAAATAAGACTTACAATTTAGATAAGAAATGGCAAAAATGCTTATACCTTGAAGATGATACAATAATTTA
Source organism: Ursus maritimus (assembly GCF_017311325.1). Taxonomy (NCBI): domain Eukaryota; kingdom Metazoa; phylum Chordata; class Mammalia; order Carnivora; family Ursidae; genus Ursus; species Ursus maritimus. The sequence continues at coordinate 31,736,798 of NW_024424119.1, forward strand.
TTTGAAACCTGGGGGCAACCACTTAAAACAATAATGCCACCTAACATAAAGAAAAATAGGTATTACAAAAGAAAAGTATGAAAACTATAGTTTTTCTATATATTGAAATAATCCTATAGAAAAATGCAATAAAAAACAATAGCCAATTCATGACAATAATTCTAATGAACAATATCATAAAAACTGACAAGTAGCTTGAATCACCAATATAAAGGGAGTTATACAAACTTTTTTTTTAAGAAACACAAAATTGGAACTCATCAATTCCCTAATGAGAAACTCAATATTAGTAAGATGTCAATTGTGTGCTAATGTAATCTATAAATAAATATAATTCTAGCACAATACTATTTATTTTATGAAACTTGAAAATAGTTTTATATTCATTTGGAAGAATAAACCTTTGGATACAATCTTTTTGGCAAAAAAAAAGAACTGAAATCAAAAGAAACATTATTCCACAAGGTACTAAAATGATTGCAAAGATACAATAATCAAAATGATATGGTTCTGGCACAGAGATCAGAGGGCCAAGAAATGGCGTAGAATTCTGAGTACGGGGAGTTCTAGACATATCTATGATTTTTAAAATATATTTGAATTTCAAATCAGCAGGGAAAAGATTTTTAAATAATTCATATTGTAACAACATAATCATATGGAATAATAAAGTGAACATAGCAGCCTTTCTGTTCTTCATGGTTTCAAACTATTTTCATATCACTGAAGTATGAGTCTTCAACAACATTCCTAATCTAGTTAGGCTGAATAGGATCATATGCAAAAATCTTGAAACCACTGAAGTTTCTCATATCCAAACTATCAGTTGTCACATGATCAGGACATTAGTCTCTACTAGATTATTTATAATTTATAACTGGAAATATTAAGGGGGAGATTTTTTTTAACTTTTAGAAAGAAAGTAAGAAGTTCCACTGAATATACCAGTTTAGAGAAGCCTGAGTTCCATTTACTCATTCATTTAATATTTGTTGAATGCCTAATATGTATGAGCCAGTGTTTCCGTTTCTGTGGTTTTATTTTGACTTACTTCAGTCTCTTGGAAATTACATTCTACTTGAGAAGTTACCAAATATATCAGTGAACAAGGACCTCTAGTATCTGAGGAAATCTTAGAGCTAAGAGGCAAACCTGGGCTGTCAAGCTTCAGAGATCACTCTGCAATATGTCCTCTCATAAACAAACACCGCTATCAAGACATACCAAGAACTGCAGAACACTACAAAATTCTGATCTCTTAAAGAAACAATAGACATTTCTGAGGGCAGTTGAGGAGACACTGCATTCCACATCCCAATGAGAATTCCAAAAGTAGATGACAGACAGCTGGTTTATAACAGAATCTGAAGCACAGAAGAGAGAATGGGGGAAAAATATGGACATTTGGATGTAGTGAGAGGTTAGCAGTGAATAGTGAGTAGAAGGTAATGGAAGCTGTATACAGGAATAGGTACTTCCTTGCTTATTTATTTCAACTCCTGCCATATATTCTTTTGTATCAGTGGATGAGCAGTTTCAAAATTGTTCTTTCTTTACTCAATGTATTAATACTATCTCACAAAAATTCAAGATATTAAAGCTAATTTCTAGGAATTATTATTTTTCTTTAATTCATAATACACGTATTAAATAGATCAAGTATTTATATTTTAAGTCCAATTTATTTCATTTTTGCTCTAAACATTTCAAAGTAATACAACAAAGGATGCTAACCTATTACATTTCTACTCATATTAAACTTTGTAACTGCTAAACTAGTACACATTTAGTATTAGGAGAATGCTTGCAAGGAATATTTGTATAACTAAAAAATTTCCAAAAAAAAGTACTTGGTCTACCCATAATGAGACAGCAATTTGAAAACAACAACAATAAAATAATTTTTTATGACTATCATTACCTGAAGACCACATTGCCTAAGTTGTCTTACGTGCCCTAGACTATGTACCTGGGTATGCTTTGGAAAACTTTCAAGACTCCCAATCTTTAGTCCCTTATACTATTTATGCTCTCCTATTTCTATGTTTTTGCTTTGGTTTAGATACTGTGATTATCTAACCCCATCTTATATGAATCTATGCCAAAATGTCTACCTAGCTTTTAAGTTCGAGAGAGTAGCATCCACTTCAGCTCAGCAATCGTGGGAATACTTCCACTGTACCCTCAAAACAATTCCTAATGTCTAGGGACTTAGTGTGATGAACCCCTCCCTTTTACTGCATTTCAGAATACTACATTACTTAAGTCCCAAATGCCTGGACTCTGCTCACCATCTGTGTGTTATTTGATTGCAGACCGTAGAGATGGCAGGACATTCCCAAGAATTGCAAGCTCTTCAATCCTTTGGTACCACCTTCCAGATTTCCATTTTCCCACACACTCTATACACTCAGCAATAAAGATGAATTGAGAGTTCTTTTGTAGCAAACCTCTAGAAGCCCATCCAACCCCTAATTGCCATTTTTTGATGTTGAAATGAAGCATTTAACTGAGAAATTCAGATGAGCTCTACTAGCAAAAGATACTACATGACTTAGAACACTTTTTTGCATAAATAAGAGCCCCTCTTCCTACACACACTCATAAAGATCCCTGCACATACTGACCATGCAGTAAAATTTGGGGATTCTTTAATCTTCCCCTCCCCTATCAAAAAAAAATCAACAAAGGACTCTCCTGTGAGAGAAATTCATGAAATATGCTCAAAATCCCTGTGCCCTGAAGTGTATTCCTGCCTCATATGCTTTAAATTTTATAATATTGCCACTTGTATATTAAATCCAGTGAGATTAACCTCTACTGAATTACTCTAATCAGTACAGAAAAATTATAGAGAGAAGTGTTGTACTCTGAGAAGATATGTTTTCTAAAACCTTGTGATTACGTAGCATTATCTTAGAGTCTCCTGCCATGCATCCTGGGAAATATATTGCTGTACAATTAGCAGGAGCATAGTCTTACATAGGTTGATCAAGCTGGAATTGCTTCTTTAACAGCTCCCTTTCCACACATGGCTTAATTTAAAATCCCCAATAAAAATTACCTATGGCTACTTGGTAAAGACTCAGGGAGTTGCTTCAGGCTCTATTATCCTCATTCTGAGCCCCTTTGCTCTGGTTGGTTGCCCTAAAGTCAGGTTATTCTCTAAAGCTGTCGCATTTGAATGAACTCCAGACATTTTATTTTTGTGATTATCTTCAGCTCTGTACTTTGTAACTTGGAAATTATCTGTGTCCTAATTCCTGGCTTTAGCCCAGGCAATTCGGACTTTTTCTATAGACTTTCACGTCTTTATAAAAATAGATCTCGAATTTTTAGAGTTACATACTAATTTGAAGTCAACTAGAAGGTAATCTCCATAAGAGAAGGATTATTTAAGCTAATGTATCCTAACATCTGGAATAATATATTAGGTGCTTAGTATGTTTTTGTTGAATGAGTAAATCGATGAGAAATCTGTGTTACCAACAGAGCATCTTCTGAATGTTGCAGCATTAATTAATGACAGAACAAGAAACAGAATCCAGGCTATCACCCAGGTATTTTCTAATAGACTTCATTGTCTATACTTATCTTTATTCTTCTGGTGAGAAAATCAAATATATTCACTAAAAACGTTTAGCAAACCAACAAACAGTAATTAGGGGCATTTATTGTATTTGGTGTCTGAGTTTAAAGTGAGACGAAGCAGCCAGCTTTCAAGATAGCTCCAATGACCTTGCCTCCCGGTATGCATGATCCTGACTATGGGTTGCACTTATTGACTCACTTCTAAAGAACTGAGCAGGTAAAAGCCACCTCTTCAGAGACTCCGAGGCAGCATCACCTTGCTTCACCCAATTATGCCATTATCAGATTTCTGACCCCTCAGAATCTGTGTGAGATAATATATGGTTATATTTTGAAGCTCTAATTCATTGGGTAATTTGTTAAGCAATAATAGATTACTAATGAAATACATTTCTATAATTTTACTACCATTAACAACCAAAATGATAAAAGTAAAATTGCTATACATGTGTGTATGTGTGTGTGTGTAATATAATTTTCAGTTCAGGCTCTCTTTATATAAATTATATATGCTATATCATATATACATATATATATATGGAGAGAGAGACAGAATTTCTATTTCTATATCTATTTCTATGTGTAAAATACATTTTCTAGACTTTCAAGGCATTTCAAGGCAGGTAAGGACAGATAACATCATGGTGATATCCCAAACATTGTTGCCCATTGTCTTGCTCTATATTTGACCATATTGGCTTATCTGGGTGTTTGCTGCTGAAATGACTTGTGTAGAAGTAAAACTTGGCACTTACTCATGTGTGGAAGTCACTATATGAAAGTAAGTAGTATTTTACATATTTTTTTGTTTCAGAAGTGGATTTGAGGGGCGCCTGGGTGGTTCAGTCTGTTAAGCGTCTGCCTTTGGATCAGGTCATGATCATAGGGTCCTGGGATAGAACCCCACATCTGGCTCCCTGCTCAGCAGGGAGTCTGGTTCTTCCTCTCACTTTCCCTCTGTGTTCTCTCTCTCTCTAATAAACAAATAAAATCTTAAAAAAAAAAGTGGATTTGAGCCACCTAAGAAGACATTTACCATGAAGCATTATATTCTGATGACATGAACAAAGAAAAAAAAAACATTTAATAAAGCTGATTTTTGAATTCTGGCTCTGTCACTAATTAGTTATATGACCAAGAGCAATGTAACCTATCATGTTTGATGAGCTAATAAAATGGATTTTAATTAAAAAGTCATAACAAAGTTAATGGTTTTGATAATAAACTAATATAATTTATGAGGAATAGTTTTGTTTTATTTTAAAATATGCTACAAGTCAAACAGGAATTTACTTTTTATTCTTTGAAAAACTTAGATTTAAATAGGTGAATGGTAAAACCTGTCTTATCAGTTTCAGTAATAAGGCGAGGAAGAAATTCATACTCTGTTTCACAGACAAGCTTTGCAGAGGAAACAAACAAAAGCTTCTGATACGGTTTATACTGTGGGGCTTTCAGAAAAGCCCAGGCTTTTCTTGCCTCTGGGCTAGGTAAGGGTACTCCTTGAAACCTTTGGTAAAGTCTTTTTCTGGCTTTTCCTCTTCCTCTTAATTTTGGTCAGTCTCATGCAAATTAAATTTGGAAGTATTCAGATTTAAAGTTTCCTTTTAATCTTTCATCTAAACATTCCTTTTTTTTTTTTTTTTAAGATTTTTATGTATTTATTTGACAGAGATAGAGACAGCCAGCGAGAGAGGGAACACAAGCAGGGGGAGTGGGAGAGGAAGAAGCAGGCTCATAGCGGAGGAGCCTGATGTGGGGCTCGATCCCATAATGCCAGGATCACGCCCTGAGCCGAAGGCAGACGCTTAACAGCTGTGCCACCCAGGTGCCCCTCATCTAAACATTCTATTCTCAGTCTTAGAACCCACCATGCCCCACCAACACACTACAGGGTATGTAACTTCTCCTGACAACCTCCCCAGAATGGAGAAATTGGCTAGGCTAGAGCAAAGTAACAGGGTTTGATATTTCAGATTTGTTGTGGAAGAGGTATCCCTAAGATGATTCCAACTTGATTTGGGATTTTAAGTATCGTACAAACCCAATCTTTTTGTAATTTATTGAAAATCAACAATAAAAGGCCAATGAGGCAGCCAACTCACAAATTCCAATGACAACTGGTTTCAAGATTCCATTGCAGCATAGGGCAGAAGACATGACCTTGTGGAACAGAAAGCACCCAGAGTACAATGTGTAGCTTCTCAGACTGGCTTCTTTCACATACAATATGCATTTAAGATTCCTTCATGTATTTTCATAGTTTGGTATCTTATTTCTTTTATCATTTAATAATATACCATTGAATGGATATACCACACTTTGCTTAGACCATTCACCTTTTAAAAGACATTTGGTTGCCTCCAATATTTGACAAACTGCTATAAACCTTCATGTGTAGTTTTTTTTTCAGCTTATTTTGGTAAACGGCTCAATTAATGGATCATATAAGAGTATGTTTAGTTTTCTAAGAAATTGCCTTCCAAAGTGACTGCACCACTTTTTATTCTCACCAGCAGTGAATGAGAATTCCTGTTGCCTCAATCCTCCTCAGCATTTGATGTGGTCTGTGTTTTGGATTTTAGACATTCTAATAGGTGTGTAGTATCTTGTTGACTTTTTAAATTTGCAATTCCCTAATAACAAATGATGTTGAGCATCTTTCAACATGCTTATTTGCTATCTGTATATATTATTTGGTGATGTGTCTTCAGTTTTGTCTACTTTTAATTGACCTAAAAAAATCACACACTTGCTGTGTGTGCACATCAGCAATGTGTGTGGTATTCTACATTCTTAGGAATGTATTGGGGCTTTACAAAACTTGCTATAGACATTTTATTCCACAGTTTTTCCTCTGAAGGATTTTATTCAATCTCTTGTTAGCCCCAACTTTTATTGCCTCTTTAGGGGAATTCAGTGTTAATCAATAGCCATTGATTGTTTTCTACAAACACTCTGAAGACAGGATTGTTCTATAAACACTCTGCAGATAGGATTGTTTGCATAGAGCTAACTCTGAGTCAGATCAAATAAAGACAATCCCTAAAAAAGGAGCATTTCCAGAAAGCTACCCCCTGGGTCAAAGAGTAACAATAATGCAGGGGTAGTGGTTTCTGTAGTGTTCTGAACACATATTGCCCTTCTTGTGGCTACATGCTATTTTTTACAACTACCATGGTTGTGAAGTTGTTTTCAAGGCTACTGCATTAGGCAATGGAAGGTGAGAATAGAACTATTGAAACTCCACAGAACTTACTGTTTTTACCAGGATTCAGCCATTTTTTGAATAAATGCTCCTGGATAGTCATAAATCTTTAGCTAATTTTAAGAGTTCTGGGAATGTAATTTTTGTTTGTTTGTTTTGCTGGTAAACTCATGGTTTTTATGGGGAAGCAGATTTTAAAAGGTCCTTAAGCTGCCCTTCTACAAGTGCTTCTCCTTGATCTCTTTTTATAGAATCCAGTTTTCTTGTGAAACATCCCATATTTTAAACAACATCTTCCATTATTCTATATTTTGAACATATCCATTATGGTTATTTAAAAATCTTGTCTACTGTAAGTCTGTCTTTCAATTTTATCTCTTGATTTTCACTTATATGGTCTTATTTCTTTGCAGTATTTTTTATTTGAATGAAGACCATTATGTGTACAAAATTATAGAGTACCTAGATCATATTATATTCTCTTAGAGATTATTCACTTTTGCCTGTTCTAGACAAATAAAATGGGACTCAATCCAATTAGAGCCAGTTAGCTTAAGTCTGGGCTAATTGGAAAGGTTCTATCTATCTCTAGGTCACCTCTGCTCCAGAGACATAGCCCTCCACATCAAAAGACTGTTCATGATCAACCCTTCCCACTGTCTTGAACTCTAAATATTTGTTAGGCAAAGCTCAAGTTTTCATTCCAGACATCATTCTTTTTATCCCTGTCCAAAACCAAAAAATGTCCCCATGAGCAAAGTAGCTGTACAGATTTGGCTCTTTTTTTTCTCCTTATTAATTTTGATTTTATTTTCTTAGTAGATCATGTGCTCACACAGCTCAAAAGTAACAGCATAAAAAGTGACACAAAGAAAAGTTTCCTTCCTAACCCTGGTCCTATCTACTCCATTCTTCTGTTCCTCCCTCTTCAAACGTTCTTGTACATGTGTATGGGAGCAAGAGTTCTCCTTCTTCCCTTTCAGATTCTTTGGTTGTTATAATAATAAGTTAATATAAGATAGATTAACAGAAGGAAAAACAAAGACAAGCAGAATGAGTTTTTAGAACGTTTGTTGTTTGTAAGCTGCCTACAAGCATGTGTGCATGCACATACACTCATACACACACACCTTTTACCTTCTGCATTTTTCACAGAAAGTACATTTCCATTCATGCCTACATGGGCAATTCCATTCCTTTATTTTCTGAATTAAAACCTATTTTATTTACATTCTATATTGATTATGAGGCATATACTGAATATTGTACTTTTATAAATAACCAATTGAAAACTAAAGAATGTTCAAGTATCAGGGATAGCAAACTTGTAAATTACTACTTGATTTGTATATAATAAAGATCTAGTTTTCCTTGGTTTCTTTATCTTTCGGCCCCAAACTGATGTGTATGTTTACCACCTTGCTCTGATTCAAAGAATTTTTATCAAAGACTGATAAAATGCCATTGAACTACATCTGTGAATGGTCTAAAAAAGTTATTTATCATTTGATTATGGTTCATCATCAAATTTGTATAGTGACTGAAATATATCTGAAAATGTTCTAAAACTAGATGAAATTGCAAAGATGTAATAATGGTCAATTAGAAACTTGGGAATAAATCTGCAAAACTAACTTAAACATTCTCTGTCACTAAATCTCTTCAACTGCACCATCTCAAATAATATTCCTTGATATATTTTCTCTCATATATGTGTTTGTCATTGTATCAAAAGACTCTTAATCAGAAATTATAGAACAAAATTCCAACTAGCATGTTTTCTATTCATCATCTAAAATGTATCAAAAAATAAATCTAGGAATAAAAAAACTTCTGAAATTGTGATGACCTGAATGCAAAAAAATGTGTCAGATTCACACAGTGCTTTAGAATACATTATCTGGTTTGGTACTAACTCTATAAAGTAGATTCTATAGTCATCATTTTGCAGTTAAGGAATATTAAACCACTTTACTTTCATTTTCAAAATGCCCCACACTTTTTTATAAAAATAAGCTAGTAAAGACCTATAAAAATCAGGTGATATGTCATGTAGTAAGTTCTAAATCTGGGACTAATATGATTTTCTAAAGATAAAACGGGTATTTTTAATACCTGACCACAGTTGAACAATAACATATCCAATTAAGATTGAAAGCTCTTCTGTAACTCAGGATATTAGCATACTTGATACCTTTCACCTGGGATGCTGAACTATATATATAACTATATATATAATTATATATATATATATAACAATAATGATTAAAATAAAACATACTGTGACAGTGACTATCTATTGATCACATATTGTATGCTAGATGCTTTATACACATAATTCATTCTTCTCACAGTAACCCTACAGAACTGGTATCATTATCTATCCAATAATAACAGGCCCAGAAACTTTGGTAATTTATCTAAATCCTTAGAGTTAAAAGTGAAGATGTAGAAAAATTTACACTCACAGGATAAAGCCTTGCTACAACATAGTAGTCTATCTATAAGTTAACAAGTAATCTGACTTTCAAAATTTTGATGAATCTATCAATTAATAATAATTTTAGAAGAGTTAAAGAGAGAAAAAATGATAAAAGAGCAAAACATCCATTTGAGAGAAATTATATATGTATATGAGGAGAAATAAGATCCAAATGAAAACTATTAAGATAATTTTTATGAATTTAAGTAAAGTCAGCTGATTCTTTGTGTCAAAAGAAGTAAAAGATTTGGATAAGGGACTCAGGTTTGGTGGGCACTCATACCACAAGATTACTTGCTATAAAGCCAAATTCCAAAAGATTGCTGCCCAAATGTTAATTCAGTCTGCCTTTCTTATGATACCAGTAGAGCCTCAGGTGATTGAATGGACAGAAATTGGAATGTTAGGAAAAGAGTCCACTTGTGTGGTTGAGTTGTAGCTATCAGCATTATTTCCAGTTAATGGTATCTTGTAAATAGAAACAAATGCTGAAAGATTCCGTTTCAAGCACTTCCCCTAGTTATAGGAGAAAAAACAACTTAGAAATTACTGGGCAAAAAGTTGATTTTACAGATGAAAGAACTAAAGTGAACTTTAGAGCAAGTACTGTAAATTCTCCCTACTCATACAGAGACCACCTGAGGGGACTGAAAAATTCTTTATAACTATCCCATTGTACATAGCTTGGCTCACAGATGCGGTACCAAAATTTAACAGAAATTGGACAGTTATTCTTCTCTTGAAATGCTATTGCTCTTTTTGAGTGGGCTGTATGTAAATATAAAAACATAAATGTCTATTTGCAATTTCAGTTTCAGAATCTCATTGTATGACAGATTATGAGAGGTCATGTAATTGGAGAGAAGGACTAGGGAAAATCTGGGGATTTTTTATGGAAAGGATACTGTTTTTATTCCCACTGTTTATTTAATTATAATGATTTGAGAGAGGTGATGGAGACTGCTGTGATATGAATGTGAGATGAAGCTGATATCATTACAAAAATTGTTTTTCAATCAATAAAATTAAAACAACCTAAGAAATCTATTACTAAATCATGAAAATTCATGAGTAATTTATCATTTATTGAATAAAACTCATAGATGAAATCAACTATTGTTTTCCATATTAGAAAAATTAAATATGCATTTTATAGCAGTTATTATGACTTGAAGTGTTTTTATTTTTATTTTTCATATTACCAAGCATCTCAAAGCTTTCTTAATTACTTAGCTTGCATTGTAAGCATTTATTTTTATTGAACTACATATGTTATTTCTATAAGTTATATATGATGAAAATCAACTAAATTATGGAGAAATAAAGATAATAAATAAGAATAAAGAGCACTTCTCCATTTCTTTTGCAAAATCACAAAGATTTATATTTGAAAATTTTTATGATTCCCTATTTTCTAAATGTTTCTCTTTAGTAAATCACTAAATATAAAATAACTCAAATAGAGAACATGATAGATAGATACATAGATGACATATTCAACTTCAATTTTCTCTTTGACAGCAAAGAAAAATCTGATTTTTTGCAAGTCATAGATACATACACACATTTACAATAGAATACAGAGGGACACATACACAATAGACTATTTTATATATCTTAATGAATTAACATCGTACTGATATACAGCAAAGAAATAGGTATTATTATCTCTCTGTATTTATACACAGACATACACACATATAATACTCCAATAAAAAGGTTCAAAATGGCTTTGTTATCTACCATCTGTGGGCCCATAGGAACTTAAAATTCTCTTGCTTTTATTTGTCTCCTCAGTGCTGGTTACACAGGTGTATTTGTTTGCTAGGGATGCTATCACAAATACCACTGACTGGGTGGTTTAAACAACAGAATTTTTTTTCAAAATTCTGGAGGCTGGAAGTTCAAGATCAAGGTGTTAGCTTTCTTCAGAGGCTTTTCTCTTTGGCTTCTAGATGCCCATCTTCTCTTCCCTGGGTCTTTACATGGTTTTCACTCTGTACCTGTGTCCAAATCTCCTCTTCGTAAGAGAATACCTGTGATATTTTATTAGGGCCCACCCTAATGACTTCATTTTAACTTAATTGCTTTTTTTTAAGATTATATTTATTTATTTGACAGTGAGCACACACGCGCGAGAGAGTGCACAAGCAGGGGGAGCAGCAGAGGGAGAGGGAGAAGCAGGCTCTCAGTGAGCAGGGAGCCCGATGCGGGGCTCAATCCCAGGACTCTGGGATCATGACCTGAGCCTAAGGTAGACACTTAACCGACCGAGCCACCCAGGCGCCCCAACTTAATTGCTTCTTTAAAGACTATATCTCCAAATACAGCCACATTCTGGGGTACTAGGAATCAAGCAATTGAACTTACGAAGAATACAATTCAGCCCTTAGCAACAGATATGTTTGGTTTGAGAAATTAATTGGTCTGTATACTCACCATCTGGATAAATAAACACACATACAGTAAAAAACAAATTTCAAATAAGAGTTCTTTGATCTGCTCTCTACTGACCCTGCTCCTTTTGCTTTTATCCTTTTCTTTATCTTGACCCAGTCCTGCTCAATTTGAATGCTAATCCTAGAGGTTTCCTCATGGTGGATTCTACTCTCCTTCAGGGAAATATTTATTTCTATATCTGTCTTCTTGGCCCTTAGTATCAGGAGAACTCCCTGTTCTTCTCCCTTCATGATTTCAGCCCAGCTGGTAGTTCCTCACAGGTATTGTAAATTCTGTAGGTAGTGAACCTTCTGAAGGTACATCTTGATCCCTAGTTTACTAGAAGCCACTGTTTGTGTTTATTCTGTTCTTTTTACCATACCAGCTGCTATTCCTATTTTAAAAGAAGACTGGTAATGATTCTAAATATTAAGTCATGGTCAAGACCTTATCTCAGTAGTAAATCCTTACTTTCATATGTTTTAATGTTTCAGTTTTTTTAAAGATTTTATTTATTTATTTATTAGAGAGAGAAGGCTGGCACACGAGTGGGGGGGGGGAGGCAGAGGGACAAGCAGACTTCCCGCTGAGCTGGGAGCTAATAGGGGGTCTCAATCCCAGGACCCTGAGATCATGACCTGAGCTGAAGGCAGATGCTTCACCGATTGAGCCACCCAGGCATCCCTTAATGTCTGTTTTTAAAAATAATGACGTTATATTAATTTTAGTAGTAGAGAAATAACGAAGGTGAACACTGAATGCTCAAAGAAATCTAATCATATTATATGTAAAATTCTGGGATTGTGCATGGTTATAGTGCCTGCCCAACCACATGCTTGTCAGGTTTCTGGGCATATGGATGGATAAAAAATTCTAACAACTATCAATTATTAGTACAGAGGTGGTTTCTAGTAACATGTATTCACAGAGTTCAATGGACTTTAAGAAATTCAGTATATTTAATTACCCTCAAATATTAGGTCATATTTGACCTGAAATTATAATTTTAAAAACAGGTCAACAAAGCTTATGCATAGATTCAAAAAAAAGGGAAAATATATTACTTTATATTATCTATTTTATGTTTTATAAGACATACATGTTATATATATATCATTATGAGAATATACTTTAAATAAATGTGTTTCTATTTTCAATGTACATGGCTCATAATATCTCCTTAACAGAATAAAGAGAATTTAAGATAATATGTGTTTCATTTGAACCCTAGTTTCCTTTTTGGGATATAACCACTACTAATTTTCATTATATAGCCTTCAAAATTTTTAAGTGATCTGAATATCAATTTATTATATAAATTGGAATAGTCTATGCATTCTTCTGAACATTACCCTTCCTCTTTAATGATACCTTAGGTACTCTTCCATATTAGCACATAGCTCATTTTTCTATGATTTGCATAATACCCTATTGAATAAGCATCCCCATAATTTATTTATGCCAGGCCTACTGAAGGATCTATCCATTGTTTGTAGTAATTTGCTAATACAAACAATACTGCAATAAATATCCACTATGCATCTAGCACAGTTTTGAGGGTTAAAAAATAATTCTCATGCAATTCAAATGTATACACAGTTTTATATTCTCAAAAAAATCATAAACTCAATGAAACAGGTATCAAGAACTAAGAAAATAGACTAGTATAAACTAGAACAAAAGACAATGAGAGAAAATAAAGAAAAAGTCTATTTCAGAACTTAAGACTGGAAGTGCACCTGCTAAATCTCCCTGCAGAACTTAAAAGACTACCCTGTAGAGCCACTGTATCAGATTAGCAACCAACTTCCACATTAAATGGTTAAGATATTTAAGTTGTATGCAAAAAACTAAACAAAAAATACAGTCTGTAAGGACAAGACTTAACTAAACAACTCAGATGGTTTTACCATAAAAAAGAGTTTCAAAGATATAATTAAAATCAATGCAATATTTCAAATATTAATGGATAAGAATGTAATTTAAGAAAAATCAAAACACATGGGAAACAAGCCATTCTGATATGGTATCTAAAGCACACTGAACATCAGTTGACCATAAATCTTCTTCAAAAAGTAAGAGCACAGAATATATGAAGTAAATATTTAGTAAATAAAGGGGGAAAGTGACAGGAAAACAATGGTGCCATTCTTTAATAATTTGACCTCAATCATAACAAATGGAGTCAGTAAAAAATATCTAGAACAGATGTGCTAAATCTCCATGCATTCTGGGGCTAACCAGGTAAAGCCAGTGTGTGGAATAATCTTGTGTAAAGAAGTAGAAACTACAAAGACTTCGATGAAAGGCAGAAACTACAGACTTCAAATGGTATGCAAATTTAAAAAAAAAAAGAAAAGAAAACATTGTACTGTGGAAACAAAGGCCAGTTGTTACTTAAGTTGTATAAACTTATAAAAGTTCTATGCTCTCTGAAATAAAATTCACTAAGTCCATAAAGATGTAAAGATAACTGGTCACTCTCCATGATCATAATATGATAAAGCCTGCGATTCCTATTACAAGTGCAAGTATGACTGACATCAGTGAAAAGACTTAAATGAAACTAATGCTTACAGCAAAAGATAATTTTAGCATCTATTCCTTATTTTAAGTGTATATTCATAATAACTGCATAAAAATTCTTGCACATATTAAAGATAAGTCTACACAGCACTGGAAAAATTTACAATAGATTTAGGAAAATTTTACTACTCTACATACTATAACTTAACATTGATCATCATTCAATAAATAATTATTGAACTATACGTCAGATACAATTATAGGCACTGGTGGTTCTAACACATGTACTCCTTAAATTAGAGGCCTGAATTTATGATTAATAAATGATAAAATTACAAGTTTTGCACATGACATGATTACCTAGGAAATATAAGAAAATCAGTGGGGAAAAAAGTCATTTTAGGACATGAGAGATCAGTAAGATAGTCAGTTAACTAAATAAATATAGAAAAGCTTAGACTATTTTTACATATTTGCAGCACCCACTGAGAAAGTGAAATAGAACTCATTTTTTATGACAAGAAAAATACAAAATATCTATATATGCTTTTTAACATAGATATTAATATGTTACTAAACTGTAATGAAGAAAATAAAAAACTTGAATAAACAAAGAGCCCTATAATATTCTTGGTTAAGAAGAGTAAATATAGCAAAATATTTTTAAAAATATACATAAATATACAAAAAACATAATTTCAAAAGAAACTTTAAAAAATTTTGGAACTTGATATCAAGAATATATACAAAGAATGTTAGAATACTTTTTAAAAGGTAATGAGGGATAAGGTTCATACTACCAAACAGTTAAATAAAATACAAATCTCTAATAGCTTAAAATGTGAAACCCGACTATACTGGTCACATAAAGAAGTGAAACTGAGGGGAATAGAAAAATAAACGTGTGTGTTTCAGTGTGTGTTCTTCTGTTTGCTTATGTGTATGTATGTAGGTTTTCTAGAACATTATGTTATATTTTAAATATGCAATTATGAAAACAGGAGAAAATAATTCATTTAAGTAACTGAATGATTTCTTAATTCTTTGGAAAATGATGCTAGATTGTGTCTGACTAGGATAAAATTAGAAAGAAAATATAATAAACAAATACAATGTTTAGATTATAACTGATATCTCTGTTTTTACATCATGAAAAGACAATAAAGATTTAATCACATAAAGTCAAATTAGATTTAATAAGAAAAAACAAGTAAAGAATTATTTTGTGCTAGGTCTTCCCCTGTGCAGTCTGGGACATGTACAAATCCATTATTTTTAAAATTGTAAGAAATGTTCCTTTTTGTCTAAGCGGGTGCCAAGCAAAGACACAATACTATCTCATTCCACCTCCGTGTTGCTAGATGGGATTACACAAATGTTGTTCCAGGTCTCAACTTTGTAATTTCTGCACTCCGTCCATCATTTGTGTAAAGGGGAGTGAGTCATTTTCTCTGACAATCTTGGAACTAGGCAGGCAGGCAGGCAGTCTGGCCATAGAACAGCAGTGACTGACATTGTCCGTAATTCAACTTGCTGACAAGGATTGGCTGATCAATAAAAACAGTCTTTTGACACAGATGACAATTTATTTTTTATTGATTGTCAGGTGATGAGTGATTTCCCACAACCATCATTCATGCTGCTTATGTATTATCCCGTGGCTCCATTTCTTGTCTTGAATGTTTCTTGACTCTGATTATAGGTTCTTTGCCTTAATCAAAGTGGGGAGGACAGCATTTTTATTCTCACTTTATCCACATGTTAACACTTGGAATTTGATTCATATCACCGGATTCAATTTGCTTTTCAAATTTTTCCAGAATTTGCTGCTTGCAATGATGTCTACTGATTACAAAATAGATTCATGTATCTGGCTTTTGCCTCCAGCATTAGGGCAGTATCTCCAAAAACACTGTAGTTAACCCTGTCATTGTTCTTTGGAGTCCTCAAGAGCTATTTAGGATGTGTTCACTACACACGTTTCCTTTCCTGCTTTGCCTTCCCTTTGAATTGAGTTCTAAATGTCCCAGTGCCTATGGGAGGTTCTTTGCCACTCTTTCTGCAGACTGCCTATGCAGGCATCTCCAGATACATAGGGGTAACTCTAAATATGAAAACATGACTACCCTTGAGGACTGAACTGTCTTGCCCAAACTCACATCTGAGTCTTCTGTGTGACAGACTAACTGTCTTCCCTGGTGACTGCTACCTCTAGTAGTCAATGAAACACACAAGCACAGGTGTAGAATCATTAGTGTGATGATATCTCCTTCATTCTCTGCTTGCAGATCATCCCCCCCCTCCCCTGTGCCTGCAGGGTGTATGAGTTCTTCAGGGGTCAAATCTTATTACACACATGACTTTGTCAGAATTCCCTTTCTCTACAGAGGACTGAAGCTTTGCTATGAAATCATGTTTACCTGTGTGTCAAGTCTTCTTTTCTCAGTTCTTTCCAAGGATGATCTAGTGAGCCCACATAGGAAGGAGGATCTCTATGTTAGCTAGTTAACTATACTGAGGATCTGACAGTATTTACATTGAAATCGAGACCCTAGCTATACTTATCTTCTTAAAATAGTGTTTTCCATTTATTAGACAATTAATAGATAGATAGTTGCTGTAAAAAAGTGAAATACTTACAAGAAAATAAGACATGCAACTCTATGCCTCTAATTAGCAACTTTTTAAAATTTCATGAAAACATCTAGTTCTATGTAGCAAGATAGATATTATTTATATCGTGTTGTAGGTTAATGAATAAATGGAATCATATGTATTGTTATAACACTTGTTTATTAATTTATTTATTGAGACTTATTTATTTTAGAGAGAGAGAGAGCATGAACAAGGGGAGGGGTGGGGGGGGAGGAGACAGAGGAAGAAGCAGACTCCTGCTGAGCACATGTGGGGCTCTATCTCATGACGCTGAGATCATGACCTGAGCTAAAATCAAGAGTGGGACCCTTAACCAACTGAGTTGCCCAGGAGCCCCTTAAATTAATATTATAAACTGACAGCTATTCTATGTTAATATTCTATGTCAATATCAGTAGCTGTATTCTTATTAACAATAACTATAATATTAATCATAGCTAACATTTGATGTGTGTTTATTATATATCAGACTCTATACCAACTGCTTTACATATAGGAACTCATTCATTTGCCTCAACAGCCCTGTGAGTCATATCCTTTATATACCATCTTAGAGATACAGAATTCAAATTCAGGATTTTCAAGGTATTGTACAATAGTTCTTAGATGGCAAGGGTCCATTCATAGAAGAAAATAGAGAAATGTTCAATAAAATACAACACTCAGGTATACTAATGATTAAAAATGCGAGTTAGGGGGCACCTGAGTGGCTCGGTCAGTTAAGTCCCCGACTCTTGATTTCGGCTCAGGTCACAATCTCAGGGTTGTGAGATTCAGCCCTGCATCAGGCTCTGTTGCACTGAGTGTGGAGCCTGTTTAAGATTCTCTCTTCTATTCCTTCTCTCTCTGCCCCCCTCCCTGTGTGCTCTAAAAAATAAATAATGCAAGTTAAAGTAAAAATAACCTATCTTCAATTCATCCATAATACTTTCAAATTAAAAATAAGAATTTTTTCATAGTGGTTGAGTGTGGTATTAGAGTTATCATCATATAATGTAGTTAATTAGGCATGCAAATGATAACAACAAATAGAGGCTACGAATCAAAATTTAATTTGTAGTATTTTATTACTAATATATTTCGATGTGTCTGAATATTATGCAATAGAATGTTTATTGCATCAGTCTTCATAATATGCTAATGGTAGAAATAAGTTAAATGTTCACTAATTGTACAAGGGTTACATGAATTATATTCCATTTGTATAACTGAACATTGTGAAACCATTCGTAATTGTCCTAAATATATTTGATTGTGTGGATGGACATAAAACAGGGATGCCCGCAAAAAGTAGAGTCAAAAAAACTGGGTGTGCTATTATTTGTGCATATAAAACATGTATGTATATATGCATTGGAAGAACTCTAGAAAACATATTTACCAGAAATAAAACAGCAATGTGTGTTGCTGGTGGTGTCACTCTCACATAGTCCTGCTTTGTTTTAAATACATGCTTTTGTAACTCACCTTTTAAACAAGAAAATAAAATATTACTAAAGACAGAGGAAAACATATTTAATTTGTTTTTAAAAAGCCATTTGTTTCCAAAAATTTTATATTCAATGATCTCTTCTAATGTTCCTGGGTTTTAAATTTTAAAATATGTCTATTTTAAATGATTTGGAAATTTTATATGTAGTTTTGAAATGTATATTTAAGTTTATTCTTTAAAAATGGATAAGCAGTCCTGATACTTTCCTAGATATTTATTCCATCTTTTAATGATGCCTCCTGATCATACATTACATATTTTATGTTCTCTTTCTGGGTTGTATATTGTATTCCACTTAATTACTTGTCTATTATATTGTCTCAGCTCCACACTGTTTTCATCAAGTCTTTGAATGACAATTTCAAGAGGTTTCTAGCTGGTAAAATGTCATGTTCCCAAATTCATTATTAAGTTTTTATTTCTAATTCTGATAATCTTATCCCATGCTTTAATTATAGGAAATAATTCCTTGCACCTGCCTGGTAACTTGACATTTACAAAGCATATTCTTATACACCATTCCACAAACCCTTATAAAAATACTGTCGATGAGATGCTATTATTTTTTTTAGCAGATGAGCACACTAAAGGTCAGAAAGGTTATTACCACCTGAGGAAATTATTACATTGTAAATACGGATTCATATTTAATGTCTTATTCTACTGAATTTAGGATACCATTAATTGTAATATTTACCAACATTTCATACACCAGAAATAAAAGTGAAACCGCTTCAAAGCATTAAATTGAACAAAAATCAAAATGGTTGCACTAATGCTACAGCAAAGCTCCATTTTAAAGTAACCTTTTTCCTCTCTTCCACAGACCTCCCCTCCTCCCTACATAGCCTTTTGTTTCAAGAATCTGGTACCACCCTGAAAAAGACTACTGAGGCCTGCAGCACCTACACAATTCCTGTCCAAACCTGTTAGGTCCTGTATTTCCCTATAAACCCACACAGCCCCTTACTCCTGGAGGGCTGGCAGTTTGTGGAGGCCATAGCTGGAGCCTCCTTTGCCTGGCAAAGCAATAAAGCTATTGTTCCTCTTTATCCTAAACTCTGTCTTCCCCATTATGTTCCAGCTCTGAAGCACAGAGGTCGGTTTTCCACAACAAAGCACTGTTAAACTGTGGAAAAATATTCATATCACTTCAGCTTTATATTTTATTCTTATTGTAAAAACACTCTGTGGATTCTGTTGCACATTAATTTTTATCATATATTGTGTTGTTCTAGTTTTAGATTTTTCTATATGAAAATTACTTTGTTTAAATGCTGAATGTTTGTAAAGTTTTTGAA
This sequence comes from Ursus maritimus, assembly GCF_017311325.1. NCBI lineage: Eukaryota > Metazoa > Chordata > Mammalia > Carnivora > Ursidae > Ursus > Ursus maritimus. The sequence goes on from NW_024424119.1 coordinate 31,756,492, forward strand.
GATATTTTAAACATGACTCTCTCTCTCCATATATATATATATACACACAAAAATAATATATTCATAATTACATATGCATAAATAACATAAATTGGCAACAACTTTGCCCACATGCATAGGAAATGAAATGAACATCATATTGTTGATTAACAAACTATGGGTTTAAGTTGTTACTGATTATAAGGCCAATCCCCAGTTGGGATAATAAAATTTGAAAAAGTGCTCATCACTGAATAAATGAGATAAAACGTTTTTATGCTTTCATCTCCAGGTCAAAGACATTTACCATCTATCTAGTATCAATAACTTTCACATAAAAGAGTTCGAAAAAAGGGTTAAAAAGGCATAGCAACATTAGGTCCTCTTAGCTCCTCTGGCTCACATCCTTCCATAGCATTAACAAGTATTTAAGTACCTAACATTTGCCAAGAGCCTACAGTGGATTCCTAGTTCCCAGAATATATATATATTTACATATAAAGATATGTAACTGGACATTTCAGTTTAATCTCAAGCTATATTGTGTCCAATTTCTATCTTGTGGATAATTCAGTTCAGGTCCCCTGAGCTTGCGGAGATGGGTGTGATTACCTTCAACCTCTCCACATGTGGGAGGTAAAACCAAAAGTCTCAAATAGTTTTTTGTGACATAGTAAGATATTTTTTACACATTTTTAATAAAAAATAAACCAAGATACAAAACTGCTCACCAAAGATGGCTTCATTCATTCAAATAAAAGCCACATAAATAGGAAGAACAACCTGAAACTAAATAAAGTGCTAATCGTAGTAATATCTTGGCCTAATTTTTCACTTTTCTTTCATGTGCATTTGGTTTTGTAAAATAAACATATATTAAATAAATTCAGAAAAATGCACATTAAAATGTTTTAATATAATGGCTTAGAGCAAAACTAGAGAAAAAGAATAAAACACACCATAGCAAAGTGGGATACAGCTTGCATTATACTGCATACTGAAAACATATTTTCATTTTTTACAAAATCTTGAAGGTGAGAACATAGCTGATAACAAGGTTTCAGAGTGTACCTTCGAAAACCATCTCTAGTTGACACTGATTTGTCATGCAGTTCCAGCATTACTTATGTTTCCACTATCTGCTTACTTCATTCAATTTTTGTCATTTCTTGCTGTCAGAGGATTTCACTGTTTGAGAACCTTAGACCACAGTGTTAAAAAAAGGTGCAATAAAAGTTATTATAAATCTGATTATGCTACTTATCTTGTTGTAAACTTCAGATGAATCCTCTCTCTACAGAATAATATTGGATTGTAGAAGAATTGCTTCTTTATTTCAGTCTCCTTATTTCTCAGTTACATTATGCCTCCATCCTCCTCCCCAGAATGAAATACCATCCAATGGCACAGGTGTACCAGGACTTTCATCTTGGTGTCCTCTTAAATATTGACATTTCTTTTTTTTTTTTTTTTAAAGATTTTATTTATTTATTCGACAGAGATAGAGACAGCCAGTGAGAGAGGGAACACAAGCAGGGGGAGTGGGAAAGGAAGAAGCAGGCTCACAGCAGAGGAGCCTGATGTGGGGCTCGATCCCATAACGCCAGGATCACGCCCTGAGCCGAAGGCAGACGCTTAACCGCTATGCCACCCAGGCGCCCCAAATATTGACATTTCTGACTCAAATCCCTTCTAATCTTAATAACATGGAAAATATTTTATATTTAATTATGCTTTATATGTCTAAAGAGATTATGCATATACACTTCAATACTCAAGTCAGAGGCATAGTTTCCTGTTCTGTGCTACTAGCACAAATCATTGGATATAGTTCTAGACTGACCCTTTTTAATTTCCCATTGTTACTACCAATAATTTATTTGTGACTTGTCCCTTTACCTCCTTCAGATCTTTACTCAGTGCAACTTTTCAGTGAAACTTTCTTTCGACCCATTTTATTTTATTTTATTTCTTAAAAGATTTTATTTATTTATTTGACAGAGATAGAGACAGCGAGAGAGGGAACACAAGCAGGGGGAGTGGGAGAGGAAGAAGCAGGCTCACTGCAGAGGAGCCCGATGTGGGGCTCGATCCCATAACGCCGGGATCACGCCCTGAGCTGAAGGCAGACGCTTAACCGCTGTGCCACCCAGGGGCCCCTCTTTCAACCCATTTTAAATTGGATTCTGTCGCCTAACACTTTTTATCTTTATTCTCTGCTTTTTAAAAATATATATCATTTATCATCTTTCTGTTAAGTATACATTAATTACTTTATTGTTTATCTCCTTTCCCTCATATAAATAGAATCATACAGTGCATAGGCCTTGAGTCTGACCTCTTTCATTTATCATAATGTTTCAAATTTATCTGTGTTGTGTGAAACAGCAGTACATTTATTTTTATTGACTAGCAGTACTCTACATACAGTAGAACTTTGTAGGACTTTGTCCTACTTTTTTATCCATTCACCACTTGCAGCATTTTTTTGGCAGGGGGGGTATCTCCAAATTTGGGAGATTCTGTAAAAAGTCACTATAAACATTTATAAACAGGCATCTGAATGAAGAAAAATTTTCATTTATTGGGCAAAACTTAGGGGTGTGGTTGCCGGGACATACAAGGAGTATATATTAAATTTTTAAAGCTGACAAGTGGCTGGCTAAACTGCCCATGTCATTTTGTGTTCTCAAGGAATTTATGAAATTTCCAGTTGCTCTGCATCCTTTCCAGAATTTGGTATTGTCAATTTTATAATAATGATGATGATATCTTGATTTTAGCCATTGTAATAGCTGTGCATGCTATTTCATTGCTGTTTTAGCTTGCATTTCCCTAATGACTAATGATGTTGAACACATTTACAACTGCTTATTTTCCATTTGTAAAGGCGAACTGCCTGTTCTAATTGTGTGTCCTTTTTTATTTAATTGGTAGTTTGTGTTTTTATTATTGAGTTTGAAGTTTTAAATGTATTCTGGATGTAAGTTATTTATTATTATAAAACACTCAAATTCCTCCTCCAAATCTGACACTTGCATTTAATTCTCTTAACAATAATTTTGAAGAGAAGATCTTAATTATGGTGAAGTCCAATTTATCATTTTTCATTTATAATTCATGTTACTGGTCAGATATAAGAAATTTTTGAGTAAAAGTCACAAAGATTAAAGAGTTTCTCTTAGGTTTCCTTCTAGATGTTCTATAATTCCAAGTTTTACATTTTGACTTATATCCATTCTATCTTTTATACATGATATAAAGTATTATTGGTCAATGTTCTTCTTTCTTCTCTTTTTTTTTCTGCATGTGGATTTTTAAATAACACAACATATTTGTTGAAAAAATCCTTTCTTCATTGAAATGTTTTTTTTTAATATATTTGCAAAAATCAATTGGCCATATACTTTTTTATCTATTTCTGAACCCTCAGTTAAACACCTTTGTAATTTGTGTCTATATTTTCACAAATAGAATACTGTCTTGATCACCGTAGGTTTATGGTAAGTCCTGATACCAAGTAGTGTACACACTACAACTTTCATCATCTTTCACCAAATTGTTTTGGCTATGCTAGTTTCTTTGATTTTCACAAAGATTTCAGATTACTACAAACAAAATCTTCTGCAATCTTAATTACAGAATCAAAATTGTGATGTGAATTAAGTATTACATTACAATGTAATTACATTCTAAGTTAATGTACTAAACATTCTAATTGAAAAACACAGGTTGTCAGAATAGACAAGTGTAAAATTCAACTTAACGTTATCTATAAGACACACTTTAAATATTAAAAGTAAAGATAGGTTGAAAGTAAATAGACTGAAAAAGATTCACCACGCAAATAGCAAGCATTAGAAGGCAAGAATGTTTATACTAATACGGGATAAAATTAGATTTTAATATAATGAGTATTACCAGAAATGGTGATGTTTTATTAAATAATCAATTCATCAGGAATACAGCATAATAATTGCTTATGTGTCTAGTATCAAAGCTCCAAATTATATGTAGCAAAAACTGATAGAACGAAAGGGAAAAACAGACCATTCCATAGTCACGACTGAACATTTTGCACTCCTTACTCAGCAACATAGAACAGGCAAAACAAAAATCAATGTAACCGAGTATCTGAATATCATTATCAACCAACTGTCCTAATTGATATTTAGTGAACAACTACACCAAACAACTTCAACATAAACCTTCTTTTTGGACAATATGGTATGTCCATTAGGATATACCATACATTGTGCTGTAAGATAAGTTTCCACGGTTATAAGACAGTTTTCTATTTACTCTCTTTTAAGTAGAAACACTAACGGTCCTTTGTTTCTGACAATCTTTTCAAGGATGTTTATACAGTGAACAGAAGATAGAGATAGTAACTCAAAAGAAAGGACAGGGATCATTGTGGCCCATAATAAAAGATTTGGGTTCCCTAGGTCAAGGTACCTCACTAGCAGCTGCTTGGACAGGCATCTATCCAGGTTCATCCACATCACCTTCATGGGACTTGGGGGCAAGAAGAACTGATGTGATATGATGCTCTACTCACCTTGTTGTGCTGTGAGTAATAAAGTCTTTGTCTCTTACCCAGGAGTTGCATGTCTTCAACCAGTAAGTATGAAACTAACTTGTTAACATACAAATAGGATAAAATCTATTCACAGTTCTTGGTAGTTCTGGCAATGTGGATGGGATGTTGACAAAGAAATGTCTTTGTAGAAGTGGAAGGTTGAGGGTCTGGTGGAATGATTGACAAGATCTGATCAAACTGTATGGTCAACAGGGTAATAAATGGCCCTCTACATTACTGACTATCAGTGAGAGGGTACAGGTTGGTGGTTACAGGCCAAATACCAGAAGATAGCTTTGTTAAATGGTGCCATCTTCTTGCCAACTCTCCAATGAGTAGAGAGAAGGGGTCTTCCTCACCAGTCTGCCACTCATCTTTAGATCTGCTCCATAAAGATTCATTCTGAATGTTCAGAAGGTTCACCACCACAACTATTTCAAAAGATAGTTACAGAGATGCATATTTCATTGAGCATGAAATAAGGGAAGTTTGTGAACACCACATACCGAAACAAGGTGAATCATTAGAACTTTGGATCAACTTCGAAAAAAGGGATGGGGAGCACAATGCTTGTCAAAGTTGAAAGTCTAGAGCTGGGCGTCTTATGTCTTAGTCTCATTCTACCTCTCTTATGTTGATGTTAGATCAGTTCAGAGATAACAGAAAACATCTGAGTTGTGTGTGTGTGTGTGTGTGTGTGTGTGTGTTGTTTTGTTTTGTTTTGTTTGCAGTGGACCCTGGTTTCTATAAGAGAGATCTGGCCTCTCATATTTTTCTAAAACAGACAAACTCCCATGCTAAACCATAGATGAAGCATTGCTTAATATTCATATTGGGTATACAATGCTGCTGAATGTTACCCAGTGGGGAATGAGAAACTGACCCAAATGAATCTTATCAATTTGCAATTATCCAAACTTTCCTAGAAAACTCATATAGTCCTTATGTTAAAATTTGGTGAAAACCTAAGAGATGTTATCATTACAACTGGAAAACAAATGCTTGCAATTAAAGTAAATTTCTTAAGAAATGTTGCTACTGTGTGAGACAAGCCTGAGTCAGCCAAAGGTTGCAAACCCTTTGGTCCCATTCAGAAACAATATGGCTGTGACTACAGAGTCAGGGGGTCCCCAAAGAGAAAACAGATTGTGTCAATAGTAATGACCTTGTCATTGGATATATGGCTGTGGGAAGACTAACAACACTAGAAAGTCTTTTTCTTGACCTGTAAGCAGCTACGGAACTGCCTGAAGAGGAAAGTAAATGAGCCTTACTTAATGGTATAAAACTGGTATCTCCCTTTGTGCACCCTGACTGTTCACTCCCTCTTTACTCTAAACTCAGGTGCTTTAAGGAAAAAGACTATTAGGGGTGGGGTGGAGGTCTCTCTGTCTCCCAGAGGCATTTAGGATCATATGTAACCATCCAAATTTGCTAGAAAATTTCAGAGTAGAGAGATTCAAACTTTAATTGTTCTGATGGATATAAACACACAAACCACCTTTCTTCTAGGTTCTGTGGGGGAATGAGATACCAGGGTTGAGCTAACAAAGTTTGACTAATGTTCACAGAAGCTAAAATGACCTTATGGTGGGGCCTTTTGGACCAACTCAATTACTTTTGCCATTCTCATATATGAAAGGTAACAGGAATTAATGTGTTTTATTCTTATACCTCACCGTTCCATAAATGCCAGAAGGTATTTGTCCAGTTGGAAAGAGTACATAGAAAGAAGTGCCAATGGGGCAGGAATAACTACCCTGTCATTTGCCATAAGACAGTGTGCTAGGATTTAGAATAAGTATCTCTACTCTCTGATATTCAGGGTTCACTATGTGAATACTGTCCTCTTGCTTGGCAAGTCAGAAGCATCAGTATCAATAAAGTTGACTACAGTGATATCACACCTATACCAGCAAGGATGGTTAATAAATCCCAGCAAAATTCAGAAAAGTGCTAGGTAAGTAAAATTTCTTGGGATTATGTGAGTGAATTCATAATGCTCAATCTCTTCGGCAAAGGAAGATTGCTGTGTTTGTTTCCACCCTCAAAAGGGACACTTAGCATCTTATTGGGCTATGTGTGTAAGAGACAGAGAGTACCTTACCTGAATTTTCAGTTTGGTTATTTATACTGGTTAACCCACTAATCTGAATTATCTGAGTGGGATCCAAACCAACAAGCTATTTTGGAAGCTGGCAGGCAAGCTATGGCACTTTCTACATTTAGAGCCTACAAATCTAACAACTCCTTTAAGTTACAATCTCCGTAACTGAGGATTTTGTGGATTGGGTCCGTAGGAAAGGAAGGCAACTTTCAACCTGAGGTGCCCTTCACCTAAAGCAAATTTAAGGGCTAATTCTTTATCAGGAGATGCAATATCAGGACAGTGTGCATTAAAGACAGAGAAGACAGAATATAACCAAGCTGGTTATTGCTTCAACATACATATAACCAATCATCTACCCATGTGAAATATCACTATCAATTTTGCTAGGCCAAGAGAGAAGAATATAAGGATGTTTTATATGTATTTTCTTCCCACCATCTCTTCTTCACTGATTCAACTTTACTCTTCTGCAATTCTAGGTTATATCACTTGGTTCTTTAAGCACCTCCTGGGGAGGCCAGATACCATAACCCGTGGCCTGATGTTTCATGTATCTCTGAAAGCAAGAGGAATAGTCAGCTACCACTCTTGATGGTGATATAACCATGAACACTGACAAGAGCCAGTCTCTGCAGAGGTGATTAGGGAGGAGCAAGAAACCAAGTGAGGCTGAGAGACCAGAGGTTTCTCTGATGGGGATTCAGACGCAAATCCCGTTACTATTCTTGTTGTTGTTGTTGTTTTTAATTTCCTTACATGAATTGTGAAAAGTAAAGGATAAGGAATGCTCTCAATGGCTATTTGAAAGTCAAGATTCATTTGAAATCTCCTTTATCACTTAAATTAGAGATCTATATGATTATTTTTTCCGTCTACTAAAGTCACTTAAAAGTCTCCTGAAATGAATCAAAACACTATGATACTGGCACAAAAACAGACACATAGATCAATGAAACAGAATAGAGAGCCTGGAAATAAACCCACACTTATATGGTCAATTAATCTACGACAAAGGAGGCAAGAATATACAACAGGGAAAAGACAGTCTCATCAATAAATGGTGTAAGCTAAACTGGAGAGGTACATGCAAAAGAATAAAACTGGAGCACTTACACAAAAATAAATTCAAAATGGATTAACCTAAATGTGAGACCTGAAACCATAAAACTCTTAGAAGAAAACATAGGCAGTAATTTCCTGGACACCACCCTTAGAAGTGTATTTATGGATATGTTTCTTCAGGCAAGGGAAACAAAAGCAAAACCCAACTATTTGGACTACACCAAAATAAAAACCTTCTGCACAACAAAGGAAACCAGCAACAAAGCAAAAAGGCAACCTACTGAATGGGAGAAGGTATTTGCAAATGATATATCTGATAAGGTTTTAATATCCAAAATGTATAATGAACATATACAACTCAACACCCCGAAAACAAACAATATGATTAAAAATGGGGAGAGGACCTAAATAGACATTTTTTTTTTCCATGACGACACGCAGATGACCGAGAGGCATATGAAAAGATGTTCTACATTACTAAACATCACGGAATGCAAATCAAAAATACAGTGAGATATCACCTCACCCCAGGCAGAATGACTAGCACCAAAAAGACAAGAAATAACTAGTTTTGGTGAGGATGTGGAGAAAAGGAAACTCTTGTGAACTTTTGGTAGGAATGTAAATTGGTACAACCAATGTGGAAAACAGTATGGAAGTTCCTCAAAAAATTAAAAATAGAACTACCATATGTACCAGTAATTCTACTACTAGGTATTTATCCAAAAAAATGAAAACACTAATTTGAAAAGATATATACATGCCTATGTTTATTGCAACATTGTTTACAAGAGCCAAGAAATGGAAGCAACCCAAGTGTCCATCAATAGATGAATGGATAAAGAAGTAGTGTTATATATAACAGAAAATTACTCAACCATAAAAAAGAATGAGATCTTGCCATTTGTGACAACATGGGTAGGCCTAGAGGGTATTACATTAAGTGAAATAAGTCAGACAGAGAAAGACAAATATCTTATGATTTCACGTTTATGTAGGACCTAAAACAAAACAAAACAAAACAAACAAAACAGAAACAGACTCATAAATGTAGAGAACAAACTGATGGCTGCCAGAGGGGAAAGAGGTGGGATATGGAAGAAATAGGTAAAATAGATTAAAAGGTACAAACTTCTAGTCATGGGGATGAAAAGTACAGCAGAGGGAATATAGTCAATAATATTGTAATAATACTGCATGGTGATAGACGGTAACTACACTTATTATGATGAGCACCATGTAATGCATAGAACTGTCAAATTACTATGTTGTACACATGAAACTAACAAAACATTTTATGTCAGTTATACTCCATAAGAATTTAAAAATAAGTACTGTTTCTTAGTCACCACACAGATTTCTTCAATTACAAGAGAGAGTCTCAAAGGGGCCTGGCTGTCTCAGTTGGTAGAGCAAGCAGCCCTTAATCTCAGGGTTGTAAGTTCCAGCCTAACGGTGGGTGTAGAGATTACTTAAAAAAATAAAATCTTAAAAAAAAAGATAGAGTCAAAATAGCAGTCAAATTCATAGAAGCAGAGAGTAGAATGATGGTAACCAATAGTGGGGATGGGAGAAATAGGGAGATGTTGCTCAATGGGAACAAAGTTTCAGTTCTGCAAGATGAATAAACCATAGAGATCTAATATACAACAATATGAGTATAGTTAACAATATTGTGTTATATACTTGAAATTTGCTAAGAGGGTAAATCTTAAGTGTTTCTCACCAAAAACAAAAACAAAACAAAGCAAAAAAAGAAAAAGAAGAGAAAGACAGATAGAAAAAGAAAAAGACAATGGTAGCTATGCAAGGTAAGGTTATTTCACAATGTGTACACATACTAAAACATCAAGTTGTGCATACACACACACTCACACACACACAATGTTATTTGTCAATTATACCTCGATAAAGATGGGGAGAAAGGAAACCAACACCAAGAAAAAGACAAAAACAAAAACAAAACAAAATAGCAGAAATTATTTTCACTTTATTTCTATTTGAGCACAACTGCCTTTTGAAGGCAACATCAGTCAATATTTCATTGATGCAATTTATGCAATGTAAAGCAACAATTCCTCCCTCCTTTCTACCTTTCCTCTCTTCCACCAAAGCTCCTATATAACTTCTCTTTTGGTCTGCATGTCAACCAACACCTGGCACAAGTGGTTCATTAAATTCTAACACGACCTAATACTTGGTAGGGCATCCAGAGGGTTCATTTCTGAGGAAACACATAGAAGAACCTGAATTACCAGCTCTCTTCATGGTAAATGTACTTTGACAACATTTGTTGAGAATGACAAGCAACAAACACTCTTAAGTCTCTCCCGTTCTTTTTCCAGCTCCTATGTATATACACTAACCCTCATAATTACTTCCAATTCCGTATACCCACTCTTTTTATTTATATAGTCAGAGGTTTCTTTTAATAAACAGAGAAGTTTGTATCCATACTCTATAGACAGGTATATACTTAAAATAGGTGAGAGGACATTTATAGTTTTCAGTATTTCTATGATTTATTGAATTCTTTTTAGGTTCAGTCATCCCACTTACATTGTTTTCAGTTCTCATACTAATCTTGTCAGAAACAAACTTTTATTATTTTATTTTTTCCACATGGCAATGACTTCTATATAGCTAACATGCAGATAATCATCTGTGTATGCAGCTCAACTATATCACTGGGATCTGTCTAACTTTTCAGACCAGTGCTGGCAATAGAACTTTCCACAATGACAGAAATGTCCAGTAGTGACCAGTAGCCACATGTGGCTATTAAAGACATAATGTCTCAGTGGAGATGACTGAGTTTTTAAAAATTTTAACTAATTTAAATGTAAGTGAAAATAGCTCCATGTGCCTACTATAGGGGCAGCACAGTTTTAGAGAGTAGGCTCTATTTTCAAAAATACCATTAAAAAATATAGCCCATACATCAAGTAAGGTACAGTGCAGTCCAATTAAATTAATAATTATAAGTAATTGAATAATAAAATAATAAATAAATAATTAAATTATTTATAATATCCAAACTCCATTTCTTACAATGTAGAAACTTTGGTTGAGTTATTGTTCTCAAAGTGTTCTTAAAGTAGCATATTTTACATAAAAAGAGGTCACCACATTTTATTTAACTCCCTACTAATCTACATGAGAGTTCCTTTAAAAAAAAGCCTTCACATCTAAGAGAAAAGAAAAGAACAGGGAAACATCTGAAAATACCTATTCTCATTCTGTAGTGTTTAACACAGCATAGTCTGCTTTTTTCAAAGAAGCAAAGTAAGGATTACATAAGGTAGCGTGACTACAGAGTGACTGAGTAAGTTACAGACTAAGGCATATTGACTTCTATTTGGTGCCCTTTAGGCTAAACACATTTAAAGCCAAACAGTCAGTGTAAAGAGTGCTTTTTTTTAGAAAAAAAAACAAACCCAAAAAACCAAAATAGATTTGATAGTTTAGAAAGGAGTTTATTTCCAAAAGCAGGTATTTTTTCATGAATGTTTTCATCTACGAAGTTGGTATATAAGGTACCCAAATGGTCTTTTTAGCACTGAGCTTTGGTCCTACTTCCAAACATAACACCATGTTGGAAAATTCTAGAAGTCATCCTGAACTCAAAGTGGATTTATAGACTCTTCGCTTGTTTATAATTTCACAGGGAAGCATTTGGGTTTTTTTTTCTTTGTACATAAATTTATACTGTAGTAATAGATCTTATTTACTGCCTTAAATGTTTTAGAATGCAGAAAAAAGAAAGACGATAATAAAAAAAATGCCTGTGTTCACACAACCAATAATTAACAAGCATAAGATTTTGGCATTTTGTAGAAATCTTAGTAACAAAATATATTACAGAAAAACTTGAAGTTCCTTTTGTTCCCTACACTGTATTTTCAATATTTTTCACAATTTTACAATTTACAGGATTCCCCGACTCCTTGTATGTATCCCAGACACACTTAGCAATAATTTTTATGATTAGTTAGGGTTCTGGAAAACATAGAATCGGCTCTGGCTTGGATAAACCAAAGAGGTTTATCACAGAGTATAAAATTGCTTAAAGATCCATTAGATAGAATGAAGAAATAAATGCTTGGTTAAGTGTGCAGAGCATAAGACTTCCTGGCTACTCCATTCATTTCTTCCTGCAATATCTCAAGGATTGCCCAAGCTTTCCTTTCAATCCAAGATCATTTTACACACAGAAATAAGCCAACCTTGTGAATAATTGAGAGATTCTGCTTGTTTCTTTTCTTATTTTCTAGGATATGATTCTGCTTTCTCAAGGACTATGACGTTTCTTAGTTTTCATTTAACCTGATCTTTCTGTAGTATTAGGCTAAAGTTTTAACTGACTTGGTATATGGATGTTCTATTAATGTAGCTGTAGGTTTGGCTAATTAAAGAGAAGGGCATTTCTATTTTTAGAAATTACCTTACTATTGACTAATAAACTTAATTGGTGGTGAACATATTACCTTTACAACAATTGTGGCTATCACATTTTTAAAAATCTCATCTTGGACTTGGACATGAAAATTTGATTTTTACTCCATTTTGGGGCTTGGTGTTATGCAGTTGTGATCTTGAAGGATGAACATATCCTCTTCGAAGTTTAGCTCTTACTTTTCCAAAATTTGGTCAAAACTGAATAAGACTAAAAAAGTAAGAATATAACAGAATACTAGTAACATACCAACCTATTAATAATTATTAGCTGGTATATGTCATAAATAATTTTTGGTGACTCCAAAGTGTTAGTGCTTGTGCAGTACTCATATATTTGAAATGGATTCTCTAATGGCAGTAGCTCTACAGAGGAACTACAAAGATAAACAGATTTTTTAAAAAAATGGAATCACATATTTTTAAATTATTACTAATTTATAGGTCTATAAGAGTAACCCTTAAAATACACTTGAGAATGCCATACTCAAAGATCTTAAGCAAATGTACAGAATGAAAATGTTAACTAGTTTTTTAAAAAAGGTTATTATGAACTGGAAAGATGTTTGAATATCTCCCCCCCCCTTTTTTTTCTTTGCTTTTCCTCTAGTTCTTTTTTTTTTCAAAGATTTTATTTATTTATTTGACAGACAGAGACAGCCAGCGAGAGAGGGAACACAAGCAGGGGGAGTGGGAGAGGAAGAAGCAGGCTCCCAGCAGAGGAGCCCAATGCGGGGCTCGATCCCAGGACGCCGGGATCATGCCCTGAGCTGAAGGCAGATACTTAATGACTGAGCCACCCAGGTGCCCCTGCTTTTCCTCTAGTTCTGATTGCTCTTACAACTTCTCTTCAGTCCCTTTCCTTTAAATTACTTGTGCATATTTTTCTTGATTTCCCTATCTTTCCTCCTTCCTACATTTGCTTCCTCCCTTCACTATACTGTAATATTGCACTTAACCATAAATCTACCTACAATACAATTTACTACCTAATAGAACAGAGAATTCCTATCAAAAGACTGTTTTGTTGCAGGATTTCTCCCACATTCTTTCAGAGTCCATGGAAATTTACAGACGATTTAAACACCTGCAGTTTTCCTCATAGTATAAAAAGTTCTTGAAAGCAACAGCAACTTCATTGAACATACCTCAGTGAATAAGAAGCTATGCTCGTGTAAGCTGAGGACTCAATATAATATCAAGTGTAGGAAAAGGACTTCTCTGAATGATCCAAACAAATACAGAAACGGTATGTTATTGCTCCTGCATATTTTGCCATCTCCTTTGAATTACAAACAGAATTTAATTCACATATATTCAGTTTACCATAGTCTAGATTATAAGACATGTTACATATTATATTATGTCATGTCCATAAAATGCCTTAAGTTCCAGACGTCAGTGGTTTTTCTATTATAACTTTTTTTAAATTTAGATTTTTTTCAGTTAACTGCAATATTGGTTTCTGGAGTAGAGTTCAGTGATTCATCACTAACATACAACACCCAGTGTTCATTACAAAAAGTGCCCTCCTTAATACCTTTCACTCTCTATGCCATCCTCCCACCTACCTCCCTCCACCAACTCTCAGTTTGTTCTCTATTGTTAAGAGTCTCTTATGGTTTGTTTCCCTCTGTCTGCCCCCCCCCGCCCCGTATGATCATCTATTTTCTTTCTTAAATTCCACATATGAGTGAAACCGTATGATATTTGTCTTTCTCTGACTGACTTATTTCACATCGCATAATATACTCTAGCACCATCCACGTCACTGCAAATGGCAAGATGTCATTCTTTTTGATGGCTGAATAATACTCCACTCTGTGTGTGTGTGTGTGTGTGTGTGTGTGTGTGTGTGTGTGTATCACATCTTCTTTATCCATTCATTGTTCGATGGAATTTGGGCTCTCCATTGTTTGGCCACTGCAGATGCTGCTGCTATAAACATCAGAGTGCATGTACCCTTTCAAATCTGTATCTTTGTATCATTTGGGTAAATACCTAGTAGTGCAATTGTTGGGTCATAGGTTAGTTCTATTTTTAACTTTCTCAGGAACCTCCATACTGTTCTCCAGAGTGCCTGCATCAGTTTAAAACCCATACCCAGCAAAGAAATTGAATCAGTAATCAAAAATTTCCTAACAAACAAGAGTACAGGGCTGGATGGCTTCCCAGAGGAACTCCACCACACGTTTAAAGAAGAATTAATACCTATTCTTCTGAAACTGTTTCAAAAAACAGAAATGGAAAGAAATCTTCCAAACTCATTCTATGAGACCAGCATTACCTTGATCCTAAAACCAAAGACCTCACTAAAAAGGAGAATTACAGACCAATATCCCTGATGAACACGGATGCAAAAATTCTCCACAAGATACTGGCTAATCAGATCCAACAAAATATTAAAAGGATTATTCACCATGACCAAGTGGTATTTATTCCTGGGGTGCAGGTGGTTCAACATCCACAAATCAATCAGCATGACACACCACATTAATAAAAGAAAGGACAAGAACCATATGATCCTCTCAATAGATGCAGAAAAAGCACTTGACAAAATACAGCATCCTTTCTTAATAAAAATCCTCAACAAAGTAGGGATAGATGGAACATACCTCTATTAAAATTTTACAAAGGGACATGAAACTCATTCACCTTTTTTTTTTTGATTCAACATTCAATTAGTAAAATCATTTGTTGTCACTAATTTATATATCTGGAAATCGGTCCTAATGGCTAAATTACTCTTCTGTGTTTATCAAGATAACAAGATTTGTTTAGTACGTAAACCATGACTTTCATTATTTAATAGTCATTACTAATTTCCTCAAAAGCATGTTTCCTTATATGCTGAATTCTATATTTCTCACAAACAATAAGAATGGCTAATTTTATTTAATGGTTACTAATTGCTAAGTTACTATTCTTTAAGTACATTTTTCTTTTAGCGGATTTTCCTTGCATGCTTACTCATTTAAAATTATTAAATATGTTAGATTGTTTTACTTAATTTTTTATTAATCTGGAAATAGGCATGATTATTCAGTTTGATAGGTCAAGACTTCGAGGCTTAAAGAGGTTACAATGAGATTCAAAAGTCAAAGAGTCAGTAAATGATGTCTGGTAGTATCTAATTCCAGAACTTATGTAAATGCTATATTTTTATGATGCATATTTGATCTTGTTTATATATATAATTGTTTTAAAATGAAATGTCTACAGATCATTCTACACTACTACAAAATGATATGTTTTAGGTTATTATTAATACAGTAAGAAAAGAACTTGATTAGAAAGTAAAAAGGAATCCCTATTTACAAATTAAACAGCTGCATTATATAAAAATAGATTTATGTAACAGAAATTATATTAGATATATTTCTATAAGATATAATAAAAATATAATTTCTATTAGAAATAGAAAATACCTTGTTAACTCAGTAAAAAAGATTATATGGTACATAAAAAAATTCACAGGAAAGACAGTAATTATATAGTTCAAGCTATGAGGTTTTATTGAAAAACATCATATCAGATAGCAGGAGGAAATTTCTTAGAATACCAGACTTATCATCCTAAAAAGTTTACTTTAATTAATGCAATTCTAATCAGAATCTGAAGGAGTTAAGAAAAAACAACAACAATAACAACAACAACAAAAAAAACGTGGAAGGGATGATTTTACAGTTCCAAAGGAAGAAAACAGTTAAAAAAAAAGCCAAATCAATTTTGAAAATTTTAAGGAGGGCTATATCTTAACAGATCATATAATGTGCTATAAGTCCACTCTACTCAAAATATAGTAATATTGACACAGGATAAACAAATCCATTATTATAATATAAAAATATAGAAAGAGTTCTAAATTTGTATGGGAAATTATTCTATTACAGATATTATTTTATTTCATTCAAGAGAATGGAACTTTAATTATTGTTATTTACATTTTTACCTACAAGCATCTGGAAGAAAACAAAGCTAATTTATTATGTTATATAAAAATAAAACCTACATGAATAGAAAATGGGATTATAAAAATAAAACAGAAAGCATGACAAGAATCTAGAGACCATTAAAGAAAATATAGTTTAATTGACTAGAAAAAAATGTTAACAGCTTTGCTAAAGTATGACTGACATGTAATAAACTGCAAATATTTAAAGTCTGAAATTTGACAAATTTTGACCGACAATATGTATCTCTGAAATCCTCACCACAATCAAGATAATGAAAATATCCATTATCCCAAAAAGTTCTTGTACTCCT
This sequence comes from Ursus maritimus, assembly GCF_017311325.1. Classification (NCBI taxonomy): domain Eukaryota; kingdom Metazoa; phylum Chordata; class Mammalia; order Carnivora; family Ursidae; genus Ursus; species Ursus maritimus. The sequence goes on from NW_024424119.1 coordinate 31,772,946, forward strand.
TTATAATTCCATTATTCTGCCCTTCTCCTTCCCAATTAACCAAAAACTTCTTTCTGTCCATAAATGTTAGTTTGAATTTTCTAGACTTGTATATAAATGGAATCTTATAGTATGTATACTTTTTGTCTGGCTTCTTTCACTCAACATAGTTATTTTGAAATTCATCCCTGTTGTTGCATGTACCAGTTATTTATTTCTTTTTATTGCTAAATTCCATTGTATGACTATATCAGTTCATGTACTCATTCACCTGTTGCACATTTGGGCTGCTTCCAGTCTTACTCATTTTCAATGATCCTTGTCATGCAAGACCTTGGCAAATAAGATACTTTGTTCCTTTAGCACGGAGCTTTGAGTCTCACTGCAAACTTAACTGCCTAGGGAACTGTCAAGAGTAAGCAAGAACTCAAAATGGATTTATACACTATTTTCATATTTTTAATTTCACAAGGAACCCTTTGTTTCCCATATATAAGTTAATGCTTTACTATGTAAATCTTTTTTTTAATCACTTTAAATGATCTACCGTGCACAAAAAAGTAAAATAATAATAATAAAGCATTTGTGTTTCCACAGTCAATAACTGAAAAGCTTAATGGCATTGTCTCATTCCCTGTGCCCAAGAAGCTCCCGACAATGGCCAGTATTGACGACTGCTACACCTCAGTCAGGGCCTGCACTGCCACCTTGGGCAACTTCACCAATGCCACTTTTGATGCCATTTCCAAGACCTACAGCTATTTCACCCCTGACCCTTGGAAAGAGACTGTGTCCACCAAGTCTCCCTGTCAGGAATTCACTGACCATCTTGTAAATACCCACACTAGAGTCTCTGTGCAGAGGACCCAGACTCCACTGTGGCCACCACATAGTTTTATATAAGAAAAATAAAATGAATGAAAGTCTGTTCATAAATAAATAAATAAATTAATAAAAAGCCTAACATTTTGTTGGGTTTTTGTTTGTCTGTTTTAGATATTTTAGTAACAAAACAAAGGTAATATAGGCTTAAATGATTCCATATAAAACATCTTAACAATACCAGAATCATATCAAAAAGGAAATCATAGGTTGGAAGATACATTTGTTGAAAATGGTTGGTATATATAATTGACAGATTACTTCAGAAATAGAAAGTAAATGTTTCAATTTTTTCAGCTTTTTAAATGTGTCACATTAAGTCTGTATTATTTTTCTACGTTAAACAATTTTAAAATTTCCTTTTCCTTTTTTACTTCCACTTCCCCTTCCTCTACCCCTTCCCTTTCCTTTTTTCCCTTTCCTCCCCTTAAATTCTCTCCCTATACAATTCAATTCTAAATCTATTAATGGGAGCAGAGCACTCCTTCCTCCTTCTGCAGCAGAAGCTCAGAGTAGAGTATGTAAGACTAAGCCGGGTAAGGAGGGGGTCAAAGGGGAAGCAATGTAAGAAGTTTTGGACCCCAAGGTGAGAAGGACATCCACATAGGAATGTGGGCGTCTGTCCCTCTGTGACAGGCCAGAGCTGAGGAGGGTGAGGAGGAAGTGTACCCTGGATTATCCTGGGGACCGAGAGTCTGAATGTGGTGGGGAGGGCATTCCCACTAAGGAGCAGCTGGAGTGTGGTTGCAGAGCCCAAGCAGGGCAAGGACAACATCTACACGGAGGAAGGAGTGGCAGAAGAAATGGGAGATTAGCTATAAATTAGAAAAATGATCAAATAAGTAATTTTATTAAATACAATGGAGAACAGTTTTCTCAATGTAAACAATAAAATTATAAATACAAAAGCCTACGATATTGAATAGGAGTCTGGAATCTTGTTTGAGTTCATAGTTTTCAATTTAAACATATATGATGATTGATAAACTGAAAGTAAAATATACATATATAGAGGCGTATGTGTGAGTGTGTGTGTGTGTAGACTGGGAGTACCAAGGTTCCAATATTAATGACTATACCTAGGAACCAGATTTTGGTTTCTAAATTTTCTACTGAAACAAATTAGAACTCCTTGGGCAAATGGTTAATTCTGGAGTTGTGGTAGGAAAAGCACAAGACAGCCTGGAACTTCTTACTGTGCCCCGAAGGAAGAAAGTGTTGGAAGAATAATGGAAACATAACAAATGAACCCAAAGCCAGACTGAATGGGCCCCTAACTGGCCAAAGTGAGAATATTTTGAATATCCAAGTAAATGATAATTATGACCCGTTAAATATAAAGAAAACTGAAAAAAATTACATAAGCATGTATATGTGTATCAGTTTATGAAAAACAGGATATTTATGTAGTTTCAAATTATATCTTTCCCAAAATCCTAATAATTATAAGGAAAAGATAATCTTTCTGATAGAGAAACCTGAAACATATCAACTTTATCGAGTGATCAAAGTGAACATCAGTAATGAGGCAAACTGAAACTGTGTACTACCTGATAAGATACAGTAAAAAGAACATATCATCACTTTTATGATATTCTTGAGGAAGATACATGACATGAATATAATCATGAGGAAAAACCAGAAAACATAAATTAAGGGACAATCCACGAAACAACTGGCCTGTAATCTTCAAAGCCAAGAAATATACTCCAGTAAAGCTGAAACAAATAAATGCAATGAATGATTCTGAACTGGATTATCTTATTATAAAGGATGTCATTGGGAGATGGTGAAATTTGTATTGGGTCTAAGAGTTAGATGTTGGTAATGAATCTATGTTAATTTTTGATTATTGAATTGTGAGACTTTCTTCTTTCTTTCTGTCTTGTCTAGAAGAATGTCCATGTTTCCAGGAAAAATACATTATACTATTTAGGACTGATGAAGTACTGGGGTCAGGAATTTACTCCTAAATATTTAAGAAAAAATTATTCTTTATATTGTACTCCTAACTCTTCTATAGCTTTGTGACTGTTCTACATTAAAAAAAAAAATTTAACACAGCAGTATTTAAATAAAGACAAATGGGAACATTATTCAGCATTATGATATAATAAGAAAACAAACAGGACAGAGTTAAATATACCATTTTGAATAACTTTTTAAGGAAATGTAAACATTAGACAACATCATTACCATTTATAGTTTTCTAAATGAATTGGTATGGTAATTTAATGATTTATAATTATATGCCTAAATAGCTCACATAACAATCTGTTCATATATATTTAAATCAATTGCATAGTCAATGAGTTCCTCTCATATATCCTGAATAATCCTTATTAATTTCTTCTCAATGAATACGTGATGCTTAATTTGGTTAAACAAATACCTTAACCATCATAAATTAATTCAGGCCATGCGCTTAATATTCACAGTGAATTCCAGCTCAGAGAAAACCACATTGATAAATTAAAGGTGCTCCAGGCAAGAAAAATAATTTCAAAAATCTCGTATTATTACTATGTTGAATTTAATTACTTCCCCCGTTCCATAGCATTGTGCCTACTCTTTAGGAAACTTCTAAAAATCAATTATAAAGAACCAACATGTCAGGAAAATGTTGAGGATATAGCATATTTCAGTGATCTGTACACTAATTAAGAGGGAGAACAGATTTGGATTAAAGTTATGGGTACCTGGACAACCCAGTTCTATCTTTTTAATTCTTTAACCTCTTTTCAAGAGCACAAATGAATCTAGTATGGATCCCTCCTCCTCACAGCATAGTACACCTACTGTCTTCTGATGTCTTTTTCTGAGGAGATAGGGAAGGTTTCCTTTGAAGATCTGGGACACAAATAATATCAACTGCCTTGAGGGGAGTTCAATATTTGGACAGGAACAGGAGGACTAAGGAAAAAAATCTCTGATCCAAAGTTGTAGGAAAACTTACCATCTGTGGGCCTCATAGAGTGAAGACTGAATCCTTTGAGGGACAGGCTTGTTGATAGCACAAGTTTGGGGAGATAGTTCTGTTCCATGGAACCTCTCTCTGATTAGGTGGGACCACACCAGGCAGGGATCCCTGAGGATAAGTCAGGGCCTGCTAGCTCCAAGAGTAGCTACAGATAGTAGGAGTCGGACTTCCCTTCTGTTTTCTCCTGAAAATTTTTTAACATTTTATTTCGAGTGATAATCTGGTCTCAACAATTACTCTAGTAAAATAAGGGCAAAAACTGTAATTGAAATGAAACTGCTGTGAATAAAGCAGTAGCAGCATAGGAAAGGCATTTGTCCAGAAGCTAGAGGAAGTTAGCATCACCATGATGTGATGATATTTAAACCTAATAGCAGGAATCTCCAACAAGCATTTAGCCACTATATTACTTAATAGCTGGCCTGGACTCGGGGAGCAAATAATAATTCTCTAGGGATTCTCAGATAGCCTTACATATCATTATGAAATATTAGACTTTTTGCTCAAAGTAAATGGCTCCCTAGCTAAACGTGTTTTGCGGTATTCATGAAAATGAGATTTAACAAGCTGGTGAAGACTGGGAAACACTGGGGAAAATTTTAAAAGAAGGAAACAATTCTAAATGTACATTGAAATCACTGCAATGTACTGCAGATGAAGTTCTGAAAATACGTGTCACCCTCAAAATATGCCAAATGATTTCATACAATAGGTAGAAAAAAGGCAACATTAGCTTTTGCATTGAAATTCATCTGTACCCAGGAATTCAATGCACTGACATATATAGATTATATATATATATATATATAATATATGTATTTTATATATAAATTTATATATATTTATTTATATATAATATATATGTATAATTATATTTATATGTAATTATATATAATATATATAATTATAAATCTATATATATAGATTTTATATATATTATATATGTATTTTATATATTTTTTTAATTTAAAAATTTTTATTCAGGTATAATTAATATAGTGCCGTATTAGTTTCAGGTATACAATACAATGATTCAATGATTATATACATTTTCCACTGCTCATCAAGATAAGTGTGCTTTTTTTTAAGATTTTATTTTATTTATTTGTCAGAGAGAGAGAGAAAGAGAGGGAGCACAAGCAGAGGAGAGGCAGGTGGAGGAAGAAGCAGGCTCCCCGTGAGCAAGGTGCCTGAGGCAGGACTTAATCCCAGGATGCTGGGACCACAACCTGAGCGGAAGGCAGCCGCTTAACCAATTGAGCAACCCAGGTGTCATGATAAGTGTGCTCTGAATCCCTTTTATCTATTTCACCCATCCCCCTCACCTACCTCCCCTCTGGCCACCACCAGTTTGTTCTCTCTATTTAAGAGTCTGGTTTCTTTTTGTTTGTCTTTTTTCTTTGTTCATTTGTTTTGTTTCTTAAATTCCACACATTAGTAAAACCATACGGTATTTGTCTTTCTCTGTCTGACTTGTTTCATTTAGCATTGTACCCTCTAGGTCCATTCATGTTGTTGCAAATGGGAAGATTTCATTCTCTTTTATAGCTGACTAATATTCCATTGTGTGTGTGTGTGTGTGTGTGTGTGTGTGTGTGTGTGTGTATACACACTAAATCTTTATCCAGTGTGTGTGTGTGTGTGTGTGTGTGTGTGTATATACACACTAAATCTTTATCCGTTCATCCATCAGGGACACTTGAGCTGCTTTCATATCTTGGCTTTTGTAGACAGTGCTGTAATAAACATAGGGGTGCATATATCTTTTCAAATTAGTGTTTTCATTTTCTTTGGGTAAATACCCAGTAGTAGAATTACTGGATCATATGGTAACCTTATTTGTAATTTTTTGTGGAATCTTCATACTGTTTTCTGCAGTGACTGCCCCAATTTGGATTCCCACCAACAGTCCAATGTATTCACTTTAAATATTCCTCTAGTTAAGTAAAATGATACTTCCTCTCCAGGGTCATCCTGTATGAAAAAAGATTTGAAGAAGTCTCTCTCTTAGGACTCTACAATTATTTCCAGTTATAGTACAACCTTCCCAAATATGGAATCATTGGATAAAATGAAACTATCTTTATTAGAAAAGGCAACCATTCTCTTTAAATTATGAAACTTAAAAAAATACATGTTTAGTTTCATACTGAAGATGCTCTATGAAAGTTAGCTGAAATATGTCTCTTGAAGACAATTCTTTCTGAAGGAAATGATATTTACCTAGAATTACATACTAAAAGACTAAAAAACCCTTGTTTATTGTAAACAATCAGGCTTTTTGGTATGGGTCATGGCAAAACAATTTTCTAGAATTTTTTTTTTAACATTCTCTCGTTGCTTTGGCATAATATAGATTCAATTCCAAGTTTTCTAATCTGTCAGTGACTATAATAAAGCAGATCCAAATCACACAGTGTAGCTCGGCTATCGGTGAGTCAAAATTATTAGCAGCTATATTGATCCTCAGAGTTCCTTTTAGAAAATAAGAATGCTGCTACCAGTAAATGAAGATGACAATGAAAAATCAGCACTAAGGGTGCAGCTTACTGATTATATCCTATTTTGACAAGGTCAATAAATATAGCAAGAACATATTGATTTTGTTCCCTAATTTTCTCTTGTACCTTCCAATGAGGAATACCATACCCAATCACTATGATATGGATAACATGTGACACTGCAACATCCATGAGATCTGACTTGACAGGCTATATGACAGCTAATTCCAAAGGAGTTTGATCAGGAGATTATGGTCACAGTAGTTGTGCAGGATAATACAAACACAACTATGATCAGTCTTTTAAACTCATTTGTTGAAACTGGTGAAAAATATACCTCTCTATCATACTCATATTTACCACAGGTACAAAAAACTACAAATGTTTGGGATGACTTCTCAAATAGTTGCACGAAATGATAAATGTAGGTTACCTGCTGATTTGGAGTAATAGCTCAAGTTCCTATCAATTTTAACGGTTTTCATGTCTAATCAGAAATGGGGCATTAATCCTATCAAATTACAAATATTCCCTGCATTTACTCAACATACACTTTATGTAACATGTTGAAAAGCTATCATCACTAATGTTTGCTCTAAAATTAAAAAAAATAGTTCAACAACTACAAGGAATAGCTTTTCATTTATAGAATTTGGGGAGGGATTTTAAGCCACAGGTAAAACTTTTATCTGAGATATTTAAAGCCTTCAGAAGACAAAACAACCACAATAACAATTAATTTCAAATGCTGAAAATTCTTCATATTGCCAGAGGTAAATATTTGAAATTAACTTTGACTTAGGACTACATGATTGTGTGTGCATGTGATGTGTGTGTGTGTGTGTGTGTGTGTATAGAAAGAAGACAGGGTGTGGGATTACTGCAATGCAAACTTTCTGAATATGCAAGACACAGCAAAATCCTATTCTAGAGTGGTAAGTTTGTAAACATTGAACAACAAAGCTGCTCTCAATGGTATAAAAGTTCCACCTCTGGATGCGTAAGTTGTTATGAAGGCAATGGATTTGAGCTTCCTTTGAGAGGCCAATACAAGGCATTATGGTCCTTGGAATGCATGAAAAATTACAAGCAAGAGAGGGCTCCTATTTGGGAAGGAATATTTGCCCTAGATATTAGAAGCAACAAGAACCTAAATAAAGAAATCAGCCACAGGAAATTCCTTAAGAAGTAGCATGTCAAATAAGTTTTAACTACAGTAATATTTGGCTTATAGTTTTCATATGTGGTTATCTCCAAATTTTAACAGAATTTATTTAGTAAACTTGTATTAATTACACCTTGGGTAAAAGAGACAGATGCTGTCTTCCATATTTAGAAAGTGAAACATACTGGAAGAAATACAGCAAGGAGAATACGTTATAAAATGAACAGTGAAGAATGGAAAAGAAGCACTGAACAGCAATTTTAAATGACACGTAAAAAAAAGGAACAACTAGCAAAAAAAAGCAACTTCATGATTCTTCAGAAGTATTAGAGAGGTGCTGGACTGTTTGCTGTCACACAAAATAGGTACTCAGAATGTTGCTTAGATAGTGATAGAAAGGAAGGCCCCATATGGCTTATACAGATTATTGCTCTTTGGTCCAAGCACAGACTCTTGATGATTCCATTCCTCTATGATTTCAACCATATATTGTTCAATCCACAGAAATTGCCCCCTTAAAATACACGCCAGTTGTGGCTGCTTATCACCACCTCCACCACAACCATTCCAGGGCAAGACACCGTTTACACCTGAACCACTACAATATTTTCTAACAGTTCTTACCTACTGCTTTATCTCCTTTGCATCTTTCTGTATACACAGATCATATTTTCAAATGGTAAATCAGATCACATTATTTACCTAATCGCAGTTTTACTCCCCTTTAATGTTAAATATCTTAACATTATTTACAAGGCTCTGACTCCTGCCTAATGTTTAATCACTCTCCCTGATAGTCTCTCCATTTTAGCAGCACAAAATTTTGTTATTCCTCAAAGGCATTACTTAGCATGTCTATGCTTGTGTTTCTCCCTGCATTGTTTTTTCTCACATCATCCAATGGCTTGTTCCTTCACATAGCTCAAGACTCTACTCAAATAGTATCTTACTGAAAATAAAGTTTCCATCATTCTCTACTTTATTTGTTACATGATATATGTTACTGTTATTTTTTTTAAATTTTGCAGTAACTTTTCATTTTAATTCCTTTTCATCTCAAATAAATAAAAAAAAGTTGTAAGAGAAGTTCAAGAAATCCCTATATGTCCTTTGTTCATATTCTTTACATTTTATTCACTGCTTCTGGTTTATCATTCTCTCTTTATCTATCTATCTATCTATCTAATATAGTATAATACAATACAAAGTAGCAGACTCCTGTAAGTAATGATAAACTATTTCCCTGTAATGATAAATAACAATGTTTCAGGGCTGAAAAATCAAGGGGAATGCAAAAGCTGAAGCAGTAAAAAGTGAAAGGTAATCTCTTTGGGAAGTGGTGAGTAATCTAACATGACCTGAAGTCAGAGAATGAATGGAAGCATGCATTTGAGAAATGCTATATATATATATAAAATGTTACATATTATAGTCTATAATTTATCTGTCTATATATTTCTTACAGTCTTTATAAAGCAGCATACAAGGATTCTCTCCTTCACTCCAGTTGGGCTTTTAGACCTCTTTCCATTTACCCATCAAAAATGTTTTTGTCAAGGTTACTGTCAACATTGCTAAATTAAATTGGCAATTTATAGACCTACTTATATAAACAGAAATCCAAATCATTATTACAGTGATCACTATAATAATAAATAATAATAAAGTCATTAAATCACCTCTTGTGGCCATTGTTAACTCTAAATTTGTATGCTCTGCAAATACCAGGAAAAACATATCTTCATTCTGGTGGTTTAGTGACACAAAAGAGAAAGAATAACTGTTCCAGTGTACAAATATCATCCTTGGTTTTCCAATCACATATAGAAAATAACATGCCCTTTAATGTAAAATTAGATGCAAGTGATGTAATAAGCTCATAAGTATTTGGGTATAATTGAGGTAAAGTTGAAAAATGAAAGAAGAAATACCCAATAACTTATTACTTTTCACTTTTTAGAATTTCAATTACTCTGAAAGATTTCAAAATATGAAACTGAGTGATCCATACCATTGACTTAGTTTGGTCATATTCTGTTAAAAATTATGAGTGACTATGCAGTTAATATACAAGATTATTAAAAAGTAAAGTGACAATCATACCTATATCACTGTTACGTAGACCATAGGAATTATATAGGCAAAATAATTATATTTTAAAATTTCTAATATGGAGGCACCTGGGTGGCTCAGTCAATTAAGCATCTGACTCTTGATTTTGGCTCAGGTCATGATCTCAGGGTTGTGAAACTGAACTCCACATCTGGCTCTGCACTCAGCACAAAGTCTGCTTGTTCCTCTTCCTCTGTTCCTCTCCCTGCTCACACACACACACTCTCAAATAAATAGTGTTCCAAAAAAATTCCTAATAGGACTTATATAGCAAAAAAAAAAAAAAAAAAAGGCAATGGAAACAATTTAAACATCCATCAACAGCTGAATGAAGAAACAAACTATGGTATATCCATACAATGGATTACTAGTCAGCAAGACAGGAATGAACTATTGATACATGGTACAACATGAATGAACCTCAAAATAGTTATGTTAAGTGAAAGTAAGCAGACAAAAAGAATACACACTATATGATTCTATTAATACAAAATTCTAGAAAATACAAACTGATCTCCAGTAACAAAAGTTGATCAGTGGTCCCTGTCAAAGAGGGATGAGCAAGAGGAATTACTAATGTTCATAACAAAACTTTGAGAGAATGTTGATATGTTTGTTATCTTGATTGTGGTGATGGTTTTATAGGTAAATATATATGCCAGAACTTATCAAAGTGTATACTTTACTACATGCAGTTTATTGTATACCACCTGTACCTCCATAAAACTTTTTTTAAAAAGAAACAAAAGAGACATTGAAAAAAATTCCTACCATGCTTTTTCGAGTAAAGATGGACCTTCTCATTTTGTAGATTAAAACACTGAGGTGGTTATTGAAAAAGTTGTTTGATATTCTCTTTTTTGAACAGCAGTCCATTTTTTAATTAAAACTGATCAGGGTCTACTCTCTCTGAGTAAAACCTGACTCTCTTGTCCACATTAGCAAGCCACAGTTCCATTCTCTTAACTGATTTGAGCTCAGATTTATGTCCCAAATGGCCCCATTAGCCAGGTTGGTTTTCACCCCATGAGGATAATGGCATCTGTGACATCACAGACAGAGGACTTCTTCACTGAAGAAAGTGCCAGAGAAAGTGTTTATAAAAAGATAATGATTAGATAAAAGGTGAGATAAATTTCTTTATGTGTTGAATGCTCCCTACAGCTTAATTAATGGGGTCATGCACCTATTTATCTATGCTATGTTTCCCATTTCATTTTCTGCTCTCCTATACAGGGTAATTGGTAAAGATGAGTCTCTTTGTGTCCTTTATTCCTAATGTTTAAAAAGAAATGGACTTTACTTCTAACTGAAGTTGAAGAGATAGAATATAAGTAGTCATAATAAAAGTATATATATATATATAATCAATTTGTACTTATTTATGGATAGGTCAGATCTACTTAATTTTTTTTTTTTTAGTAAAGTCAAATCTTACTAACTTCCCTTTGCATGGAAATATTTTTTAGTATGTGTTCATAATGCACTCCTATGATTTTAGTAGCAATATTATACAATGTGACAGCAAAATAAGTCCTATAGACTTTAAATAATTCATTCTACTTGAATTTTGGATTTTAAAATTTGTTTATTTATGCAAAGACTCATTTTTCTAAAGCCTCCATACCTCAACCAGGATTTAATAGTTAATAAATTTCTATGTGTGAGAAAAATAAACACTACCATGTTTGTGTTTTCATATCTCTCAAAACATAAGCTGATTCTAATACATGGGAAAATGTGCAGGATTTTAGCACATAGTAACTAGTTAGTGATTTTTTTTTCACAAGTGTAGAAAACAATGATACACTAATAACTAAATAAAGTTCCTTCTCAGAAGTGCACATTTCCATTTGTAACTTCATTCTGAATTCATAGGATCTCAAAAGATTTTTTTAAAAAATTAAAGACCATTTTGCCACAGTGAACAGTTTGACTATAATCTTACTTGACAGCTTCCTTACTGGAATTTCCATAATAATTTTGTTAATTACTTGTTTGTCAACTTCATATTGTACCTCCCAGTTTAGAGAACAGTCTCAGCTTCAGACTTCCCATGTTCTAATACAGATTGGATTTATAAGGTCATTTTATCCCTCTCAGTCCCATTTCCCTTATCAATAAAACAGGAATATAATATCTCTCATATGGCTGTTGTAAGGATCAAATAAAACAATATCCTTTAAACAACTGTGTACACAGTAACTACAATATGCTGGATATTTGTCAAAAATGCTAATCGATATCTATGAAACTGGAAGTCAACCGCAAGAAAAATTTTGGAAAGATCACAAATACATGGAGTTTAAAAAATATCCTACTACACAATGAATGGGTCAACCAGGAAATCAAAGAAGAAATTAAAAAATACATGGAAACAAATGAAAATGAAAACACAATGGTCCAAAACCTTTGAGATACAGCAAAGCAGTCCTAAGAGGGAAGTATATAGCAATATAGGTTACCTTAAGGAGCAAGAAAAATCTCAAACAACCTAATCTAAAGGAGCTAGGAAAACAACAACAAATGAAGCCTAAAGCCAGCAGACAGAAGGATATAATAAAGATTAGAGCAGAAATAAATGATATAGAAACTTTTTTAAAAAAAAGAAACAGTAGAACAGATCAATGAAACCAAGAGTTGGTTCTTTGAAAAAATAAATGAAATTGATAAACTTCTAGCCAGACTTATAAAAAAGAAAAGAAAAAGGACCCAAGTAAATAAAATCATAAATGAGAGAGGAGAAATAACAACCAATACCACAGAAATGCAAACAATTATAAGAGAATATTATGAAAAATTACATGCCAACAAATTGGACAACCAAGAAGGAATGGATAAATTCTTAGAAACATATAAACTACCAAAACTGAAACAGGAAGAAATAGAAAACTTGAACAGCAAATAACCAGCAAAGAGACTGAATCAGTAATCAAAAAACTCCCAACAAACAAAAGTCCAGGGCCAGATGGCTTCACAAGCAAATTCTACCAAACATTTAAAGAAGAGTTAATATCTATTCTTCTCAAAGTATACCAAACAATTAAAAAAGAGGAAAGAAAAACTTTTGTATTCATTCTCTGAGGTCAGCATTTACCCTGATATCAAAACCAGATAAAGATTCCACTAAAAAAGAGAACTACGGGCCAATATCCCTGATAAACATGTATGCAAAATTCTCAATAAAATACTAGCAAACCAAATCAATAGTACATTAGAAGAATCATTCACTATGATCAAGTGGGATTTATTCTTAGGCTACAAGGTTGGTTAAATACTTGCAAATCAATCAACATGATACATTACATTAATAACAGAAAGGATAAGAACCATGTGCTCATTTCAATAGATGCAGAAAAGGCATTTGACAAAGTACAGCATCCATTCACAATAAAAACCCTCAACAAAATAGGGTTAGAGGCAACATAAGATAATATAATAAAGGCCATATGCAAAAAACTCACAACTAATATTATCTTCAGTGAGGGAAAACTGAGAGCTTTTCCTTTACGGTCAGGAACAAGATAGGGATGTCCACTCTCACCACTGTTATTTAACATAGCGCTGGAAGTCCCAGCCACAGCAATCAGACAACAAAAGGAAATAAAAGGCATCCAAGTCAACAAAAGGTAAAACTCATTCTTTGCAGATATGATACTCTATATAGAAAACCTGAAAACTCCACCAAAAATTTGCTGGAACTGTCATATGAATTCAGTAAAGTTGCAGGATACAAAATCAATGTACAGAAATCTGTTGCATTTCTATGCACCAATAATGAAGCAGCCGAAAGAGAAATTAAGGAATCAATCCCTTTTACAATTACACCAAAAAAAGATACCTAGGAATAAACCTAACCAAAGAGGTGAAAGACTTTGTACTCTGAAAACTATAAAACACTGATAAAAGAAATTGAAGGCGACACACAGAAATGGAAAGACATTCCATGTTCATGGTTTGGAAGAACAAGTATTGCTAAAATGGCTACACTACCCAAAGCAATCTACACATTTAATGCAATCCCCAGCAAAATACCAACAGCATTTTTCACAGAGCTAGAATGAACAATCCTAAAATTCTCATGGAACCACAAAAGATCTCAAATTGCCAAAACAATCCTGAAAAAGAAAAGCAAAGCTGGAGGCATCACAACAGTATGGTACTGGCACAAAAACAGACACATAGATCAACAGAACAGAAAACCCAGAAATAAACCCACACTATATGGTCAATCTCTGACAAAGCAGGAAAGAATATGCAATGGGAAAAAGACAGTCTCTTCAACAAATGGTGTTAGGAAAACTGGACAGCAACAAGCTAAAGAATGAAACTGGACCACTTTCTTATACATACACAAAAACAAATTCAAAATGGATGAAATACCTAAATGGGAGACAAGAAACCATCAATCCTAGAGGAGAACACAGAAAGTAACCATTCTGACATTGGCTATAGCAAATTCTTTCTAGTTATGTCTCCTGAGGCAAGGGAAAGAAAAGTAAAAACAAACTATTGGGACTTCATCAAAATAAAAAGCTTCTGCACAGCGAAAGGAAACAATCAACAAAGCAAAAGGCAACAATGAAATGGGAGAAGATATTTGCAAATAAAATATCCAATAAAGGGTTTGTATCCAAAATATATAAAAACATACAACTCAACATATAATAACAAATAATCCAACTAAAGATTGGGCAGAAAACATGAATAGACATTTTTTCCAAAGAAGACATCCAGATGGCTAACAGACACATAAAAAGATGCTCAACATCACTCCTCATTAGGGAAATACAAATCAAAAGTACAATGAGATATCTCATGCCTGTTAGAATGGCTAAAATCAACAGGTGTTGGTGAGGATATGGAGAAAGGAGAACCCTATTGCACTGTTGATGGGAATGCAAACTGGTATAGCTACTCTGGAAAACAGTATGGAGGCTCCTCAAAAAATTAAAAATAGAATTATCCTATGATCCTACAATTGCATTACTAGGCATTTACTTAAAGAATACAAAAATAATAATCAAAGGAATACATGCACCCGATTTTTATAGCAGCATTACCTACAATAGCCAAATTATGGAAAGAGCACAATTGTCTGTTGACCGATGAAAGGATAAAGAAATGTAATCACACACACACACACACACACACACACACACACACACACACACACTGGAATATTACTCTGCCATCAAAAAGAATGGAATCTTGCCATTTGCAAGGATGTGGATAGACCTAGAGAGTATTACGCTAAGTGAAATAGGTGAGTCCGAGAAAGAGAAATACCACATGATTTCACTTGTATGTGGAATTTAAGAAACAAAACAAACAAACAAAGGGGAAGAAAAGAGAGGCAAACCAAGGAACACACTCTTAACTATAGAGAACAAACTGATGGTCACCAGAGGTGAGGTGCGTGGGGGAATGGGTGAAGTAGGTAATAGGTATTAAGGAGGGCATTTGTTCTGATGAGCACTGGTGTTGTATGGAAGTGCTGAATCACTATATTGAACACCTGAAACTAATAGTACACTGTATGTTAACTAACTGGAATTTAAATAAAAACTAAAAAGAAAATCATTCAATATGAATACAAAAGTGTTACATGTTTTATGAAGTATAAATGCTCTTAGTCTATTAGTTTATCTCATTTATAAAATCTATGTAAATCAGTTGCTTAGCAACCACTCTAAATTTACATATTTAAAAAAGAAAATATTCTCAATACATTAAATAATTTAAAGATTAAGATTAAGCAAACATTTTCAACATGAGAAAGAAATGATCACAGTTTTACTGATGTTTTCATAAATATGTTCAATAGATTGTAAGAATCTAATGTATATAGTTCATTATGCAATTAAGGTGATAATATAAAGTACTGAAATATTTTCTTTAAAAATTAAAAAAAATTAACTAATATAATCCTAAAACAACCTTGTTATTATTCTCATTTGACATGCCAGGAGATTGAGATACAGGGAGATGAAGTAAGTTCTCTAAGGTCTAACAACTAGGCAGGGCTTCAATCCTGGTAGTCGATAAATTGATAAACTCCAATTAGCAAATACAGATGGCCTAATCACATTCACCAGGCATGGCCTGTGTGTGTGCATGCGTGCGTGTGTGTGTGTGTGTATGATTGCATTTCATTGAGCTTCCTTGTATCTGTGGGATTATTTTTTTTATCAAATGTTATTCCCCGGCGCAAGTAGTTGTCTCTTACACATAAACCAATCGTTACTAAACTGAAATATCAAGGGGAATCATCCACTGGTATTTCCTTGGGTGTATGTGTATCTGTACCAGCTTCTCTCCCAGACTTTGCCATGCAAATTCTAATTGCTTTGGTCTCCCGAGTTTCCAATCATAGTCTCTTCAATTCTACAAGATTATAAACTTTTTTGGAGTTGCCTCTCTGCACTCCAGTCCACAAACTATCCATAAGCAGCAAGCTGTGAAATTACTCTATTTTACTCTATTTACCACGGATCAGAACCCTGTACTACTTGTTGTCCAATGTCTCAAAACCATTGCTTCATATATTTTGTCCAGTTTCTAGTTGTTTAATAAATCTGGCCCTTGTTATTCAACCATGGCTAGATAAATTCTTCATTTATTTTAATCTGTAATTTATTATTTCTTTTATTTGGAAATGTTTGCATTAGGTACATATATATTTAAGGATTATCAGACCTTGCTGATGAATGGACACCTTTATTATTATAAAATGATCTTTTACATATGAAATATTCCTTCTTCTTCAGCCTGATTTTTCTGATACTAATATACACACTACAAATTTCTTATGATCAGTGTTTGCATAGAATGTATCTTTCTAAACTTTTACTTCTAATCTAGCTATAACTTTAAAAATACACCCACTATGTATCAAACTTGGTTATCTCTACCTTTTAATTAGAATGATTAAACCCTTTGAATATTTTGTGATTATCAACATATTTAGTATAAATCTATATATTCAATCTTGCTCTAAATTTTGCTATTTGATTCTAATTTGTTTTATTCTGTGTTTGCCTCCTCCTCCCCTTTTCTTTTCTACCTGCTTTTGGATTGAGCATATTTATATTCCATATTTTGTTAATTTCTAGCTCTTTAGCTAATTTCGTTTTAATTTTAGTGTGTTTTCAAGAGTTACAGTAAGCATTTTTAATTTATCACTCTGCCATCAAATAATATTGTGTTAATTCTCATATAAATTTAAGAATCTTATATTGCCATTTCTTCCTTCCATGCTTTTGCAGTTGTTGCCATATGTTTTACTTCTTTGTGCTTGAAACCATATACGTGCTTATTTGTTTGTTTGTGTTTTGTTTTGTTTTTTGCTTTAGTATCCCAGTTGTATTTTTTTATAATAGGCTTTATATTTTTAGAGAAGTTTTATGTTCACAGCAAAATTGAGAGGAAAGTACAGAGATTTTCCACACACAATCTGTAGCATATACAAAAAGCTCCCCCACTATTAACATCCTACATCACAGTAGCATGCTTGTCATAATCTATGAACCAACCATGATACATCATTATCGCCCAAAGGTCATAGATTACATTAGAGTTCACTCTTGGTGTTGTATATTCTATGGGTTTTGACAAATGTATAATGACTTATATTCACCCTTTTAATATATAGAATAGTCTCACTGCCCTAAAAATCCTATGTGCTCCACTTATTCATCCCTTTCTCCTCTTTAAGCCCTGGAACTCATTAATATTTTTACTGTCTTTCATAGTTATGCCTTTTTCAGAATGTCATAATTGGAATCATATGGTACATAGCCTTTTTGGATTGGCTTCTTTCATAGATTGTCCCTTCAGAGATGTATGTAAAAAGTTATTGCCAAACACAAGGTCATCTAGGGTTCTCCTATGTTATCTTCCAGGAATTTTATACTTTTGCCCTTTACATGATCCCTATCATCCATTTTGTGTTAAATTTCATGAAGTGTATTAGACCTGTGTCTAGATTCTGTTTTTTTTTTTTTTTTGCATGTGGCTGTCTGTGTCTAGATTTTTTTTTTTTTTTTTTTTTTTTTTTTTTGCATGTGGCTATTTTTCTCAGCATCATTTCTTGAAAAAAAAACAAACAAACTGTCTTTTCTCCATTTTATTGCCTTCCACTATTTAGAATTTGCCTCCAGACAGAAAGCTTTGCTAATCCCAGTGAGGAAGATCTTCACGTGGAGTGGTGGCCCAAGCACGGGGTATTGGATCCTAAAGATTGTAAAGGGCTTTTATGAAGAAGGCTAAGTGGCAGATCAAAGCCTGAGAAGGATCAGGTGGGTGTCCGGGTGGAAAGAAATCAAAGAAAGGGTGCTAAGTCTTCAAAAACCAAATTTCTGCACTTACTCTTATCCGATGTTTGTGAGCAGTATTTTTTCCACCACTTTTTGTCTAATTTACTAGTTATGCATTATACAATGCAAATCCTTTAGAAAGTATTCCTTCACGGGCAGAAGCAGAAATCCTATTTATATTTTCCTATTTGTTTCTAGGTATTTAAAACCATGCGTTCATACTTTCACCACCAGTGCCAAGATAATAATTTTCTTCCTTTTGATGATTCTCTTTCCAAACAGTGAGAAACCTGCTTCCATTATCCTTAATATGTTCATTTATTTGATCCATCCTCCTAAATCTAACAACCCCTCTTCCTTTGCCAGTGCCCATGGTGACCCACTGAGGCTCTAATACCCACCCAGATGTTCCCTCCCCCATGCAAACATCCTCATGATCCCCATTAGGGTTTCAGCATTCTAAGCCAGACCTTCCTCTACCTGATGAGGCCTTCCTCCTCTGTGCTCCTGTCTTTGTCCTACCTGCACTCTGACACCTTACGCAGGACTGCCCCCAGTTTTGGATGTTTTCCTTACTCATTCAGACTCTGAACAACTCTGCCAGGCTGCTCTCCCTCAAGGACACCTTTCTTACCATTTTAGGTTCTGTTGCCCTTTCATTGTGCTTTTTCCCACACAGACACTTTTCCAATTCTTCTCAAGCTCAGAATGGCCACAATGGGCTCTCTCTCTTTGTGGAAGCACTTCACACCATTCGCACTCCAACACCTGGTGCCTCACACCACTCCGTATGAAGACCTTCTTCACCATGCTGGGGCTCTCACACTGCTTGTCAGGCCACACTTTCACAGGGATGCTCTTCTTCCTGACCTAGGCTCTGACTCTTCATGCTAGGTTACCTTAAAATCTGTCACCCCATCTCAGGCTACTTCCATGAATTAGCCTCTCAGTATGGATGTCTTTGTCACTCTGCTTGGGCTTTGACACCCTAAGCCAGGATACCTCCCCAAACGATGTTTACTTTGCTCTGCTCCCAGCTAAAGGCTTTAGGGTTGAATAATTAATGAAGGAAAGGTAAAGGTAGAGGAAGATAAAGAGGAGAGTAGAAGGAATAGGAGAGGTAAACTCAATAGTGTTTGAAGGCATTCAGTTATATAATATAATCTAGGTAGAGTATGTAGAGGAAGATGAATCATTGAGTAGTTATATTATAGGTCACTGCGTACTTACTCCTCTTCTACTTCCAAATAATTTAAAAAAATCAAATAATAAAGTGCATTTTTATAACAGTAAGGTATAATATTTTTTCAGGAAAGGAAGGGTGCATGATTTCAAAGAGATTATTTTTATTGTTTATCTTAACTAAGACTTATTTATACATACTGACAAATACAGATGCTTAATAATTCCAGTAGGTTAAGAAATCCATAAATTAGGTAATCATTACATGTCTATCTGCACCTGTACTATAGAAAATTTATAATAAAAATTCCATTTATTAAATTAAAATCTAAGAGACTATCCATAGTTGGGTGAATCTATTGATTCAAACTTGCTATGTTAGAAATAGATGAAAAGTCAATTGCAGTTTCTTTTGTTCTAACAACAAAAACTAATAAAAAGAAACATTTAGAATTTGTGAATCCACACTTATGGAAATAAAAGCTATTTTGTGGCACAAATCAAAATGTCATAGTATTAAGATAAATGCAATTTTATTCATAATTTTGCAATGGAGATAACTTACATATACCACATAGAAGAAAAATGTTTACTTATGGCAAGAGAGACTATTGTTAATGTTGTCCTACGGACCAAGTGAATATTTTAAGTTGGTTATTTGAACCTCTATGTTTCCTACTCTCAGAACCAGTTATAAGAGTTCAGCATTCTGTACTGGAGACTTCCTCTGTTTCTGTCAATTTATTTTGACTTCTAGATTAAAGGGCTTTTGATAGGAGGATGGCAAATTTTTTTGTCAGCTGTTGGTTATTTGAACCTCTATGTTTCCTACTCTCAGAACCAGTTATAAGAGTTCAGCATTCTGTACTGGAGACTTCCTCTGTTTCTGTCAATTTATTTTGACTTCTAGAAATTAAAGGGCTTTTGATAGGAGGATGGCAAATTTTATTGTCAGCTTTAAGAAGTGGTGGTTTCAGCAGCAACTGTGGAAACAGTTATTTCAGGTTGAATTCAGTATTGGATGATCCTGCAGTTAGGGTTTACATTGTCTCCAACTGGGCATAACTGGGACTTATCCTGAAACAATGTAGTCATATTAATTGGTTATAACTCAGTGGGTAGAGATAAGATAGTTACAAAAGCTTAGACTAGCCTCCAAAGATGTGAAGATGGATTTGGGGCAGAATGAGAGTGAGGGTAAATAAATCAAGTTTAGTGGAGTAATAATGAAAGTAAGTTCATTATTTTATGATTCATACTTAAATTTTATTCTTAAATATTGGGGATTATTAATAAAATTATTATTTTTCTCTGCTGGACCTTAAAATACTTTCATTTTAAAGATAATGAAACACATTTAAGAGCCTGGAATATGTGTCAGATATCAAATAGGACCTTTAGAAAAATCATTTAACCTTATCTTCACACTTAAATCTCATTTACAATCCATCTAAGTGGTACAGGCAAGCAGCTGAAACTGCAACCTAGATATGGCTGACTTTAATTTTTTTATTATTTTTTTGTATTTTATAGATTTTATTTAATTATTTGATAGAGAGAAATACAGAGACAGCACAAACAGAGGGAGAAGGAGAAGCAGGCTCCCCACTGAGCAGGGAGCTATGGAGTATATGGTATTTTTAATAGGATTCAAACTCTGTTCAACTTATTTCCTTTAGAAATTTCAACATACAATATAGCTTGAAGCCCAGAATTGTGATGGTCCAGTTTCACTTTTCTTTTTCAAGTTTTCTCTGGCTATTTGTGTGTGTGTGTGTGTGTGTGTGTGTGTGTGTGTGGTTCCATACAAATTTTGAGATAGTTTGTTTTAGTTCTGTGAAAAATTCTGATGGTATTTTGATAGGGATGGCATTAAAAATGTGTATATTCTTTGGGTAATATAAACATTTTAACAATATTTGTTCTTCCAATCCATGATCATGGAACATTTTTGCATTTCTTTGTGTCACCTTCAATTACTTTCTTTAGGGTTCTATAGTTTTCAGAGTACAGATCTTTTACCTCTTTGATTAGGTTTATTTCTAGGTATCCCTTATGGTTTTTGATATAATTGTAAATAGGATCAATTCCTTGATTTCTCTTTCTGCTTCTTCATTATTGGTGTATAGAAATGTAACAGACTTTTGTGGTTGATTTTGTATCCTGCAACTTTGCCGAATTCATTTATCAGTTTTAGCAATTTTTTGGTGGAGTCTTTCAGGCTTTCTACATAGAGTATCATGTCGTCTGAGAATTGCAAAACTTTGGCTTCTTCCTTGCTGATTTGGATGCCTTTGATTACTTTTTGTTGTCTGATTGCTGAGGCTAACACTTCCAGTACTATGTTAAATAACAATGGTGAGAGTGAACATCCCTGACTTGTTCCTGACTGTAGAGGAAAAGCTCTCAGTTTTTCCTCATTGAGGATGATATTAGCTGTGTGTTTTTTATATATGGACTTTATGATTTTTAGGTATGTTCCTTCTATCCCTACTTTGTTGAGAGTTTTCATCAAGAATAGATGCTGTATTTTGTCAAATGTATTTTCTACGTCTATTGAGAGGATCATATGGTTCTTATCCTTTTATTAATGTGGTATATCACATTGATTGATTTGTGAATATTGAACCACCACTGGAGCCCAGGAATAAATCCCACCTCATCGTGGTGAATGATTCCTTTAATGTAATGTTGGATTCAATTTGCTAGTATAAATTCTAGGAATTTACCCATTTCCTCCAGATTGCCCAATTTGTTGGCATATAATTTTTCATAATATTCTCTTACAATTGTTTGTATTTCTGTGGTGTTGGTTGTGATCCATCCTCTTTCATTCATAATTTTGTTTATTTGGCCTTCTCTTTTCTTTTTGATAAGTCTGGCTAGGAATTTATCAATTTTATTAATTCTTTCAAAGAACCATCTCCTAGTTTCATTGATCTGCTCTACTGTTTTTGTTGTTGTTGTTGTTGCTGTTTCTATATCATTTACTTCTGCTCTAATCTTTATTATTTCCTTTCTTTTGCTGGCTTTAGGCTTTATTTGCTGTTCCTTTTCTACCTCCCTTAGGTGTAGAATTAGGTAGTATATTTCAGACTTCTTGCTTCTTGAGGTAGGCCTGTATTGCTATGTACTTCCCTCTTAGGATCACTTTTGCTGCATCCCAAAGGTTTTGGACCATCGTGTTTTCATTTTCATTTGCTTTCATGTATTTTTTATTTCTTCTTTAATTTCCTGGTTAACCCATCCATTCTTTAGTAGGATGTTCTTTAACCTCCACGTATTTGTGGTCTTTCCAAATTTTTTCTTGTGGTTGACTTCAAGTTTCATAGCGTTGTGGTCTGAAAATATGATCGCAATCTTTTTGTACTGATTGAGGCCTGATTTGTAACCAGTACGTGATCTGTTCTGGAGAATGTTCCATGTGCACTCAAAGAGAATGTTTATTTTGCTGCTTTAGGATGAAATGTTCTGAATATATCTGTTAAGTCCATCTAGCCCAGTGTGTCATTCAAAGCCATTGTTTTCTTATTATTTTCTGCTCAGATGATCTGTCCATTGCTGTAAGTCAGGTGTTAAAGTCCCCTACTATTATTTCATTGTTATCAGTGAATTTCTTTATGTTTGTTATTGATTTAGATATTTGGGTTTTCCCAAGTTGGGGGGATAAATATTTGCAATGGTTAGATCTTCTTGTTGGACAGACCCCTTCATTACAATATAGTGACCCTCTTCATTCTCTTGTTACAGTCTTTGGTTTAAAATCTAGTTTGTCTGATATAAGTATGGCTGCTTTGGCTTTCTTTTGACATCCATTAACATGATAAATGACTCTCCATTCCTTCATTTTCAAACTGGAGGTGTCTTTGGGTCTAAAATGAGTTTCATGTAGGCAGCATATATATGGGTCTTGTTGTTTTATCCATTCTGATATTCTGTGTCCTTTAATTGGAGCATTTAGTCCATTTACATTCAGAGTGATAATTGGTAGGTATGAAGTTAGTGCCATTGTATTACCTGTAAAGTCAGTGTTTCTGGAGATTTCTCTGTTCCTTTCTAATTTTTGTTGCTTTTGGTCTTTCTTTCCCATTCAAAGAGTCCCTTTTAATATTTCTTACAGGGCTAGCTCAGTAGTCATGAACTCCTATAGTTTTTGTCTGGGAAACTCTTTATCTCTCCTACTATTCTGAATGACAGCCTTGCTGGGTAAAGCATTCTTGGCTGCATAGTATGGTACTGGCACAAAAACAGACACACAGATCGATGGAACAGAATAGAAAACCCAGAAGTGGGCAAGCAACTATATGGTTAACTAATCTTCAACAAAGCAGGAAAGAATACCCCATAGAAAAAAGACAGTCTCTTCAACAAATGATGTTGGGAAAACTGGACAGCAACATGCAAAAAAAATGAAACTGGGCTGCTTTCTTACACAAAAATAAATTCAAAATGGATGAAAGACCTAAATGTGAGACAGGAAACCATCAAAATCCTAGAGGAGAACACAGAGAGCAACCTCTTCAACCTCAGCCACAGCAACTTCTTACTAGACACATCGCCGGAGGCAAGGGAAACGAAAGCAAAGATGAACTACTGAGACTTCAGCAAGATAAAAAGTTTCTGCACGGTAAAGGAAACAATCAACAAAACTGAAAGGCAACCTACATAATGAAAGAAGGTATTTACAAGTGACATATCTGAAAGAGGGTTAGTATCCAAAATCTATAAAGAATTTATCAAACTCAACACCCAAAACACAAATAACCCAGTTAAGAAATGGGCAGAAGTCATGAATTCAGATGGCTAACAGACACATGAAAAGATGCTCAACATCATTTATCACTTGAAAAATACAAACAGAAACTATAATACCACCTCACACCTGTCAGAATGGCTAAAATTAGCAACACAGGAAACAACAGGTGTTGGCAAGGATGCCAAGAAAGGAGAACTCTCTTATACTGTTGGTGGGAATGGGAACTTGTGCAGCCACTATGGAAAATAGTATGGAGGTTCTTTAAAAAAGTTAAAAATAGAACTACCCTATGACCCAAAGGGTATTTACCCAAAGGATACAAAATTGCTGATTCAAAAATGCTTATAGCAGCATTATCAACAACAGCCAAATTATGGAAAGAGCCAAGTCCATTGTCTGATGAATGGATAAAAAAAATGTGGGATATGTATAAATGGAATATTACTCAGCCATCAGAAATAATGAAATCTTGCCATTTGCAACAACATAGATGGAGTTAGAGTGTATTTGCTAAGTGAAGAAGTCAGTCAGAGAAAGACAGATACCATATGATTTCACTCATGTGTGGAACTTAAGAAACAAAACAGATGAACATAGGGGAAGGAGAAAAAAAGAGGCAAACAAACCATAAGAGACTCTTAACTATAGAGAACACACTAATGATGCGGAAGGGGAAGTGGGCAGGGGATATGATAAGTGGGTTATGGGTATTAAGGAGGGCACTTGTGAGGAACACTGCTTATTATTTGTAAGTGATGAATCACCAAATTCTACTCCTGAAACTAATATAACACTATGTTAACTAACTAGAATTTAAATAAAACTTAAAAAAAGAAATTTCAACATACATGTCAAGTCTGAATCTTCACACTGCCATTGTAAACACACTGCCATTGATCTAATACAGTAGATCGATGTGTAAATATATACCCACACACACCCACGCACAATACAGTAGCTGATGTATAAATATATACCCACGCACACCCATGCCAGTATTGTATGTTTGAGCCATCTAGTTGCTCAAAATCAGGAAAAAAAGTCAAATTAATTCCAATTACACCAGATAGGTATTCCCTACAGGACTCTCAAATTTCTTTCAACACACTCATCTTTAATGTACATTGAACCAATGTTTTAACACCTATAGGGACTGGGTACTCATTATCTCAGGTAGCAGACATACTTAGATCTTTCTGGCACAAAACCCTGCCTTCACTTAAACACAAATCCATATTTGAAATACTTATCTAAAAAAGACATTAATCCCTTTGCTCATGACAGGCTTTCAAATACTGAAGTGATATACCTAATTCCCCTGTGAGCCCACTCTTTGCTATTTTAAAATGCCATGCTGCCTTCCATCATGTGTCTTGTGAAATAATTGAGAGTCCTTTAAATTCTTCTTTTCTTCTTCATTTTTTAATCTGAATTAGTTCCATTTTTATTTACCTGGCATTGAACAAAACATCTGAGGAAATGTCATACACTTAATTCCCTCAGCCAACAAATCATGTCATTTGTCATACACAATTATAAATCCTTTGAGAGTCTTGTCATTTTGTAGTATCTAGAGAATTTAGTAAAGTGTATATAGTCATTTTTTATTTTCTAACTTAACTGGAAGATTACACATTTTAAAACATTATTAATTATGTCTCATTTACCATTAGCAGTAAGAAACAGAAAATACAGAAGGCACAGATAAGTAGTTAATAAATGTGTGCTCTCTAGCAGTTGTATCAGCCATAAATGAACGTATTAGGTTATGTAAACATTTTGAAACTGGCTTAGTTGAGCAAGTAATTTGTATGATTTTCGTATAATATGTTCATCTTAGAGATTCAACATACTATTCTCCAACAATAATAAAATAGTTACATAGTTCAATAGGGAACTAAGGTCAAATCTCATATAATAAAGCTACTCAAACTGTTCTTTTTTATTTGTGCTAGGAGTTTTAAATCAAAAACCAATTAGAATAAAATAAAATCCAATTTTATGGGCCATGAAGAAACCATACAATTTCATTTATCATTACAGTCTCTCTCCCGCTTAGATCTCTTTTGAACATTTTACTCCTAGGGAATATCTCTTTTCCAACTGAATCAGTAGACTAAAGATGTAACACTGTTCAATTTTCCTCGTATTGCTTTGATTTCATCTGGCATCAGGTGAAGTCTGTTGTCAGTCTCCAAGACGCAATGAGGACTGCTTTTTGCTATACAGAATGTCTTGAAACAGCTATTACAGTACCAATGAAAGCTTTCTCTGGAAGATACATTTTCTGAACACCCTGCAAATGTAATCCTTAAAAAAAAATTTTCCTTGAATTCCTATATCAAATCTTTATTTCTTATTTATTTAAGACTTTATTTATTTATTTGAGAGAGAGAGAGAGTGAGCATGAGTGGGGTTAGGGGCAGAGAGAGACAGAGAGGGAGAAGCAGACTCCCTGCTGAGCAGGGAACCAGACGTGGGGCTAGATCCCAGGACCCTGAGATCATGACCTGAGCTTAAGGCAGGCGTTTACTGACTGAGCAACCCAGGTGTCTCTCCAATATGAATTCTTATGATTGTACTAATGTCAAAGCAAAAATGCATGCTTCTAAATATACTACTAATTTAAGATTCGTATGAATATGCAGTCTTTCAGATATTTAACCAAAATACATTAAAATCAATTTAGTTTTCTCTTGTGTGGCAAAAGAAATAAAATATAAATTACCATATTAATCCTTTCCCACTTGATACTAAATATAGTGTTGGGACCAAATATAAAAAGAAATAATATAGTAGATTATATTACAAAACATGTGAACTCTTGTGCCTTGGAGTGTAAATAAACATAATTCATATATTTATATTTATTCATATATTTATTTCAAATATGAACAGAATAGGAAAATTAAAATATACACTTAAAAAATGTAATCTTTAGTTCTATTAGATGTACTTTAATTTGCTATGCTCCCCTAATAAAAAGCATTATCTTTTTAATCTTAATTTAGTTTTGGAAATCTCTAAATTATAAAATGAACAAAAACTTGAGGGAATCACAGAAAATGTACTTATCTTAATAGCTGAAGTAGAGCTTTGTGATTATATCTATTACTGAATATTCAGTGACAAAAATTGGCCGTTGAGAAGATAGGAAAGAATGGTGTATGCGACAATCAATCTGATGAAACAAATTAAATCTCTGGAAAGTGACATGCAATATAAGGAAAAAGAGGTCAGGATAGGGATTAAATATTTTGACACCACCTTCCTGTGCCACATGTTACTACAGTTGAGTATTGACTAGTTTAGAGTTGAAAAAAAATGACTCTTATGTCCTCATTTTTGTCCTTATTTTTTTATTTTTAAAAATATTTTATTTTATTTTATTTTATTATTTATTTAAGAGAGAAAGAGCAAGCATGAGCGTGGGGGGAGAATCAGAGAAGGAAGAGGGAGAGAGAATCTGAAGTAGACTCCACACTGAGCACAGAGCCTGATGTGGGGCTTGTTCTCACAACCGCATACCAGGACCTGAGCTGAAATCAGGAGCTGAACGCTTAACCAACTGGGCCACCCAAGTGCCCCTCAGTTTTGTTCTTTTCAAAAAGAAGCATTTTCCTGAGAGAGAGAGAGAGAGGGAGAGAGAGAGAAAGGAAACCAAAAAACAGACTCTTAACTATAGAAAACAAACTGATGGTTACCAGATGGGAGGTGGGTGGGGGTATGGGTGAAATAGATGATGAGCATTAAGGAGGGCACTTGCTATGATGAGCACAGTGTGATGCATGTAAGTGTTTAATTACTATATTGTAAACCTGAAACTAATATAACACTCTATGTTAAATAACTGAAATTGAAACAAAAACTATAAAAAAATAAAAAAATAGATAAAAAAATAAAAAAAAAACTTCTGCCTCTTTTCCTCATCCTTTCTCATCCTCTTTCTTCAATTTTCCTACTCTTCTCTCTTCTCCCTCTCTCCCTTGAAATGATCGAAGTGACTTGGCAAAAGAATATTCTTTCCCCCTCCTTTATTCTCCCAAATTGAGAAACAAACCTCAAACAATAGATTGTTTTACTTTTGAGAATGTATTATGGTAGCTTTAAAGATGCAGTTAATTTGATGAAGTTCCAAAAGTTCATTTTGCTTTCATTTCCCTTGCTTTTAGAAACATGTCTTGAAAGAGATTGCTGTGGCCAATGTCAAAGAGGTTACTGCCTATGTTCTCCTCTAGGATTTTGATGGATTCTTATCTCACATTTAGGTCTTTCATGCATTTTGAGTTTATCTTTGTGTGTGGTATAAGAGAATGGTCCAGTTTCATTCTGCATGTGGCTGTCCAAATATCAAAGGAAACAGTCAACAAAACTAAGAGGCAATCCACAGGATGGGAGAAGATATTTGCAAATGACATTACAGATAAAGGGCCGGTATCCAAGATATGTAAAGAACTTCTCAAGCTCAACAACCCCCCCCAAAATCCAGTCAATAAATTGACAGAATACATGAGCAGACACTTCTCCAAAGAAGACATACAAATGGCTAACAGACCCATGAACAAATGTTCAACATCACTAGCCATCAGGGAAATACAAATCAAAAATCACAATGAGATACCACCTTACACCAGTTAGAATGACAAAAATGAACAGAATAGGAAACAAGTGTTGGTGAGGATATGGAGAAAGGGGAACCCTCTTACACTGTTGATGGGAACGCAAGCTGGTACAGCCACTCTGAAAAACAATACAGAGTTTCCTCAAGACATTAAAAAGAGCGACCTTATGACCCAGCAATTGTGCTATTAGGAATTTACCCCAAAGATACAGATGTAGTGAAAATAAGAGGCAAATGCACCCTAATGTTCATAGCAGCAACGTTCACAACAGCCAAACTGTGGAAGGAGCTGGTATGCCCTTCAACAGATGAATGGATAAAGAAGACGTGGTTCACATATACAATGGAATATTACTCAGCCATCAGAAAGTATGAATACCCACCATTTGCATTGACATGGATGGAACTGGAGGGGATTATGCTAAGTGAAATAAGTCAAGCAGAGAAAGACAATTATTGTATGGTTTCACTCATATGTGGAACATAAGGAATAGAACAGA
The DNA here is from genome assembly GCF_017311325.1 of Ursus maritimus. NCBI lineage: Eukaryota > Metazoa > Chordata > Mammalia > Carnivora > Ursidae > Ursus > Ursus maritimus. The sequence continues at coordinate 31,801,942 of NW_024424119.1, forward strand.
TGACCACAGGGGAGGGGAAGGAAAAGAGAATGGGAAGAAATCAGAGGGAGAAAAACCATGAAAGACTTTGGACTCCAGGAACCAAACTGAGAGTTACAGAAGGGAGGGGTGGGGGGATGGGCTAAGTGGGTGATGGGTATTAAGGAGGGTACGTGATGTGATGACCACTGGGTGTTATATGCAACTAATGAATCATTGAATACTACATCAAAAACTAATGATGTACTATATGTTGGCTAACTGAACATAATATTTAAAAAAAGGGAAAAAAGATGCAGTTAATAATAGTAAATCAGCTGGATTTTAAAAAACATAATAATCTTTATGTTACAACATATTTCCATATCTTATATCATATAAATTAAATTTCAGGTATTCATTACTGATAGACTGCCAAGAGATAATCATAAACCACCCAGTAAAAAGAGATCACCACAAGATCTCACAGGTCCTGTACAGAGTGGGGTAAAGGTCAAGGTTTTAGATACGGCTGGGAATTCGACCTGAACAAACTAATTAAACTCTTGGTGCCTCATTTGTTTTTACTATCAAATGAGAATGTTCATACCTGTGCTGCCTGCATAATCAACTTATTATGATACTAAGTAAAGAGTGCCTTATAAAACAAAATTTTAAAAAAGCCAGCCAAAGAGTATTAAATAAAATAAATTAAATAAAATAAATTCTGTCTTTTCGTGTTCTAGAAATGTTTCTTTGTATGACCACATATATACCCAGGAGTCATATCTGCACCTTCAAATATGTGAAAGACATTTTTAAACCTGAACTTGTAACCTTTCTTAAGTAATTCCTCTAGTACTATACTCTCCCCATATTCCTTTGTAAAATCACATTTAGTTTTCCTTTACAGATTTACACCATTGTTACTTACTTGATTATCTTCTGTCTTGCCCATTAGACTATAAGCTCCATGACATAGGGGAACATATGTTTTTAGTTCATTATTGTATAACCAGAACATAACAGAATGGGAAAAAATGGATTAATGAAAGGAAAAGTAACCACAAATAATCTGATTAAAAATATGTAACCCCAGATGTTGTAAAAATCACTCACAATGAAAGTGAAATAAATTAAAATATTAATGAGATACCATTTATCATCAAATAGATTGACAAAGCATAAAAACACTGATAGAGCCTAGAATTGTCAAGGCTGTGGAGAAATTGATATATTTATAATTAATTTTAAATGAATGCATTGTTTTTAGAGCAATATTTAAATTTAAGAGAAGTAATTCTTTAGGTGGTAAGGAATAAATTTTCTTTCATATCTCAACCAAGAGATTCTTGAATATAAATTTAGTACTGGCAAAAAATAAAAAAAAAAGGAAAAGGCAGAAAACTTATAACTTAGTTCTCAATTAAAACCACCCTATCCCTATTACCGTAGGTAAGATTAGCTTGAACACTTATTTCAGGTCCTTTAAAAAGAATAATGTCTTCTCCAAGATTTTTACAAATGTTCAGATGGCTACCTGTACTCTATTACTTTGACTTATTTGATACTGTTTCTCTGTTTAGGCTTTCCCATTAGTAACAATTTTAAGCATTCTTTTGCCTTGAAATTTCCCCATCCCTCAACTAGATCAAGCAAATACTAATATAAAACAGCAACAACAATAACAACACTAAAGATTCCACCAAAAAAAAATCTACTAGAACTGATAAATTCAGTAAAGTCACAGGATACAAAATTAATACACAGAGTTTATTGCATTTCTACCCACTATTAATGAAGTAACAGAAACAGAAATTAAGAAGGCAACTCCATCTACAATTACAACCCCAATTACAATTACACCAAAAATAATAAAATACCTATGAATAACTTAACCAAGGAGGTGAAAGATGTGTACTCCACAAACTATAAAACACTGATGAAAGAAATTGAATATAATACAAATTGAAAGATATTCTATGCTCATGGACAAGAAGATAAATATTGTTAAAATGTCCATACTACCCAAAGCAATGCACAGATTTAATGTAATCCCTATCAAAATACCAAAAATATTTTCCACAGAATTAGAGCACATAATTCTAAAATTTGTACGGAACCACAAAAGACTTTGAATAGCCAAAGCAATCTTTGCAAACAAGAAGAACAAAGGTGGAGGTATCACAATCCCAACTTCAAGAAGTATTACAAAGCTGTAATAATCAAAATAGTGTGATACTGGCACAAAAACAGACACAAAGATCAATAGAACAGAAAAGAAAACCCAAAAATAAACCCACACTTTTATGGCCAATCAACTTTAACAAAGGAGGCAAAAATATACAATGGGAAAAAGACAGTCTTTTTAATAAATGGTGTTGGGAAAACTGGTCAGCTACATGTAAAAGAATGAAACTGGACCACTTGCTTACACCATACACAAAAATAAACCCAAAATGGATTAAAAACCTAAATGTGAAACCTGAAATCATAAAATTCCTAGAAGAAAACATATGCAGTAAATTTGACATCGGCCATAGAAACTTTTTTCTAGATATATCTCCTATGGTAAGGGAAACAAAAGCAAAAGGAAACAATTGGGACTACACCAAAATAAAAACTTTTGCATAGTGAAGGAAACTATCAACAGAACAAAATGGCAACCTATTGAAATGGAGAACATATTTGCAAATTATATATGTAATGAAAACCCCAATAAAGGTTTAGTATCAAAAATATACAAAGAACTTTTACAATTCAACACTAAATAATAAAAATAATAATAATAATAATAATAATAATAATAATAATAATAATAATTCAATAAATATGGGCAGAGGGCCCAGACAGACATTTTTTTCTAAAGAAGACATACAAATGGCCAACATATACATGAAAAGATGCTCAGCATCACTAATCTTAAGTGAAAGGCAAATTAAAACCACAATGAGATATCACCTTACCCTATCAGAATGGCTAAAATCCAAACCACAACAAATACCAAACGTTGGTGAGAATGTAGAGGAAAAGGAACACTTGTGCACTGTTTGAGGGAAAGAAATTGGTGCAGCCACTGTGAAAACATACGGAGGTTCCTCGAAAATTTAAAATAGAATTATCATATGACCCAGTAATTCCACTACTGGTATTTACCCGAAGAAAACATAAACACTAATTTGAAAAGATATATACACCCCTATTGTTTATTGGAGCATTATTTATAATAGCCAAATTATGGAAGCAGCCAAATGTCCATTGATGAGTTGATAAAGAAGATTTGGTATAACATATATATATATATATATATATATATATATATATATATATATACATATATATATTACACCAAATAAACAATGAAATCTTGCCATTTACAACACGTTACAGCTAAAGGATATAATGCTAAGTTAAGTAAGTCAGAGAAAGACATATACCACATGATTTCACTCACATGTGAAATTTAAGAAACAAAATAAATGAACAGACCAAAAAAGAGACAAACCAAAAAAAAAAAAAAAAGACTCTTACATACAGAAAACAAACTGGTGGTTGCCAGAGGAGAGATGGTGGGGGTGAAGTAGATAGAGGTGATTAAGGATACACTTATCTTAATGAGCACTGAGCGATGCCTAGAATTATTGAATCATTATACTCAATACCTGAAAAAAATATAATACTGTATGATAATTATGCTTGAATAAAATAAAAATTAAAATAACACCACCACCACCCAAGCTTTTCTGTAAGATTTTAATGAAAATCTGTTAGTCATGAAAGAGAAATGATGTTCCTGAACCTTTAAATATTATTTATCAGACATTATTTTTCTTAAAAAGTCTCAGAGCCATGTTAACCATTGGCCATATTATGCCTCATCATGTTTCTGGCTTCGATTTCCCGGAGATCACTTGATTGCATGTCTCCTGCATGGATCTTCCAAATGTGTTCTCATTTTTTCAGTCCCTCCCTAGAAATCTTAGGTATAGGCCCATAATGTTACAAATTGTTCAGTTAAAATAAATGCCGGGACTTTGTGACCCTTTGCTAATAGACCAACAATATTTTTGTTCTCCTTTAAAATAATCCATGTAGTTTAGAAGATAGTAATATTTTTAGAAACTGTCTCCTCTTTAGATGATTCAAATAATTTATAGTGTGGTAGAAACACGTGGCTGAGAACTCTGTAGTTATTTCTAATCTCCGACCAGTGAGTTTTAGGAAATCTAATCTCAGGTCTGACTCTTGAGCTTTAGGAAAATTGTAGTAGGCAGAATAATAACCTCCTAAAGATGTCTATGTCCTAATCCCTGGAAACTGTGAATATCTTACCTTACATGGAAAAGGGACTTAGCAAGTATAATTAAGGTTAAGAACCTTGACATGGGCAGATAATTCTGGATTGTGTGGGTCGGCTCAACCTAATCACCTGAGTCCTTGAAAACACTTTCCTGATTGTGGCCAGAAAAGGATACCACAGAAGAATGATTAGAGATATGCGATGGTATTGGCTTTGAAGTTGCAACAAGCAGGTCATAAACAAAATAATCTTGGTGGCCTCTAAAAGCTGGAAAAGGAAAGGAAACATATTCACCCCTAGAGGCACTGGAAAGGAACAGGTGTGAGGTGATATCTCAAGGCAGTTTGATTTGCATTTACCTGATCATGAGTGATGTTGAGCATCTTTTCCTGTATCTGTTAGCTATTTGTATGTTTTCTTTGAGAAATTTCTGTTCATGTCTTCTGCCCATTTTTAACTGGATTATTTGTTTTTTATGTGTTGAGTTGTATAAATTCTTTATATATTTTGATACTAACCCTTTATCGGACATGTCATTTGCAAATATTTTCTCAGACAGAGAATAACCATAAGTTATTTGCCCAGAATAGTGTAAATATCCTACCAGGCCCAGGTTTTATGTACTTATGGGAAATCTGTGTTATTAGTATCTTTTTTTCCTTGTTATTGTTAACATGAACCAAAGAAGTCCTCTTTCTCATATTTCCAAGTATCTATTTGCCTATATTAAGCTAATTTGTAGTTATTTAAAACATTCACCACTCTTATTTTTTCAGTCTTCTAGAAAAGAAGTTCGTTCTCAAAAAATCCTTTAACCACTATAAAAGCATACATTGATAGCTTTTAAAACTACAGGCGTGGCCCTTTTGGTTCCCTAGCCTACTGCCAATACACACATTTTCAATATTGGAGATACAGTCTGAAGATGTTGTGTGCTTCAGAAAGCAGTTTTCATGGCAATAACATATGCAATGAGCATGCTAATAACTTCAGGAAGTTAAAAGTTATTGTTAAGGTGTAAAGTAAGGTGAATAACAAATAAGCTAGGCTTAGCATCCTGGACTTAATTCAGATAGATCAGGAAAAACAAATAACTACAGTAGCAAATAATGTACAAGGAGCATTTAAATTCAAAGTTAAAGCCCCGATTGTACTAAAACTGATAGAAAATCTCCATTTAACGTTTTTAGTTATCGATGCTTATTATAACATCTAGAATCATATTCATTCAATTAACATTCTTTGTGTTAGGCACCAAAGACCTAGTGTAAACAAGACATAAAAGGTTCACATTGTGGAATTTAATGTCTAGATTTATTTTTTTGTACTTGGTTTTCAGTATATTTGCCTGGGTACCTGTACCAGTGGGAATGAATGTGACCTGACACAACATTTACTCTTTGAAGTAATGTATCTTAGTTTTTCTTTTTTAAATCAAAACTTTGAATGATGAGATGGCTTTTCTAAATGTTCTTTTCCCAGAGAAAGAGGGTTTCATGATCTCTATAATATCCTTTATAATCGACCTTGTAATATTAGAAGAAACTGAATTATACTTTCAGTAAAAATCTGTGGTATTTTAGATAAGAATTTAAAAGACATACTTTTCTATGTAATTAACAGGAAAAACGGACTTTAATGTTAATGCAAACTACAAGTCTCTCTACAATTTTTTTCTTTGACCTTTTAATGATTACATTTTTATCAAAGACTATTTTCTGGCATTTTTGTCCAAAAGAAATTAATAATGCATTTCTTACCTTAAAGTACATTCATAATGTATAAATACGTGGTGATCTACCTTAAAATAAAATTGTATTTTTATAACACACAAACACACACACACACACACACACACACACACACACACACACACACAAACATCTTAAATGGAATTGCTCTCATTAAATAAACTAGGAGTTAAAAGAGTCCTGTCACGCATTATAATAATAGGAAGGCTGTATTCTATAGGTGTTAAAAATGAGTGATACACACTTAAATAGATTTGGATTTTGTGATGGATAGAATAATGGCACCTCAAAAATGTCCGTGTAATACTAATCCCTCACACCTGTGAATATGCCACTATATCTGATAAAGCAGTGTTTGCAGTTGTGATTAAGTTAAGGATCTTAAAATTGGGAGATTATTCTAGTTGTCAAGGTAGGTTAAATGTAATCATGAGGGCCCTTGTAAGAAGTAGACAAGAGAAGGATAAAAATCAAAATCAGAGAAGGATATGTGAGGACAGAGGCAGAGGTCAGAGTGAGGCATTGCTGACATGGAAAATGGAAGTGACTCATAAACAACAAAGCAGGGCAACCTCCAGGAGCTGAAAAATAGGATTTATACAGTTCTTCAGAGCTTCACAGCTTTTCCGACACCTTGATTTTTAGCCCAGTGAAATCTGTTATCTCCAGAACTATAAGATGATAAATTTGAGCTGTTTTAATGTACTAAGTTTGTGGTTTTGTGTTATAGTAGCAATAGGACACAGATATAGGTTCTAATCTCATTTCCAAAACCTGCCAAAAAATGGAAACCAGATTTTATGAGTTTAAGAATAGTTGGTCCTAAAGCAATGAGAGCCTTAAGTTTTAAAAACTTTTATAATGAAGATTATTTTAAAAAATATGTGGTCCTTGGAGAAAAGACTAATTCTAAGGTTATAAATGACAAGAAATATTGTGATGGCAAACTATAGTACCAAGGTACAATTCAGAAGTGGCTAGCAAAGCAGTTATATGGCATGTGAGCAGATACATATCATGTCTTCATCCACGACATGTGTACATAATTGATTCCAGCACTGAATCATAGCTACTGTGTAGCCCTAAAATACATTTCAACATGACATGAAGGAAGCTACTACTAATTTTTTTTTCAGTTGGAGTAGATGTCATTCAGAATCCATTCAGAATGGATATGGTAGTATGTTGTCAAAGTAGTTAAAATAAGGGTAGTTTAATAGCAAATAAGTTACATAGGTGATGGAAAAGCTAAGAAGACACAAGGAGAAACTGAGGATGCTCCAAGATTAGCAATAGCAGAATATAACCCCTAAACTGCTAAGAAAAAGGGAAGATTGGGGTCCTAGGGCTAGGATCACCCTACACAAGTTATAAGCATGGTCTGTCACTCGGGCTGGAGCCAACGCTGGAAAATTTTATGACAGAGAAAGAGGATGTTACATATCAATTGTGTGTGTGTGTGTGTGTGTGTGTGTGTGTGTGTGTGTATTATTTTTAAAATCTACATTTTCTTTATCCAATCATCCATCAGTGAGCACTTAAATTGTTTCCATGTTTTGGCTATTATAAAAATGCTGCAATAAACATGGGGTTGCAGATATGTTTTTGAAGTAGTGTTTTGTTTCCTTCGGATAAATATCCAGAGAGGAATATCTGAGTCATATGGTGGTTCTATTTTTAATTTTCTGAAGAACACCACTCTGTTATCTCCCACTAGTACCTCTCATTAACTCAAAACAAGTTGAAAGCCAGCTAAAACTGAAGCCAATGAAACCTAATATCAGGCCCTCTGCTGTGCCAAGCAGAATAGGGAGGGCCAAGGAAGGGATCTGAGAGCAATTGGCACTGGATAAGCATAGCATCCAAGGTTAAGAAAACATTTGAAAAAGATTTCCCGTTTTAACTCTTGGATATGTTGAGTAACCTAAAGAGAATATCTTTTGAAAAATAGGGATTCTATAAAAAGGAATACATTTTTGAAGTTATAACGATAATTAAAACTGAAGTGTATAAAAATAAGACTTTCTCTCATGTAAAGCTCCTTCCTATTTTGCTTGTCTGAAGAACACCAGCCTGATATATTGCATACACTGGAAAAAATATAAATACAAAACTGCATTTCCTCTTACTTGGGTTGTCCATGTATAAGTTAACCATTGTAACTCAGAAAGTTAATTTACAAAGTAGAAAGATTATAGGTAAAATTTCCGAATGATTTTTTAGATGAGAGTTTTATGGACATAAATTGTTTAAGGGATGCTATTAGGTTAACATAAAATATTAAGAGACTGTTGACTGGATATAGTCATAGTCTAGTCATATATTTTTCATATTTCCACATTTAAGATATATCTGATTATTGATTTCATAGGATAGAGGTAAATCTTGAAATATCAGTAGTTTTTAAAAGTGAAGACTATAAAGTTGATGATTTTGTTAGGTGTGTTTCTCTATTGCTACGTAATCATTTCAGGCATAAAATTATCATTGACATTTTAAGTAAAAAAGTGAAGTACAATGTATGCCAATTAGTGGGCAATAATTTTCCTAGATTATAGCAAGTACTCAGTACACAGATGATTGTGCAAAAATAATCAAGACATAATCTGTCTCTCAGTATTTATCAAGCTTTTCCCTCCTCGATCCATCAGAACTGTGACAGACTTCATGCCCATCTGTCATAATCAATTGAATCTTTTTCAGCTGACAGACTAAAGCACATCGGGGAATTCCTAGATGATATGATGGCCAACACTCCCTTCTGTCAGAAAATTGCAAGGTAGACTGAGTAAGAATTCATTTTACCTATGACAAGTGATTAAGTATTTTGTTTCCTTAAAGTTACAAAATAGAATTTTCTGCCCTTATCCATTGTTCTGCCATGTAAGGGAATTTTCACATTTTATTTACAAATCTCATGACATATTTTGTTTTATTTCTCCTTCAAGAGTGTGTCTATTATTTGAAATGTCTCTTTATAACATGAATTAACCAGACCCCTTTGATTCAGTACTAAATTCCTCAATTTAGTTTGATCAGGTTATAGTTTCATTTATAATATATTGAACTTGTGCAGTACATTAGTTTTTATCTTAATGAACTCACAGTCTGATAAGAAAAATAAATATATAAACAAAGTATTACCATGTAGAGTACTATATGTAAAAATGGACCTAAGAACAGTCAGTATTTTAATAATTAGTTGTGGGTGATTAACTGAAGATGAAAGAAGTCTTCATGAGAAGCAAAGCTTACCTTTTAATGGAAATGAGCTTCAGTTTGAAAATCAGTACAAGTGTTTATCACATGAGTGAGGATGTGTTTTCCACCTCATTTGTACAGCCACAATAAAATTAGACATGAACATAAACCTAGGTTTTCAGTATAGGAATGCCAAAATATTGGTTTTAACATTAGAATTCAGTCCAAATCTGCTTTTGGCTTAGCTGCAACACTTGGTACCACAAGGGAATACCTAAATAAGCATTCTTTCCCCTGATATCCTTGAATATCAATCATTCTTCAATCCATGCTAAAGAGGAATTTTTGTGCACACAATAAAATTAAGATGCAGATAAAAATTTAGAGATAAATTTGCCACCACAAAGCCAAGTGTTCCATTGTTCCACCTCTAATTCCAAGTCTACAGGCTAATCCTTTGCTACTGATTTTGTAAAAATATGGAAAGGTATATATGTATATATCTCCATGGAATATATAATAATAATAATAATAATAATAATAATAATAATAATAATAATAATAATAATATACTCATAGAATGTACCCATGAAAATTCCATTATCACTGTGATCAAATCTCTTAAATTCTAGAGGTGAACCTGAGAAATGTTTTTACACTAGTCAGTTTATATTAGAGATGAAGGAAATCTAACTAATCTAGTGACATTCCCATCAATCTAACTCTACACTAGCAATCATAGGGAAAAATATATCTTCATTCTACCCACACCTCAGTGAAAAGTGAGCAACTATCTAGCACAGCAAAATGCACCAGTTAGCACTAGAGCCTGCATTAGTACTCTTAACAGCTGTCAGTGTGAAGAAATCATTGTGAAGCATTCAAATGTCAAACTTTGTTTTGATTTTTAATTAATCACCTTGGCTGAATATTACCAACTGTTTTCTTTAGCATCTTTGATAAGACCACATGTTTTTATACGAAACGATAGGTATTGGTAAGGATGCAGAGAAAGGGGAACCTTCTTACACTGCTGGTGGGAATGTAAACTGGGGTAGTCACTCTGGAAAACAATATGGAGGTTTTTCAAAATGTTAAAAATTGAACTACCCTACCATCCAGCAATTGCACTGCTAAGTATTTACCCAAAGAATACAAGAATATTGATTCAAAGGGATACATGTACCCCAATGTTTATAGTAGCACTATCAACAATAGCCAAATTATGGAAAGAGCCTAAATGTCCATTGACTGATGACTGGATAAAGAATATGTGGTAGATATATATGCAGTGGAATATTACTCATAAAAAAGAATGAAATCTTGCCATTTCCAAGGACGTGGATGGAGCTAGAGGGTGTTATGCTAAGCAAAGTAAGTCAGTCAGAGAAAGACAAATACCATATAATTTCACTCATATGTGTAATTTAAGAAAACAAAACAAAAGAACACCAGGGGGAAAAAGAGGAAAACTAAGAAACAGACTCAACTACAGAGAACAAACTGATGGTTACAGGAGGGGAAGTTGGCAGGGGGATGGGTTAAATAGGTGATTAGTGTTAAGGAGGACACTTGTGATGAGCGCTCGGTATTGTATGTAAGTGATGAATCACTAAATTCTACACCTGAAATTAATATTACACTATATGTTAACTGGAATTTAAATAAAAACTTGGAAGAAAAAAAGAAAAAGAAAGAGCACATATATTTTTTTCTTTTTATAATTCATTAATATATTATATTATCAAATTTCCTAGTGTTGATTTACCCTTGATGCCTCAGAATAAATCCTGACAGTCTATTGATAAATTGAGTGATTCCATTTGCTTTTATTTTGCACCCATAATCATAAGCAGTCAGCAGTTTTCTTTTACTAAATGACATTTATTACATTATTTTGAACATATTCTAGTTAGTAGTCAGTTTGGGAGATTTCATGTTTTTTATAGTCTTGAACATTTTCAATTATGCTGTATTTAACTACTACTTAAAAATTAGGTAGAACCTTTCTTTAAAATCATCTAGTCAGGGTGCTTTTTTAAGAATAAACTTTCAATTACCTTCACAATTTCTTCTATGGTAATTAATTTATCAAGTTCCTTGTCTTTTTTTTTTTATCAATACTGGTAGTATTTCCTTCTATTTCCTTCAGATTTAAAAATTTCTTAATGTAAATTTTACAGACAGTATTATCTTAAAATCTATTAATTTTACTGTATCTGTGGATAAATCCATTTTCATTCCTAACCTCAATGCTTTACACCTTAAATCAAGCACATAAACAAACTTTTCATTAATTTCTCCTTTCCAATATTTTCCTTTTCTTTTTTATTATACATCTATGTCTGCCTTCACCATTATTTTTACTTTATTTTTTTTTTTAAATTGTTGTGCATTTTCTTAAGTATTAAGATTCTTTCTTATTAAGGAGGGCATGTAATGGTATACACATTAGTCTCACTTCAAAAGACAGATTCACTCATACCTATCATTAGGGGAAAGCTACTTTGAGAGTAAGTTTGTAATAAAAGAAGAAAACTCACTGTTTAGGGTTGAATTGTGTCTTCCAGAAAGATATGTTGATGTCCTAATCCCCGTATCTGTGAATATGACCTTATGGACATAATCTTTAGAGATGTAATCGAGTTAAGATGAGGTCATTAGGGTGGGCCCTAATTCAACATGACTGGCATTCCTTGAGGAAAACATTATGTGAAACAGACACAAACAGGGAAAATGCCATGAGACAATGGAGGCAAAGACAGATAATTTGGCTGAAAGCTAAGGAATGCCAAAGATTGCTGGTAAACCACTAGAAACTAGAAGAGGCAGGAAAGATTTCCCCTACAGGTTTCAGAGGGAACAGGGCCCTGACAATACCTTGACTTTAGAAGTCTACTTTCTGAATTGTGAAACAATAATGTTCTATTGTTTTAAACCAACCAATTTGTGGTACTTTGTTATAACAGTACTTGGTAAACATACACCCACCAAAAAAAAAAAAAAAAACCATGCCCCCCACAGATTTTTTTCAGTTATTATTTTCTGACTGAAACAGTCATGCTATTAGTCTTTCAGTACTGCTGCTATAACTTCATAAATTTACTGATCTATATGGTTTTAAATGAGCTGCCAGAGGAAAGATCTAATAATAAACAAAGTACAGTTTCTGGTCTATCTAAGTTTTAGGATACGAGGAAGATTTAGCTGCCACTTTCTGTTTTATTTTTTTTTAAGGTTTTATTTATTTGTTTGTTTGTTTATTTCAAAGAGAGACAGAGCCCAAGAGGGAAGAGATGCAGAGAAGGAGAGCGAGAGAGAATCGGAAGCGGACTCCATGCTGAGCTCAGAGTTGGTCATGGGGCTCGATCATACAACCTCAAGATCATGACCCGAGCCAAAACCAAGAGTCTGACACTCAACTGACTGAGCCACCCAGGCACACCACTGCCACTTTCTTAGGAATCAGTATTGTGAGTCATCCTTCCATGATTTATTTCAAGCTTTTTTCTATCTTCTGGTTTACTTTAAGAATTATCTTAATGTGTATGTTGGCTTGAGGACATTCCTTAGTTTCAGTAAAGATGAAGATTCATACTATTTTTGTTTGATTTGCTCATATCTCTATATTGTTATGAGGAAATTTCAGATTTCCATAATCTTATATGTCTTCTCTTTTCCAGAAGTAAGCTTTTTGATAGAAGGAGCTGTGCTTATTTATCTTAGTAACTTTCACACTTCAAAGAGTACTTGGAACATTGTACCCATAAAATAAAAATGGGTTAAAGGGATGAATGTTATCCATTTGTTCATTCATCAAATGACAGGGAAGTGAAAAAAAATTCTCAAAGATATAAAACATTTGACAACAGAATATAGTATTTCATATTACTTTTCATTATATAAAAAAGATATGGTAACTGAATATAACATCCAGCACTAAAAGGAAATGAATTTTCTAGTATGGGTTGGCTACATTTTAAGGATGCTTTTTTTGTTTCTGAGAGTGGTATCCATTTTTAATTGATATTTTAATGGTTTCTAAATTTTTACCTAGCAATTTTTACCAGAGCAATAGTAACTGCATTATTATTGAGAATTAGGATTTAGAATCCAAGTTCATTTCTTTTAATCTTGGTGCATTAGTGTTTTCCAGGCAATTAAACAGGCCAGCACCATATTCACCCACGACTGATAGGAAGACAGCACTTAGTTTTAGAAGTCTTGATGCTTGAATGATAGCGATCCATAAACCCCACTCAGCATATATATAGCATCAAAGTCAATGAATCAAATACCCTTTTATCTATTACCTATCTAATACATTGAAAGTTCATTTTAATAGCTAGTCATTAGGGACTTGCCTTTGAATAGAAGAATACTTATTTAGGAAAATGGCATCTACCTTTAATAATTATATTCTTTTTCTGGCTTTATTTACCTTAAAGACTTATAAAAAAGAATATATATATATATCTGAGATCTCCCAAGATAGTGAATGGAAAGCCAGAACAAAAATGTTTCTGAAGAAATATCCATTATGTTATTATAAGCTAAAACACTACTGTTTTTATGGGGTTGTGATGTTTCCTGTGTGTTAAACACTCTGGTTTTTCTCTCTCTCTCTCTTTTTTAACGGCAAGCTGTTAGGGAATTGACTCTTACCCATTTTTGACTCCCATTTTGAAAATACCCATCAAGATAAAGTGTTCTTTACTAGTGGAAAGATAGAAGTGTCATCTATTTGGCCAGACAGATGTTTTCGCCCTAAGAAATTGGAATTGTGAGGTTAGTGATACAAGTATGGAGTGGATTCATCTTGTCAAAATCCACTTTTGAGACTGATCTTGATCTTAAAGTTTGCCATGTACCTCTCTTTTCTCACCCTGATTCATTTTTTCAATCTGTAATATATTCCCATATTATTCCAATTAAAATACATTTTTCTTTCTAAGAAAACTCAAAGATAATTCGGAAAAATATTTTCATAACCTTGGATTTGTCTGTGACTTTTTTAAAATAATTTTTATTTTATTATATTAGTCATCATACAGTAAGTACATCCCCAGTTTTTGATGCAATGTTCCATGATTCATTATTTGCATATAACACCCAGTGCACCATGCAATACGTGCCCTCCTTAATACCCATCACTGGCCTATCCCAGCCCCCACCCCCATCCCCTCTGAAGCCCTCAGTTTGTTTCCCAGAGTCTATAGTCTCTCATGCTTCATTCCCCCTTCTGTTTACCCCCACTTCATTATTGCCTTCCTTCTCCTACTGATCTTCCTATTTCTTGTGTTCCATAAATCAGTGAAAACATATGATAATTATCTTTCTCTGCTTGACTTATTTCACTTAGCATAATCTCCTCCAGTCCCATCCATGTTGTTGCAAATGTTGTGTAATTGTTCTTTCTGATGGCTGAGTAATATTCCATTGTATATATGGACCACATCTTCTAATCCAGTCATCTGATGAAGGGCATCTCGGCTCCTTCCAAAATTTAGCTATTGTGGACAATGCTGCTATGAACACTGGGGTGGATATGGCCCTTCTCTTCACTACGTCTATATCTTTGGGGTAAATATCCAGTAGTGCAATGGCTGGATCGTAGGGTGGCTCTATTTTTAACTTTTTAAGGGACCTCCACACTGTTTTCCAAAGTGGCTGTACCAACTTGCATTCCCACCAACAGTGTAAGAGGAATCTCCTTTCCCCACATCTCCCAATTTTTTTGCTTCCTGCCTTGTCAATTTTTGCCATTCTAACTGGGTAAGGTGGTATCTCAAGGTGGTTTTGATTTTAATTTCTGATAGCTAATGATTTTGAACATTTTTTCCTGCTGTTCAGCCATTTGTATCTTATTGGAAAAGTGTTCGTTCATACTTCCCATTTTTTGATTTATTTGTTTCTCGTATTGAGTTTGAGAGTTTTGTAGATCTTGGATACGTCTTTTATCTGTAGTATCATTTGCAAACTATCTCCCATTATTCAGTGGGCTGCCTCTTAGTTTTTTTTGACTGTTTCCTTGGCTGTGCAGAAGCTTTTTATCTTGATGAAGTCCCATAAGTTCATTTTTTCTTTTGTTTCTCTTGAATTGGAGATGTGTCATGAAAAAGGTTGCTGTGGCCAATGTCGTAGAAGTTGCTGCTTATGTTCTCCTCTAGGATTTTGATGGATTCCTGTCTTACACCAAGGTCTTTCATCCAGTTGGAGTTTATCGTTGTGTATGGTGTGAGAGAGTGGTCAAGTTTCATTCTTTTGCATGTAGCTATCCAATTTTCCCAGCACCATTTATTGAAGAGACTGTCTTTTTTCCACTGGATGTTTTTTCCTGCTTTGTCAAAGATTAGTTGCCCAAAGAGCCGAGGGTCCATTTCTGGGTTCTCTATTCTGTTCCATTGGTCTATGTGTCTGTTTTTGTGCCAGTACCATGCTGTCTTGGTGATCACAGCTTTGTAGTACAGCTTGAAATCCGGCAACGTGATTCCCCCAGCTTTGATTTTCCTTTTTAAGAATTCCTTGGCGATTCAGGGTCTCTTCTGTTTCCACACAAATTTAAGGGGTGTTTGTTCCAGTTCTTTGAAAAATGTCATTGGTATTTTGATCAGGATGGCATTGAAAGTGTAGATTGCTCTGGGTAGAATGGACATTTTAACTATGTGAATTCTTCCGATCCATGAGCATGGAACATTTTTCCATCTTTTTGTGTCTTCTTCAATGTCTTTCAAGAGTGATTTGTAGTTTATAGACTATAGATCCTTTACCTCTCTGGTTAAGTTAATTCGAGATATCATATGATTTTTGGTGCTATTGTAAATGGAATGGATTCCCTAATTTCTCTTTCTTCAGTCTCATTGTTCGTGTATAGAAATGCAACTGATTTCTGAGCATTGATTTTGTATCCTGCCACATTACTGAATTCCTCTATAATTTCTAGTACTTTGGGGGTGGATTCTTTTGGGTTTTCTATATAGAGTATTATGTCGTCTGTGAAGAGAGACAGTTTGACTTCTTCTTTGCCAATGTGGACACCTTTTATCCCTTTTTGTTGTCCGATTGCTGTTGCAAAGGACTTCTAGTACTATGTTGAATAATAATGGTGAGAATGGGCATCCTTGTCGTGTTCCTGATCTTAAGGGAAAGGCTTTCAGCCCTTTCCCATTGAGAATGATATTCGCTGTAGGCTTTTCATAGATGGTTTTTACGAGATTGAGGAATATACCCTCTATCCCTACACTCTGAAGGGTTTTAATCAGGAAAGGATGCTGTATTTTGTCAAATGCTTTTTCGGCATCAATTGAGAGGATCATATGGTTCTTGACTCTTTTCTTGTTGAAATGATCTATCACACTGATCGATTTGCGAATGTTGAACCACCTCTCCATACCAGGGATGAATCCCACTTGGTCTTGATTGATAATCCTTTTAATGTACTGTTGGATCCTATTAGCTAGGATCTTGTTGAGAATTTTGGCGTCCATATTCATCAGGGAAATCGGTCTGTAATTCTCCTTTTTGATGGGGTCTTTGCCTGGTTTGGGGATCAAGGTAATACTGGCCTCATAGAATGAGTTTGGTCGTTTTCTTTCTGTTTCTATTTTTTTGAAACAGCTTCCGGAGAATAGGTATTATTTCTTCTTTGAATGTTTGGTAGAATTCCCCGGGGAATCAGTCAGGCCCTAGACTCTTGTTTGGGGGGGGGGGTTCTTGATCACTGCTTCAATCTTTTCATAATTAATCGGTCTGTATAAATAATGAATTTCTTCCTGTTTCAGACTTGGTAGTTTATAGGTTTCCAGGAAGGCATCCATTTCTTCCAGGTTGTTTAATTTATTGGCATATAGTTGTTGATAGTAGTTTCTAAGGATTCTTCCGATTTCTTTGGTGTTGGTTGTGATCTCTCCCCTTTCATTCATAATTTTACTAATCTGGGTCCTTTCTCTATTCTTTTGAATAAGTCTGGCCAGTGGCTTATCGATCTTATTTATTCTTTCAAAGAACCAGCTTCTAGGTCTATTAATCTGCTCTACTGTGCTCCTGGTTTCTAATTCATTGATCTCTGCTCTAATCTTGATCACCTGCCTTCTCGTACGTGGGTTAGGCCTGTTCTTCTGTTCCAGCTCCAGCTTCTTGAAGTGAGAATATAAAAACTGCATTTTAGATTTTTCTAATCTTTTGAGTGAGGCTTGGATGGTTATGTATTTTCCCCTTAGCACTGCCTTTCCAGTGTCCCATAGTTTTTGGACTGATGTGTTTTCATTCTCATTGGTCTCCAGAAATTGTTTAAACTGATATTTAATTTCCTGGTGTACCCAATCATTCTTGAGCAGGATGGTTCTTAGTTTACAAGTGTTTGAGTTTCTTCTAAATTTTTCCTTGTGATTGAGTTCCAGTTTCAAAGCGCTGTGGTCTGAGTATATCCAGGGAATAATCTCAGTCTTTTGATATCAGTTGAGACCTGTTTTGTGACCCAGTACATGGTCTATTCTGGAGAAAGTTCCATGTGCATTCGAAGATGAGTATTCTGTTGTTCTGGGGTGTAGTGGTCTATATATATCTGTGAGGTCCATCTGGTCCAGTATGTCATTCAAAGCTCTTGTTTCTTTGTTGATTTTCTTCTTAGGTGATCTGTCTATTGCCGAGAGTGGAGTGTTGAGGTCCCCTACTATTAACGTATTATTATGTAAATGTCTTTTTATTCTGGTTAAGAGTTGGCTTGTGTATCTTTCTGCTCCCCTGTTGGAGGCATAGATATTTACAATTGTCATATCCACTTGTTGGAAACATCCTTTAAAAATAATATAGTGTCCTTCTGTATCTCTAACAACAGTCTTTAGTTTAAAATCTAATCTGTCTGATATGAGAATTGCTACCCCAACTTTCTTTTGAGGTCCATTGGCATGAAAAATGGTTTTCCATCCCTTCATGTTCAGTCTGGATGTATCTTTAGGTTCAAAATGAGTCTCTTGTAGACTGGATGGGTCATGTCTTTTTATCCAATCAGCAACCCTTTGGCATCTTATGGGAGCATTTAGGCCATTCACATTGAGAGTGATTATTGAGAGATATGATTTTAGTGATGTCACATTGCCTGTGAAGTCTTTGTTTCTATAGATTGTAAAATTCTGTTCTGTATCACTCTTGGGGACTTTTTACTTTTATAAACCCCCCCTTAATATCTCATATATGGCTGGTTTGGTGGTTACAAATTCCTTCAGTTTCTGCCGTTCCGGGAAGGTCCTTATCTCTCCATCAATTCTGAATGACAGCCTTTCTGGATGAAGGATCCTTGGCGGCATGTTCTTCTCAGATAGAGCTTTGAAACTACCCTGCCAACCCTTCCTAGCCTGCCAGGTCTCTGTAGATAGGTCTGACGTTATTCTGATATTTTTCCCTCTGTACATAAGAATTTTCTTCCGCCTGGCCACTTTCAATACTGTAGCCTTGGATCTAACGTTTGCAAATTGCGCTATGACGTGATGTGGTGTAGGTCTGTTCTCATTGACCTTGGGAGGAGTCCTCTCTGCTTCTTGGACATGAATGCTTGTTTCCTTTGCCAGATGAGGGAAGTTCTCAGCTACAATTTGTTCAAATATCTCTTCTAGACCTCTCTATTTCTCCACCCCCTCAGGGATGGTGATGATTCTGACACTGGAACGTTTCATTGAGTCAGTAATCTCCCGTAATCTGCATTCTTGAAATTGGATTTTTTTGAGGCAAGTTTCTTTTTTAACTTTCTCTTCTACCATCCCATCCTCCAATTTACTAATTCGTTCTTCTGCCTCATTTACCCTGGCTGTCAGAGCGTCTAGTTTAGACTGCATTCGATTCATAGCATTTTTAATTTCTGCCAGACTTCCTCTGAATTCTGCCCTGAGAGACTCTATATTCTCGTTAATATTTTCATTAATAGTTTTTTCAAGCCTATACATCATCTTGACCATTGTTACTCTAAACTCCATTTCTGACAATTTGGTTATATCCATATCCATCAGTTCTGTGGCAGAGGCCACAGACTCATTATCTTTTCTTTGCTGGGGGGGATTTCTCTTCCTCATCATTCTAATGAGGAGAGGTTGTGGGATGCCCAGAGCCCAAATTATGACCAGCACATAGGCAGTGTGCACTGTTTTATAGGGACCTTAGGAATACGGGCTTCTTGATTTTTCAGCTTGCCTTCTGGGGGAGAGGCCTGCTGTGCTGATATTCAGGCAACCCTGTTTGGGTAGAGTTGCCCCATCCCCTGCAAGGGGGGATGGGGATGGGCACAATGTGAGCCGGTATTTCCAGGCTTTTGTTCTCTGGTGGCTTTCCCTGGTGATTTTCTGTGGCTCTTCTGAGAGTCAGAGCATTGGTGGCCAAATCCTAGCCTCTGTCTCAGAACAGAGAGATTGCAGTCCGCTCTCCACTGAGCTCTCTTGGCCACGTTAACTCTGTTTCTGTCGGTGCTGCTAAAAACCCTGCAGCGTCCCGGTATGTGCGCCCCATAGCCGGTGTTGCAGCCCTCACTTCCAGGGCCGGCACATCTGTGTCCTTTGTGCTTCTAACACTTCCAGCCGCTCCCGAGCTCTCGGTTTCAGCCTAGTTCGGAGCTCTGGTTTTCAGTCTGGTTGCGCGTGCGCTCCTGAGCTCCTGGTTTTAGTCCGGTTCCAGTGAGCTCTCCAGAGCTCTGGTTTTCAGTCTGGTCGCATGCGTGTTCCCTGGCTCACAGTCTCAGTCTGCTCTCTCGCAGGTGCTGGTCCGCGAGTCTGGCCTGCTCTGCAGTGCAAGTGGCCACTGTCTCCTGGCGCCCAAGCACGTCGGCTCCCTCCCCCTTCCGTTTATCCTCTAATATCTATGCACAGATTCATGGCTTCCTGTTTAGTACCTCAATATTCAGTGCTGGAAATGTTCGTTTGTAGAGATCTCAGTGTATCTTCCTGCGTTTCAGACTGATTCCGTGGGTTTTCAGGATGGTCTGGTAGATATCCAGCTCAACTCAGGACCAGCTGAGAAACAGTCTCCTACTCCTCCACCATCTTTTCTCCTCCTTGCAGAAAGTGGTCGCTTATCTGTTCATAGAGTTTCTGCTACTCTTTTCTTCGTTCTCCAGTTGCGTTCATAGGTATTCAGAATGGTTTTGTAGCTTTCTAGCTGAATTCCTGGCACCAGACGAACTTTAGGTCTCCTGCTCCTCCACCATCTTGGAATGCCTCCTCTCAACACACTAGTTTTTAAGCCAGATTTCAATTTCCTCATTCACTGGCAGCAAGTTTTCTCCCTATGAAACTCATAACATTTAAAGAGCTAGACAACTGGACCTCAAGGGTAACAGAAGGAAGTAAGGTGGCCTGGAAAATCATCACTTCATCAGGAGTTCGTGGTCTTCCTTTCAGGGTGCTGTCATCAGTCATGAAATTATAATGTCCTTTTTACATTTAACCTCATAACGCTCCTTTTTGTTGGGGTCATCACACTGTGTTGAAATTTTGTTTACATGTCTATCTTTGCTACTTGATTGTGCGCTCCTTGAGGACAAGGCTAGAGGTTAGGCCTATCGCAGCCTGAGCTCCGAAATTATTCTGTGAAAGAAGCATGTACTGGTCTCAAGGGGCTCACGGGAAGGGAAAATCCTCAAGTTCTGGGGCTCTCTTCAATCCCTTCGTGACTAACTCGAGGCAAACGTGCCAGGAGCTGAATTCGAGCACCCTGGCTGGGAAGGCGGCCAAGAATGCGGCCCTGCCCACTCGCTTCTTCCCGGGCGCCGGGCCCACGCTGGCTTTGAGAGAGAGCTCCCTGCCACCAGCGCGCCATGCCCCCTCCAAGGGTCGGGGCCGCCAGTCCACCATCCCCACTGGCGGGCCTGGCGTTCACAGCCTGCTTCAGAACGCAGCTTGGAAAGCTTGGGGGGTCTCCTTGGTATCCGCCAACAGCCCCAGGCGATGACCTAAGTGAACAGAGGGAGGGCGCACCCGACCCGTCGGGGCAGGGCTGGGGTTGGCTGGGGAGGGCTGGCGAAGACAGGCAAGGGCCAAGCACCAGGCAAAGGGCCGCCCTTCTAAACTCCTTGCACTTAACGATTCCTCCCGGAGCCCAGGCTGGGGAAGCCCTGTCCCGGCCCCTTCCTCTCTTCCTGCCCCACTACCTTCAAGACCACTGCCTCCACGCCGTGGAGTATTTTACACTCGTCTCACCCTCCCGCCCCACTCCCGCGCCGGTGGCCACATTCCACGCCCCTTTCTCGCCTGCGCCCCCCTCCCCTGTGTCTGTGACTTCTTAATAAAATGCCAAAATAAAGTTATATGAAAAAAAATAATTTGGACTTTATAAAAATTAAAAACTTCTGATCTGACAAAAATACTGTTAAGAGAATGAATAGATAAGCCACATACTGGGGGGATATATTTTCAAAACCTATGTTTAATAAAGAACTATTATCCAAAATATACAAAGAACTCATAAAGCCATCAATAAAAAAAATAAACAACACAATTAACAAATGGACAACAGTTCTGAAAAAACATTCACCAAATAGGATGTATAGATGTCAAGTAGCATGTGAAAAGATGCTCAATACCAAATGCCATTAGGGATATGTAAACCAAAACAATGAGATACCAATAACACCAATTAGAATGGCTAGGATACAAAACACTGACAATACTAAATGCCAGAGAAGATGTGGGGAAACAAGAATTCTCATTCATTGAATTGAAAATGATAGAACCACTTTGGAAGGAAGTTTGTTAACAAAACTAAACATTCTCATACCACAGGAGTCAATAATCATGCTCACTGGTATTTATCCAAATGAGTTGAAATCTTATGTTTGCACAAGAATCCACACACAAATGTTTACAACAGCTTTACAACTGCCCAGACTTGGAAGAAACCAAAATGTTCTTCAAAAAGTAAATGTAGTATACATATACTGCAATATGACTAGGCCATAAAAAAGAATGAAATCTTGCCATTTGTACTGACATGGATAGGGCTAAAGAGTATTATGTTGGGGCGCCTGGGTGGCACAGTCGTTAAGCGTCTGCCTTCGGCTCAGGGCGTGATCCCGGCGTTGTGGGATCAAGCCCCACATCAGGCTCCTCCGCTATGAGCCTGCTTCTTCCTCTCCCACTCCCCCTGCTTGTGTTCCCTCTCTCACTGGCTGTCTCTATCTCTGTCGAATAAATAAATAAAATCTTAAAAAAAAAAGAGTATTATGTTAAGTGAAATATGTCAGAGAAAGATAAATACCACATGATTTCACTCATATGTGGACTTTTAGAAACAAAATAAATGAGCAAAGGGAAAAAAAGAGAGATAGGTGAACCAAGAAATAGACTGTTACCAGTAGAGAACAAACTGATGGTTACCAGGATGGGTGGATGGGTTAAATAGGTTTGGGGATAAAGGAGGGCACTTGTGATGAGTTGTGATGAGCACCGGGTACTGTAAGGAAGTGTTGAATCACTATATTGTACACCTAAAATTAATATTACACTGTATGTTAACAAACTGGAAAATAAAACTTAAAAAAAAGCAAAGAGATTAGCAAATTGTAGTATATCCACATAATGGAATATTATTTAGTAATAAAAAGAAATGAGCTACCAAAACTAGAAAAGACACTGAACAACCTTAAATGCATATTATTGAGTGAAAAAAAAATTCTGAAAAAGCTCTGTATTTTGGATTTCAACTAAATAACATTCAGGGAAACTCTAGAGACAACAAAAAGATAATTGGTTGTCAGGGGTTTGTGCAGACAGAAGGAGAGAAGAATACGTGGAATCCAGGGCATTTTCAGTGCAGTAAAAATTTTCTGTATGCTATGGTAATAGTAGATACATGTCTTTGTACATTTGTCAAAACTCATAAAATGTACAACACAAAGAATAAATCCTAATGTAACTACAAACTAGTAATATTAAAGATTATCTCATCTATTTTAACAAGTGTATCACACTAATTTAATAATGTTAATAATAGGGAAAACTTGGGGAAGGTATTAAATGATATATGGGAACACTGTACTTTCTGCTCAGTTTTTCTGTAAACTTAAAACTGCTCAAAATAATAAAGTCTATTTATTTAAAAATCATTACTCAACATTCAAAATAAGTATAAAATAAATTTAATAACTTTAAAAATATATTTGTACATTTGTAGCATTTGTATTTTTGAGATTATCAAAGCAAAGAAACTACAGTGATACTTTTTTAAATATCCTGCATATAATCTCGTCAGACATGACTATAAAATTTGTTGAATACTGAAACCAGTCCATTTTGAGAAGCTTGATTATAATAAAGTAATGACCTATTATTATAAATGATGATGATAACTCGACAAATTACAAGTGTAAGTTATTCTTTTTGTTCACCTGCCCTTCACCAATATAAACACAATCATAAAGACAGGATCTTGGATATCTAGAGAGAAACATTTAGCAATATGGCAACTAGACAAATATCAACAGAAATTTGCAAAACAGTTATTTTTTTAAAAAGGTGTTCCGAACTTCCACACAAAGTAACTAACAACTGATTTAATATTTTAATCAAAATTTAAAAATAAAATGGACAATTTTATATTACTTGAATAAAGCATAGCACTATTAAATCCCAAATCTGTATTAGGAACATTCAAGCATACTGAGTAAAACCCTAGCCCCTTAAAAGGAGGAAATTTTATGACTGTGCATCTGTTCCTTTTGCGGCTCCTGTCTGGAAGACCGTGTTTTTGATGCTGCCTTTCCCCCTTCTTTCATTGTTGCCTAATGCAAAATAGGAAGATATTTACTCAGACCTTCTAGATAAAATGCACAACTCCCTTCTTGTGCTATTTCTAGATCCTCTTTAGGCTTCTATTATGACTATGACAACACACAGGTAAACACACATATGTCTGTTTCGTACCTTTTCACTAATATGTAAGAATTCTATTTAATCTTACATGAATAAATGATTTATATTTAGAAGTGAATTTCACTATCTTCCTCTAACTGGTCTTTGCCCTGAGCTCTTTAATTTAATCCAATGTCATAAAGTGTTAATGACAGATTACTAAAATGGATATAACCAAAAAATAAGTAAAGTAGAATGGCATAGTCATTGTAGGGCAGTCATACTTTCTATAATTTCAGGTGATGTTCTTAATTTTACTTGATTTATACTTCATCTAGATGCGAAGAGGAAAATTAAGGTAGCGATGTTATACTCAACATTTTTAAGGCATAAAATTTAATATGAAAAACGGACAAAAATAAAATCATTGTGGAAAAGTGAGACAGAGTTGGTGCATCAAATACATATAATAAAATCCTATATGCTTGAAAAATTGTCCATATGCCAAAGCAAATTTCTGCATCTGGATCAGACAGACTTTGGATACAGTTAATTTACTGCAGATCACTGTGGTAGTCTCTATTACACTGCAGTAAAATTGATCATGAGAGTTTATGAAGCAATAATAATATCTGTATCAAAAGTCATATACTGGGTAGAAATACAATAAGATATTAAGTCCCTAAATGAATTTACATATTTGAATTTTATCCCATGAGATTTTAATGAAAAACAAATTTGAGGATTCATTTGTAGTTCATAGTAATGTATATATTTCTGAAGTATATTTTTCTAGGGTAAGACAATACCATGTTTTTATATACTTGATCTCCAGCACAAATAGATCAGGAAGAGTACTGACAAGTTACTTGGAAGTAGTTCTGATAGTTCTCATCAGTAGATGCAATTCCAAATATTTGCATTTGCTTTCCATTTGATGATAAAGTTGTTCTTTTATTCACATAACAAAAAAAAAAAATGGAAAGACCTCAAGTAGCCAAAACACTCTTAAGAAATAAGTATAGAATTGGAAATACCATATTTCTTGATTTCAAATTATATTACCAAGTTACAGTAATCAAAACTAGATGGTACTGGCTGATATAAAAATAGACACACAGACAAAAAAAAAAGGTACTGGCTAAAAAAAAAAAAGACACACAAAAAAAAAAAAAAAAAAAAAAAAAAAAGTCCAGAAACAAACCCAAGCATATACAGTCAACTAATTTTTGACAAGGATGCTAAGAATACACAATGGGGAAAGAATAGTTTCTTTAATAAATAGTGATGGAAAAGCTGGATATCCACATGCAAAAGAATGAAAGTGGACCCTTATCTTTCACCATACACAAAAATAAACTCAAAATGGATTAAAGACTTAGACATAAGACCTGAAACCATAAAATTCTGTAAGAAAACATTGGGGAAAATCTCCCTGATGCTGGCCGTGGCAAATATTTTTTGGATATGACATCAAAAGTGCTGGGTGCAAAAGTAAAAAATAAACAAGTGAGACTATATCAAACTAAAAAGCTTCTCCACAGCAAAGAAAACAATCAACACAATGAAAAGACAACTCACAGAATAGGAGAAAATATTTTCAAACTATATGAGAGGTTAATAGCCAAAATAGATAAGCAACTCACATAATCAAACAAGAACAAGAATAACAACAACAACAAAACCTGATTTAAAAAAAAGGCAAAGGACCTAAATAGACATATTCCAATGAAGATTCACAAATGGTCAATACGTACATGAAACGGCGCTCCAACATCATTAATCATCAGGGAAATACAAGTCAAAGACAATGAGATATCATCTTACACCTATTAGGATGGCTGTTATTTTAAAGAAAGTAATAAAAGATAAGAGTTGGCAAAGATTTGGAGAAAAGGGAACTCTTGTAAACAGTGGAAATATAAATTGGTACAGCGATTATAGAAAACAACATAGAGAACCCTCTAAAAATCTAAAAACAGAATAAAATCCCCTGTCTGAATACATATCCACAGAAGATGAAATCTATCTTAAAGAGATATCTGCATTCCATATTCATTGCAGCCTTATTCACAACAGCCGAGATATCAAAAAAACCTAAATGTTCAATGGATGAATGAATAAAGAAATAGATAGATAGATAGATAGATAGACAGATAGATAGATAGATGATAGAAAGACAGACATAGGTATAAAAAGTCAGCTTTAAAAAAAAAAAAAGATCCTGCCATTTGCAGCAACATGGAATGTCCTGGAGGACATTATGTTAAGTGAAATAAGACAGAAAGAAAAACAAAACAAAACAAAACAAAAGAAAACAGAATGATCTCACTTATGTGTGAAATCTTAAAAAGTTGAATACATTGAAACAGTGAGTAGAAACATGGTTACCAGGAGCAGGAAGGTGGGAAAAATGGGAAAATGTTGGTCAAGGAGTACAAAGTTGCAGTTATACAAGATCAATAAGTCTAGAGATTTAATATACAGCATTATAATTATAGTTGGTAATACTGTATTAAATACTGGAAATTTACCAAGAGAGATTTCAGCTGCTGTCATCAACACAAAAATAAATGGTAAGTATGTGAGATTACTATGTTAATTAGCATCATAGAAATAATCATTTCAACATATGTATGTATATCAAATCAAGGTTGTATAGGCATTTCAAAACAAATTGAGGTAGCATACCTTAAATATATGAAATTTTTCTTAAAAATAAAATTTACATGTAGCTGTCCAATTTTCCCAGCACCATTTATTGAAGAGACTGTCTTTTTTCCACTGGACGTTTTTTCCTGCTTTGTCAAAAATTAGTTGGCCAAAGAGCTGAGGGTCCATTTCTGGTTCTCTATTCTGTTCCATTGGTCTATGTGTCTGTTTTTGTGCCAGTACCATGCTGTCTTTGTGATCACAGCTTTGTAGTATATCGTGAAGTCTGGCAACGTGATGCCCCCAGCTTTGTTTTTCCTTTTCAACAGTTCCTTGGAGATTCGGGGCCTTTTCTGTTTCCATACAAATTTAAGGACTGTTTGTTCCAGTTCTTTGAAAAATGTCATTGGTATTTTGATCAGGATAGCACTGAAAGTG